>NC_067204.1:8588421-8954126 GCF_026262505.1 Trichomonas vaginalis G3 | reverse complement strand
ACCTTGGTGGATGGTCCGCATATGCTCCAGTATGGATAGATGGCGGATTAGGAAATAAAATTGAAGTCATTACAACTATGTTCGTTGAATGCAGCGCACAAACAAATGGTCCATTTGCTTTTGAAGGAAAGTTCTTCCTCAAATTTGATAAAGTTGCCGATGCCAGAAATAAGCCAGGTAGTGGAGGAGTAGGGGTAATTTTAGCTAAAAGTGACACACCCGTGAAGGGTGTGATTACCGATCGGTAATTTCGACAGTTGAGAATTTAAAATTTTTTATGGAACTGTTGCGAGTTTCATAAAGAATTTAAGGAATATAAGCAAAGATTTGAATCAAAATCTTAGACCTAAGCCGCTCGATTCGCTCGCGGCTTCCGCGAATTACAGATCAGCAAAGATTTGAATCAAAATCTTCGAACTAAGCCGATCGCTTCGCTCGCGGCTTTCTTTATTATTTTAAATTTGCATATTTCCATCAAAAGTTCATAAGGTAAAAAATTTCGTTTATTTTTACTAAGAAAAAAAAGGTTTTTGATAATAAATTTATTTTATTTCGAAAAAGTAGCAATAATCGTAAAAGGGTATTGATAGGCTTGCTAAAGTAACTAATTTTAGCTGTCAAATACTTTTGTATTTTGAAGTAAATTAGTATAAATTTGTTTTTACTTTTATTTCGAAAAAGTAGCAATAATCGTAAAAGGGTATTGATAGGCTTGCTAAAGTAACTAATTTTAGCTGTCAAATACTTTTGTATTTTGAAGTAAATTAGTATAAATTTGATATTATTTTAACTCCCTTTGAAAACCTCAATTTTCCATACAGAGGGAACGGGAATAGCATCCAATATTCCCTGAGAATGGTTGCGCATTCTCAGTTCCCTCTATATTTCGAACGAAGCTCTCATCGGTCTTTTTTTTTAATACTAAACGTTTTTTTCCCCTGTCACTTTTAGCTAAAATTTGGGTTTGCCGGTAGTGGAGCACAAGGAGTTATGGGAAGAATAGCAACTACTGGTGATTTCAACCTAACCATGTCTTCTTTCATCGATAACAAGGGTGGAGCAAGAAACTTAAGATTAGAGCAGACCCCAAGATACCTTGAGAACTTAAACGTTTCCGGAAACTACGCTGATCAGGCAGGCCAAATGTATGCTTATGGTAATGTCATTTTTGATCATTCCAGTACATCACCAGTTGTAAATTGGTGCAATTTCGAAGAATGCCGTTCCTCATGTGGTGTCGTTTACAACGCTTCCACTGCAGGAGACACTACCATCAACCATTGCAACTTTGTTGGCAATCAAATTGATGGATGGGGTGTAATCGTCTGTGAGAAATCAAACCCGATTTCTATAAAGGACACTATCTTCTATGGAAACAAGTACACTAACATCCCACTTATTTATTCAAGAACGGCTGATGTTATCATTAATAACTGCTATGTTGATAACTCAGCTATGCAGGGTGGCAAAGTTTCAATCCAGAAGTATATGATTACTTCAAAGAAGCCTTACGAAATGATTTTATATGCAACAGAAAAGATCAAGGCCATTGTTGCATACAATCCAGATGGTAACACAAATTCCAATGGAAACAATAATGGAAACACAGGAAGCACAGGAAACAATGATGGAAATCACGCATCAACAGAAAATGTCACTGCACAGACCGATGGCCAGCCCACAAACCAAACAGAAGGATTCTTCATGAAGAAAGTTGGTCCTCTCAGAGTTTGGATGGTCTTTGTCATCGTTGGATGCCTTCTTGTCGTATTCATCGTTTGCTTTGTTCTTTACAAGAAGAAACATAATCATCACCATCACCACCATCATCATAAAGGAGAAGATGATGATGACGAAGAAGAGGATGATGAAGATGGTGAAGAAGAAAATGCTGAGGTCGAAGAAGCACCTCAGCCATAATTCATCAAAATAAAATGTTCATTTTACCCCTTGATTTATAAAATGGATATATGTATTTATTCTGGATCAATTTTTAATAAAATTATGAGAAAAATCAAATCTCAATTTCACATTCAAGTGGTCTATTGAGTTTCTGTCGAGATATCCTTTAAACTAAAGACTTGTTTAAAGTGATAGATGCATGAGTTATAAGGAATTTTAGGATCATCTCAAAATTATTTACTTAGCATTGCTTCATATATATTGAATTTATTAGCATGATCTAAAATTTGTCTATTTTATTAAGCAAAATATAAATAATAGCCAAATCAAAATAAAAATTTCCGAATATCAGACTAATATAGTGAAGTAGGAGAAGATCTCATATATCTTTTAAGAAATAATATATGTTTCGCCTTTTGATTATATAAGATATCCAATAAAATAGAATGATATAAAATCTTGAAAATTATGTTTTATCTTTGAATGACTGTGCTTTGGCCAAGTCAATATGAGTATAAGTACTTGAAAATCACTCATTTGACCATAAAAATAAAGTTATATTTTTATATAAAATTGTATTTTTTTTATTAAAATAAACAGAATTTATTAAATATAAAGTAAATCAAATCTGGAAGTAAAGTGGATGAGTTTCTTTGACCTGGTGACCGCAAACAGGACATACTTCGCCAGATTTCTGCAAGCAGTCGCTACAGACCGCGTGCATGCACGGCGACAAGTAAACGTTCCTTTTCGCTTCTTTGCAAACTGGACAATCGAGTATTTTCTTTGCATTCTCGTATTCTCTTTCGTCGAATCTATCCATTCTCGCAGTGAACATGTCCTTGAACATGTCTCTCTCTTTGGCAATGACGAACCTCCTCTCTTCCGCTTCCCTGACTTGGCTATCGATTTTCGCGATTTCCTCGTCCAGGGCTGCCTCTTCGGCGCAGAGCTGAGCGTACTCAGCTTCCACGTCTTCCGCAGGCGGAATCTGTATAGTATCGGCCGGAATGTCTAATGAGCTTGTCGCGAGAATTATTAGCTGCTGGTTGGCTTGTATGATGTTCTGGCATATCTTTTCGATGGATAAGGAACGGTATGAATCGCCGAAATGTAAGTAAATCTGTTGGAGTTTCTGTAATTCGCGATATTCATTTTGAAGTTCTTCGATTTGAACTGTTGCTTTCGTACTATCTGCAATAGCGCTGAAATTGGCTTGTTGTGAATAGAACCACGTACGGGCTTTCTCTGTGGCCTTTACGCAGTTTTGGAAAATTTCATCTCGCATGTCGCGAAGTTGAGGGAGCATGACGGCAGCACTTGAGAGATCTATGTTCTCTGATGTGCCCTCCGTCGTTGCACTTAGCTTTTGGTCGAGTAATTCGGCGATTTCATCCCATTCTTTTGAATTATCTTCTTCCATCGATTGGAATCTGGCTGAAACATTCTTGGGGAAGATTGCTTCAATGTAAGGAGTGTATTTCTGCTCGAGATTGAGTATTTCGTTCTGTAATTTGTCGATTCTTTTCACAAATTTTTCTTTTGAATAGCTGAAGTTATCGTACATCTTAATACTGGTGACTTTGATCTTTTGGAAGATGTTTTGGCTGTTCTCGAGCTCTTCATTGACACTTTTAATCAAAGCAGTCTGTTTTCTAAGGCTTTCTGCAATCATGTTGAGGAAATGGTACTTCTGCTCAACAACTTTGTAGAAAGGAGAGTTGAGAATTGACTCTGGAGGGCAATCTTGAATTGAAAACGTTTTTGTATCAGAAACCTTTGGTTTTAGAGCCTTTATTTGTGCACGGATGTTATCAATGTCCGCCAATTTATGGGAAAGAGCGCCAACAACACCTCGTAAGTGTAAAATTTCTTGAGATAATTCTGCAGCTTCGAGTTCTTTTCTGATTCTTTCATCGAATTCAGGAGGAATGTTGATTGCAGGTGTTGGTGTTTGAGGTACATTTGTTGGTAATCTCGTCGTAACTGGTTTTCCTTGAATTTCATCGCCAATCATGAATTCTTTCAGTTTAACGTATTGAGAAAGAGGTCTGACAGACCTTGGCTCAATTCTTTCTATCTCGTTTTTCATTATATTGCTAACAGCTGTTTCCATTGATCTGTAGACGTATTTTATATGGCCACCGAGTTGTTCAACTTCGGTTTTAGTGGCAGCGGAATCGCACTGTTCGACAAATGTGACAAAAGGATTAGCATTGATGCCATAATTGAAAATATAATCGAGTAAAAAGAGGTCAAACGTTATTATTTCGGCGGCACCCATGATGTTTACGCACTCTGTACCAAGTTTTTTGGATTTTTCTTGGTTTTGATCTATGATTTTTTCCAAATTTTTGAGGCGATTCTGAACTTTTATGATTTCGGCGTAGACTTCATCTGGAGGCGTATAGTCTACAATTGGAGGAGCTTCCTGGTCAGGTTGACCATAGTTTCGAAGAAAAGTTGATGGCGGATTGCTCATTTTGTGAAATCAGTATTGTCACTTTTTTAAGAGTCTTTGTTGCAATTACATGAGTAGTTATATTAATTAGCGGCCATCTGGCTATCATTATTAATTCCATCCCAACAACATCCTGAGTGTTTAATAGTTTTTGTTCAAGTTTAGAAATAAAATTGAAAAAATAAATAATATTAATAATATCATGATTTTTTTGAAGACAATAGCTAAGTTTGCTTGTGTAGTACTCATTTTCATAAGATCATCGGGTTTTAGCATTAATAAATTTGAGATGATATTTAATATTTCAAATATAGTTAAAAATTCTATAGTTATGTAATTCAAATAATAGCTCTTTATATAAATATTTTATTGGTTTTCGATTATTTTACATATTTCATTCCTCTTTTTTATCTTCTGTCTTTTCTTCCTTAGTTTCTTCTTTTGCTGGTTCCTCAGTTGCTAGTTTAGTCTCAGCTGGTGTTGCATCCTTTGGTGTCTCGGCTGGTTTGTTACGAACGATTAAATCACGAATTGGTAAGAATTCTGGTTTGAGATCCAGATGTTTATGATCAAGTCCATAAGAATCACGCTTGCTTCTGAGGATTCCTTCCTTAACTAACTGCTTAACAGTAGATTTAAGGAGATTTTTGAATTTTTTATTATCTCCATCTTTGAAATAGTCGTAGAAGTATGCGAGAATTGCATTCATGCTAACTAATGGTGCATCTTCTTGCATTCTTGCACCAATTGCTTCAATAACGATCTCTCTATAGGTTAAACCTGATTCTTCGTCACGAGTAAGTGTTTTATCAGCAAGTTCTTTCTCTTTTGCAAGTTTTCTTTCTGCTGCTTCCTTTTCAGCTTGAGCAATCATCTCTTCTTGTTCTTTTCTGCGTTTTTCTTCTTCCATTTCTTTGAGATGTTGTTTCATCTTTGCTTCGTATTCAATGAGGAACTTGTTTCTAACGTACGGTTCTTTAACACGATTTGCTGCTTCTTCCATCCTTTGTTTCTTTGTTTTACGATTTAATTTCTTTCTTTCTGCCTTTGTTAACTTCTTTTCTTCTGGTTGCTTGTTTTCTTCTGTTGTAGTTTCGACTTTTTCAGCAACTTCTGTGCTCATTTTTTAAAAATTTTGTGTTTTTTACTTGGAGACATTTTTGGCACTTTTCAAATCAGTAAATGATGAAAAGATATCGATTTTTACTAGAATAAATGGATTACATTTTATTTGTTGTTACATAATTTAATTCCAAATTTCTTTTTCATATGTAATTTCTTACAAGACGTTCAATCATTTGCCTATCACCTTTATCTGATGCGCCTTTGAAGAGATGTTTGTCCAAATATATTGTTATTGTGTCATTTCATAGTTATGAACTTAATTTAACATTAATCAAATTGTGGAAATGGTTTTACACATGTATAACATAAAAAAAAAAAAAAAAAAAAGGTAGTGGGGCTTCCAGGCACTTCGTGCCTTCTAGCCCTGAAGATGTTTAGTATAAATGAAGTTTTGAGGACATACATGACTGTGAGTTTTATTTACGACAAGATAGAATATGAGAGAGGTCCTATAAACCGGACAAGTAAGGGTCATATAAACATCTGTCATTTTACTCAGAATTTTACTCAGAATTCAATAAAAATATATTTTAGGGTAGAAGGTTAGATATAACCTCTTTTCTAACCTCTTTTCTACCCTCTTGAATTTGTCAAGATTTCTTCGTAAATGTTTTGTCACTTTTCTGTCACTTTTCAGGAAAAAAACATTTTTATTGTATATAAAATGAATTTTACAAAACCACCGTTACCCTTCTTTGGAAATAAGAGTAGATGTAAAGATATTCTATTGAGAGAACTTAAGAAACTACCGAATGGTCTAACATTTGTAGATTTGTTCGGTGGAAGTTTCTATATATCCCATTGTGCCATACTGTATTTCCTGACTCAAAGATTATATGCAATGACTTCGACAACTATATGGACCGTCTCAAACATATTCCAGACACAAACAATATATTGAAAGCGTTAAAAAAAAGATACCTATAGGTAAGATGGAACGTATACCATTAGATAAGAAAAATATTGTGAGAGAGGTTTTGAAAAAAGCAGAATATATAGACTGGGATAGTATATCTGCTAGACTATTATATAGTGGTGCTATAAGAGTTCATGACATTGAAACACTTATGTCAAAAGTTTTATATCTTAACTATACAAATGTTTTCAAAGAGGACATAGAAAAATATATTGAGGGTATAGAGTTTGTGAGATGTCATTGGACAGAGTTGTATGAAAAATATAAAGACAAGGAAAATGTTTTCTTTATAGTGGACCCACCGTTCTATAACACATGGGATTTTCAATACCAAGTAGACTGGACTTTGAGAGACTCTTTAGAAACTTTAGACGTTTTACATAACCATCCATGCTTTTACTTTACATCCGATAAAAGTGGTTTGGAAAGTGTCATGAGATGGTTAGAGGACATACATGACTATGAGTTTAGATACGATAAGATAGAATATGAGAGAGGTCCTATAAACTGGAGAAAGTGTCATAACAAAGAAATTTTACTAGTAAGTAAATGTGGTTTGAAATAGGACTACTTGTTTTAGGTTTTTTCCATTGTGTCATTTACTTATTTGACGTGGCAGAAAGATATAGAGAATATGAAGATGAACCAATGCCTGCAAATGTTCAGTATATGTACTCGTAAGAGATATTTTTATCTAATATTAAATGGACGCACAGAACTTAGCGAATGCACAGCAACCTGGACAACCAAACCCAGAGAATATTCCAAATGAAGTTAGAATACAAACTGCAATGGCAAACTATGGTCAAGTGCCAACAGATGTACAAATGCAAACTGCCATGTCAAATGACGCTGCGTTAGGTTTGCCACCATGGTATGCAAATATGAGATGGAAAGAGTTTTATACAAACCCTGAAGTGGGATATAAACAACTTTATGCAGATGACGCGAACACAGGAGTTGACCCAGAATATGTTTTCTACCAGAGGAGAAACAGAATGTATGAGCTCCAGTTAAAGAATGCTATGGAACTCAACAGGAAACGTAAGAGACTAGGCGGACATTAGATTTTTACATATAGTAAAATGGGTTTCTTTGGAAGAATAGGAAACTTCTTTCGAAATGTTGGAAGAGGTATATGGAATGGAATAAAATCTGTCGGAAAAGGAATTTGGAACGGAGTCAAAAATATTGGTAAAAGAGTAGGTCAGTTTGTTGGTATTATACCTAAAGACCCTGAACCAGAAGAACAAGCTCCTGTTATACAACAGCCTGAACCTGCACCACAGTCTAGTTGGCAACCAAATCCAACACCTCAACCGTATTAAAAAATTATATTTTTATCGTTCGATAGTAGTTGTATATGAAACTAAGTTCTAAGTAAAACGCATGGTATAATGGAATTATTCTTTTTCTTCCATCTGTAGTAAACCATACTTGAAAGTCTGAAATACTTCCACTTGGTGGTTCGTATAACTTTGTAGGTTTTTCGTAAAAGTCATTTGCCAAGCATAAGAAAGAGTTTTGGGCGCCAGAAAATGAAGCATGAACAATAATAGCAGCTGGGTCGAAAACATCTTTAAATAAATATGGTTCATCTCTTGCATATCGACTGTAAATATTTGCTAAAGGAAGTTCGACTTTCTGATTTAACATTCTTTGCAAATAATACCATGACATTGCAGTGAATTCTGTATATATTTGTTCGTCTTTCTTTGGATTGTCTTCGTAGATTTGAAATGACACTTGTGAATTTTGTTTGTCATATACAATTCTCACATAAAGTGTGCTCTCGGTATTTGCATATTCATCAGCATATTTTGCATAACATGAATTTATTTTATCTTCTATATTTTTTAACGCAGTCTGTAGAGAAGATGAAAGGTCAACTTGTATTAGCTCAATTTCTTCCCACATTTTTCGTTTCCCTTCAGATATATAATCTATATGAAACCTTACAATAAATGGAAAACTTTTATCTTCTACAGACACAAACTTCATTCTACGAAAGCCAATAGCTTTTGTGACAGATGGGTCTCTTAGCCATCTAAGTGGGTAGTCAAAACGATAGCCTTCATGCTTTACGGTCTCTGTCTCAAACTTTTGACCGACATTCGTAAAAAGTTCATCTAATGGTTTAGTTGTAGCAACTCTTGAATTTTCTTTTTCTATTGGAAGCATATTTTATCTAGAATAAAAATGTCGAAAGAAACAGCGTCTATGAGAGAAATACAACACAACCGACAACTCATTATGCAAGCTCTAAATAAGAACACAACAAACTTTTCAAACTATTCTAAGATATCTGAGTCATTGAAAGAAGGAAACTTAAAACTGACGATAAACCCAATGACAGACGAGTTTCTGTTTCAAGACAGTAAGAACCATACTGTTTGTATAAATCCAACAAAAAGAACTTTAAACGAGAAACCTATAGATGAACTTCTTTTGAAGGCAGATATTGACAACAAAGCTGACAAAGAGTATGTCATTGAAAAAGTTCAAGAAGAACATGACAGAGCAGATGCAACATATGCAACGAAAGAACATACTCATCCTGAACTAGCAGATAAAACATATGTTGACAATAAAATGTCAAGTGAAGTGACAAGAGCTGACAAAGAATATTCTAAAAAGACTCATACACATACCATTGCAAATATTACAAACTTACAAGAAACCTTAAACAGGAAAAGTGACGTTGGACATACACACGATTTCTTCGCAACTGTTGGTATAGAAAATATTGCAGGAACGGTTGAAGAACCTGATGGAACTGGTGGGGATGTATTAAATTGGAAACCTCCTAACTTTCCACAAGGTTTAACATCGGAGGATGACATAACAACGATGAAAGACATTAAATGTAGAAATGTCTATGTCATGGAGGATGAAAACAAAGTTAAATTCACTGCTCAAGATTTATATGATAAAAAAGCTGACAAAACATATGTTAACGATGAGTTAGATAAAAAAGCTGACAAAACATATGTTAACGATGAGTTAGATAAAAAAGCTGACAAAACAGAGCTTCAAACGTTAAAGACAGAAATACTTCAAACACTATATCCTATAGGCTCTATTTATACGTCAATGAACTCTACCAGACCAGAAGTAGTACTTGGTTTTGGAACTTGGACTCAAATAGTCGACAGGTTTTTGTATTGTGCAAACTCTTCAAAGGAAACAGGTGGAAGTAAAACGATTTCAGGTGCAAATTTACCTGCGCACAGTCACTACATAAATTTAAGTACATCTGAAGCAGGTTTGCATAGTCATAGATTTTGGGATTGGTCAGGAATGACAAAAGGTAAAGGATATGATGTTAAAGAGGACGTTAAGTTTGCTATAAATTGTTACTGGAGTAACACTGAGGTAGGAGGAAGCCATACACATCGCGTTTCAGGGTATACGCAAACAACGGGACAGAGTAAAGACTACATGCCACCTTACATGACAGTTTACGCATGGTATAGAAATGCTTAGTCGTCATTTTCAACTTCTTTAGCATATTCGTCAGGAGTTGTCTTATATTTGTTAGGAACTGTCTTTGAAAGTATACCACCTTGAACTTTGACAAGTTTGAAACGAGGTCTGACAATAGTAGTTTTATCTTCTGCTTGCAGTGTGTACATTTTGCCATGTTTGCCTAAAACTTCATAATATTCTCTTGTATACTTTCTTCTATTTTTACGAACACGAATGCGAGTACCTGTCGAGTTCCCATTGTTGTCATAGTCAATAGTATTTTCATATGGGTCGCGTTTAGGTATTTCTATTTTTACTTTGTCACCTTTCTTAAGTTTGAAGCCTGGCATTCTTTCTTGTTTGTCTCTTTTGACTAAACTATTAAATATATAGTCTTTCTCTAAGTCGGGGTTGTTTTTCATTTCTTCGGGGAGTGGTTTCCCAAACCTTTTTGTTTACGGCTATTGTAAATATTTAAAACTTGTCTCATCTTTGCCATGGAGAAGTGTCTATATTTGTCGTCATATGACATTTCATCTACCTCACCACCTTGTGGTTGATTTAAGTCTCTTAAGATTTTTATACAACTGTCAATGACACCAAGAGCAGAATGGTTTTGGTCGACAATGAAATATTGGTTTACATTTTTTGAACGCAGATAGTTTTTAATATCGTCTGATTTGAAAGAACGTTCACAGTCAGATGTCAGTTTTGTTGGATGGTATTTGTCAACAAATATTGTCAAAGCAGTTTTCACATCTAAAATATTTTTGGACTGTAATGGTATGGCTTCACAGTATCTTGTGTTTTGACCGACAAATATTAGCCAGTATGGTGGTCCATCTTCTCTATACCTCGGAATGTTTTCCAAGATATCCATAAACCAAGCATTTGGTGTTGAACTAAAGATTTTTATCATGAGTGCTTTCTTTGTTGCCTTAGAAACATAGGGGTCCTTGTTTGGATTCGTCATTTTTTACCCTATAAGAAATGGGTTTATTTGGCGCATTAGCAGGAGTTGCATCCAGATTTTTGCCCGCAGTGGGAACAATAGCCAGAGGTGCATTTGGAATTGGAAGGAAGATTTTGAGTACATTAGGTATACTTAAAGAGAAAGCACAACCTATTATACAAACTGTACAGAAAGGTTGGGATGTAGCACGAGATGCAGCAAATCTTATTCCAAATCCTGAAACAAGAGGAAAAGTTCAAGGATGGATGGACAATGTAGGAAGACAAGCAGGAAACTACTATAACAAAGCAAATGACTACTATAACCAAGCAGGGCACTACATGGACCAAGGTGAAAGATTCTTTAACAGAGGATATAACCATGCACAACAGTGGGTAAACAACAACCAACCGCAACCGCCTCAAACGTGGGGAATGTAAATTTTTTTACTGAGATGAAATGAACAATACAGCATTGAGACAAATGGGCTCAAGATGGATTTGTCGGCTTCCAGCAGTTACACAACCACGTGTTTGTCAAGTTCTTCCTATACCTCAAGAAGTTTTAGACCGACTTAAAAAACCTAAACAACCAGTTGAAAACAAACCAAACTAAAATTTTTTACTGAGATGAAATGACCGAAGAAGTTGAAACGGTAGATTTGACACCACAAACAAAAAGTTCAGAACCATTGTCAAAACCTGTCAAAGAACTTACAGATGAAGAGAAAAATTCAATAATAGAAAGTGCCAGGTCTGGAAATACAAACCCTAACTACAAAGTCACTTTTCATAGAAATGGAACGGCTAGTATCTCAAAAAAGAAACAGACTCTCACAAATAAAATATTGAAGTCTGAAGGAGCTTTCGAGACAACAGATGGAAAAGTTTACTTCACTGACCAACAGTTCATTATAGAACATCTCATTGACTTAGAGTCGAAATATTCTAAACTTTACAACAAACACAAAAAGTTGAAAGGAAAACAAAAACAAATGGCATATGATATTTATGAAGATGTTGACGACACAACCATACCTGCAAGTGAGGTAAAGTCAGAGGAACCGAAAAGTGACGAAAAACCGATAGAAGAAGGGAAGCCAAAAACTGAAGATAAACCAAAACCAAAGGTTAGTCAACCTTCATTAGCTGGTATGGGTTGGCGTCAAAGACTTATGGCAGCCGGTGGTTACGTAAAGTAAAGAAAAAAAACATTTTTTTTTTTTATAAAAATGCCCCCATATAGAATGGATAGAAAGTCTGCTAGAATAAAAGCAGAGTTAGAAAGATATGGTTGGAAAGTTTCGAAGAATTTTAAATATAGGAAGGGAAGACCCATAAAAGTCTATGACAAACTGTCTGGTCTTCGCTATGAAATGGACTTGGAAACAGCGCGCGCCAATTATCCAAACAGACTAGAGAGGTTAGAAGAAGAACGTCTTATGGACATGCCTTTCGATGTTTCTGAACCTCAAGTTGAAGGACACGACGGCTTTGCCAGATTCTACTGGAAACACGACGAACAATTGCATCCTTTGAGAAGGAAAAAAGGAAAAGGTGAAGACAAACATGCTCCCATGGAAAGAACAAGATATGCATATGAAAAGTACCGTGAAGTTAGAAGTCAAATTACATCTGGTCGAACCTTTACAGTAAACTTTGACGAAGGAAAGAACAAAGAAGGCTTCATGGGAGTACTTGCTGCCATACAAGACGGAAATAAGAAAGGATACAATCTCAGACTAACCGTAACAGATTTGGACGGTCATATATACTGCACATGGCAATGTCACAACAGCTGCAATGCTTCTTGACGCTTTCAAGACTACAAAGAGAGAACAAATGGTTGACTCCGACTCAGACATTTTGAATGCAATTGAAGGAATTGCAAGTGTAAAATTTGAATGGTACCAACCTAACCCTCAAGCAGTCAGACAACATGCTGGATACTTCCCGTTCATAAATAAGTCTGACATTGACTTGACAAGGTATGGAATTTACAATTCAATTGAAACAATTGTCAATGAACCTTGTATTCTTACATGTCTCAGGAACTCTGGTCTTGTTACAGATGAGAAGATGAAGTATCTTGAGTCATGTGTGAAGACAAGGTACATTCTCAGAGGTCAATTGGCAAAAGTTGCACCGTTGGCAAATGTCAATATCCGAGTCAACATACCTACAGCTAAAGGTTCTTCACATGACGACTATGTTGTTGACAAAGACTTACCATGGTTGAAGATTGTAATTGTCCACAACCACTTCATGTTGAACGAAAGTCTTACAAACCCATTGTTCGGAAAAGGCAAGTGCAACATTGTCAGAGCTGTAAACATTCTTTTCGAGAAAGGTTTGTTGGAACCAATTCCAGATGACAAGCTGACAGAAACTTTTGTACCAAAAGACGAAACAAACTTTTCATTGTTAGCAAGACCAAAAGTTGTTCCAGACAAAGTTCTAGCACAAAAGAAGTACACAGTTCCAAAAGGAGTTGGATTGTTCGGATACCAACCTGAACCAGAAGAACTTCCAATGAGGTTGCAAGAACTTCAAGATGCTATAAACAAACTTCCATTGAGACATCCAATTGACGTCAAATTGTATTGGAGAGCATCTGAGTTAGGTCAGAAGGTTTTATATGAAACAGGTTGCTTCGACGATGTTTATGAGATAGCAGGCGAAGTTTCTCAGAAGATAAGAGACTCACTTGAATTTCCACGAACTGGACCCATTGGTTGCGACAAGTTCGACTCAGATGAAAAGATATACTATGTCGACCTTAACGCTGCGTACATGAGGTTCGTCCAATATATCCCGACTGGAATTCCAAACGAAGACGGTGAGTTCCCAGGAAGGAACTATACAGTTGGAAAAGTCATACAACAACTGTATGATATTAGGAAAGCTTCAAACCCCAAACTTGCAATGACACTCAAATTGCTTATGAATTCGACATGGGGATATTCCATTAAGAAACCTCAAAAGATGAAGAGTAAACACTATGAGAAGGTCGACAACTTTGTTGAAAGGTTCTCCCCTTTTGTTTTGAAATACGAATTTACTCAAGGTCAAGGTGGCTTAGTAACCACAGTAAAACCTATTGTCGAACATTGGTCTTACCCTCAGTTCGCAAAGGCAGTCCTTGACAACTACAACAAATTCTTCTCCGAAGTTAAATCCAAAGTGAAGGTTTACTATGAGAACATCGATGCGCTCATGACGAACGAAGAAGGCTATAACAAACTCATTGAAATGGGAATGGTCGGTGAAAAGATGGGTCAATTCAAATTGGACAAAATTTTCACCGAAGTTCATGTCCTCTCCAAGCGTAAGTACTGGGGCATACTTGAAGACGGCACAGAAATAAAACATTGCATGAAATAAAAAATTTTTATTCGAATTTGAATCGGACAGGTCGAGTTACACCATTCTTGGTCTCAAACTCATATATAACCTGTTTGTCTGTATTTTCGTCGACTATGGCACGAGACACGAACATTGACCAAACGGACAAAAAGTGTCATTTCGGATGGTCCCGCAGCCAATCGCATTCGAGCACTTCGAAGAAGCCTTACGTTCCAAGGGAGAGGGTGTCTGGTGCAAGGCAGAGGTCATGAGACTCTACGAGCAGTACATCCTCAATGCCTGGGAGGACAAATCGTCCTTGGAATGGCAATTCTACCAACTCCTCTGGGACGACCTCCTACGCAACTGGGATGACGAAAGAGTCCAATTCAGAGGTCAGGAACTACTTGTCCAAATTATCCTTAATTTAAGCCGCTTACGCAACTAAAAACTTAAATTTACTCGGGGTTTCCCCCTAAAATAAAATTTTTTTACTCTTAGAACCACTCGAGGTTCTCCTTACGGTTGTTGAGCTTGTCACCGTCAATGTGTCTGACCTTCGTCCTCTTGTTTGGATTTGGAACCCATTGAATTGCGACAAGCTTGCCCATGGAGATTGAACCGTAATTCCGAAGGGTAAGGTTCAAGTGTCCCAAGTTGTTGAGAACTGGGGTAAGAACCTTGCCGGTCTCCTTGTTGCGGATTTGGTATGGGTAGGGTTGGGAAATTTCGTAAGTGTCATCGGCAACAAGGGTTGCCCAAACTTCCTCTTCTTCGTGTTTCTCTTCTTCCTCTTCTTCCTCTTCCTCTTCTTCGTGTTTCTCTTCTTCCTCGACAATTCCTTCGGCAATTCTGTGTTCACGAAGTACGGTGTTGGAGGTTCTGTCCTTTCCGAGTACCTTCCAGATGGCGTCTATCTCTTCGAAGAAACGGTAGATGAGTCTGGCAAGGTCTCGGTTCTCTCTCGCGTAAATGCGCAAGGTTTCCGTCAAATCGTTCAGGACTTTCTCATTGGAAGCTTGGTTCATGAGGAACTCACCTTTAAGTCCCTTCATCTCTTCCATAAGACTACTTTGGAGAGTCTTAACGGTGTTTGTCAGATGAGCTTTCAAATTCAAAATTTGAATTTGAACTGGGCGCTTGTCTGGCAACATTGAAAGGACATCTTCCATTGTGTTCGGCTTCGGTGCTTGTTCGGACATCGAAAAAATGAAGTGGTTTGAGAATGACGGTTTTACTTCAAAAAGCTTGTTATGACGGTTAAGTCATACAACAAGTTTAAAATAATATCTTGTTCTTCTTCTGAACGTTTGTTGTCTCTTCCGATAAAAGTTTCGAACATGAGAACCAAAAAACGTTTTTTGAGATTGCGGAAGAGTTCAGGCAAACGTTCATATTCTGGATATGTTGGGAGCAGTTCAAAACATCTGAGCTGACTTTCGGACAAAATTGGGACAATGTCAGAAAATTCATCTTTGGTCGGACTGCTTGAAGGTAAGTCCCTTACATGTAAGTAGCTCTGGTAAAGTCTTCTCATTTCTGCTAACTTTTGGAGTATAGCTTCGTAGTTTAGAAGTTTTAATTTTAATTGTCTTATTCCACTCTTTACTTCTAAACGGTAAGTATCCATGAGGTCAAGAGTAGCTTTGGTAGCTTTAAGTGGAGCTATTTGTTCCTTGACTTCTGCAATTTTGGTTGCAATTGTGGTTTGAGCTCCTTCAAGTTCGCCGTCTATGTCGTTCTCAACACCTTCAACCATAGCTTGAAACTCTTCATCGGTCCATTGAGTTTGGTGTGGGACGAATTTAACTTGCTTCATTCAAAAAATGAAAAAAATGTTTTTACTCAAAGCGTGCCATGTATATGGCTATAAGAAACTTACCAGAAGGCTTCTTCTTCACATGAGTCTTCGGCAACTTGAGAGTTCTTGTTGGAGTTGGGTCTGGAATTTCAATTCTCTCTCGAGCGCAACAACAGATGTCAGAATAACATTCCCCACTGTCTTTCTTGCCACCATAAATTGTGTATTGACCGAACTTGCATTTGCAGGAAGACCGGTCAATACAAGGTTCACAGTTGAAATAGTTGTACACAAACCTGTTGAGTACGAGTGTGAGTAAAAACATAAAAAAAGTGAAGTTAAAATGAGATGTTTACTGAATTGGTTGGATGTCGCCTTCTGAGGTTATGAAGAACGGCTGTCCAGAGTAGTGAAGTAGTGCTCTGAGAATTTGTGTAATTCGTGGAATTGGGCTCTCACGATATGGAAGTAGTATCCAAGGACGTTTCATGAAGAACTTCAAGAGGGCTTCTTTCTTCACATCCTTAATATCATCGAATGCAGTGCCTTCTGGAACTTGAATTGCAACACCTGTTTCAATTTCCAACTTTAAGACACTATTCTTGGACAACCAGAAGCCAATGGACTTGCTTGGTTTGCACTTGCTGAGATATTCCTTCACGGTTTCATTTACCTCAATTAGATAAATTGCTTCGTCTAAGGGGTCAAGCTCCATACTGAGTCAGTACAATATTGTACTTTTTCAAGACAATGTTGTACTTTTTCAAGACAATGTTGTACTTTTTCAAGACAATGTTGTACTTTTTCAAGACAATGTTGTACTTTTTCAGAACAATGTTGTATAAATTCAGTACAATGTCTCTCAAATTTGAGTACGGCTGTACTTTTTCAGAACAAGTCTTGAACTTTTTCAGAACAATGTTGTACTTTTTCAGAACAATGTTGTACTTTTTCAGAACAATGTTGTACTTTTTCAAGACAATGTTGTACTTTTTCAAGACAATGTTGTACTTTTTCAAGACAATATTGTACTTTTTCAAGACAATATTGTACTTTTTCAAGACAATATTATATTGTTTCAGAACAAAGACGGTTAAGACACAAACGAATGTCCGACGTCCCACCTACTGAACCCGTTCCACAGCCAGAAGAACAGCATGCTCCAGCACCACAACAGGTTCCACCTCCACAAGGCTCCCCACAGCAACCTCAGTTCCAACAAGGACCTCCGAATTACTACCAATTTCCACCTCAAGGTTACTACCCACCACAAGGCTTTCCAAACTACCCACCACAAGGCTTTCCAAACTACCCTCCTCAACCCATGCCTTACTTCCCTAACCCTTGGATGTTCATGTCAAACCCTCCACCCCAATTCAAATTCCAATCTCAGTCCAAGAGAGACCAAGAGTTCGAAGAAGGTCTGAACCGTTTACGCAAAGAGTATGCCACAGCCCCTATGGAAGAAGACAGGCTCTCACTCTCTTCCCTCAAATCGACCGATTCGACTCGTACCACAGATTCGGTTCGTGACCGTGAAGACTACCTCAAGCAGTCTGAGAGACTCTTCATCCTACAACCATTTACAACTGGAGCTCTCAAGAACATGCGCAATTACGAAGGTCAGACACCAGCTGGAGACCGTAAAACAGACGTACTCGCAAGAGCAGTCCAACTGGTCAAGACAAAGACCGAGATAGTCGACTTCATTCTTGCAGCTTGCCCATACAAGTAAAAAATAAACAATTACGAGTTAAACTTTTTATTCTTTCTTTTCTGAGTTGTTTAGAGCTGGTTTCTCTTGTAGAAACCTTTCGTACTCTTCCATGGTCATGTAATTGCGAATTTGGTACGCAATTCCAGGTTCGTTGTTTTTGAACCTTACGTATGTAACGCTTCCATCCTCCTCAGGGAAGTAAGCTGCTAACATCTGACCAAGTTTTCTCGGTGACTCGGAGCTCATAAAAATGTCACTTTTTAAACGTTAAGTTTTTAGTCTTATTTTACCCTTTGTTTACCCTTTGTTTGTCAAGGTAGTATTGGAGTGCAATTTCTCCAAATTCTCTGTGTCGGAGTTCTTCAGCATTTTCCAAGGTGTGCCTGGAGAACTCAAAGAAGTTGTCAAGAAGATACTGCCATGCTGCTCTTCTGAGTTCGTCGGTATTTTGGAAGTGTTGCACCTTCGAGTCTTCGGACATGAAAAAATAACACTTTTTCAGCAAAAATAATGTTTATGTTAGAATGTTAGATCTAACATGTTTTCTAACACGTTTTCTAACATGGTCTAAAACTCTTGAATTTTCATGAGTTTTCCCGAAATAAAAAATAAAGTTGGTTTTTTTAAAAAAATATTTTTTTATTTTGTATAAAAAATATGATTTCAACAATCGGCACAACAACAGTTCAAACAACTACAGCACCAAACTCGTTAGTTATGAATCCAACATCTATGTTGGTAGAGATGAAAAACTTCATTCCTTCTTCATATACTTTCGAAACAAAAATCCAGAAGATAAAGCAAGAACTTTTAACAAGTAATTTAGACTGTAGTGCGAAAGATGAAACAAATGAACAGTATCTTTATGAAATGCAGGACATTATTGACCATTTACCCAAATTGCCTGAAATCCAACAACAAAAACTCACTATTCCTGAATTCGACGAAATTGAAGTTAAAGTTACTGACTCAGTAGAAATAAAGAAGTTCATACGAAAGGTAAACTATGAGTTTCTAGGATTTCATTGCAACCATAAGGTTATGGACAAAGATTGCGACATGGTATATAAGAACATCTCTGACCTTTACAAATCCGAAGAATTTAAGACCTACGACAACTTTGTTTCATTAGTTGCAAAATGTGTTTGGGAAATAAGAGATAAAGATAGAAGAGGTAAGGTATGGAACGAACAAATAAGACCCGCTATGTTCGAGATGAAGAGAGCAATTGACGCCTTAGTTGTTTTAGCAGGTAAGGTTTCAGAATATAACGCAAAAATGAACCCGCAATGTTCTAAATGTAAAGCAGCAATGAGGAAATATAACTACTCAGTCAAAGAGATAGAAAGAATGAGAAACGACTATGCAGACTTAAAGAAAGAAGCAGAAAAGCCAGCAGAAGATAAAATGAACATGTTAGCATTTCTGAACAAAAACTATCCAACTGCTGACGATTTCCTTCTATCTGACGTCAAGAAGAAGTATAAAGAAACTTTCGGTATCGTTAAAACATTCGATGTACTGACAGAAGAAATAGAAGCTACGAAATTGTTTAGAGTCATGAACCATCGCAACATATACCATGTAAAACGCTTGTAAATAGTTATGTTAGAAAACATGTTAGAAAACATGTTAGATCTAACATTCTAACATAAACATTATTTTTATTGAATTCCGTATGAAATTTCATGAATTTTGTATGTTTTAGACCATGTTAGAAAACATGTTAGAAAACATGTTAGATCTAACATTCTAACATAAACATTATTTTTATTGAATTCCGTATGAAATTTCATGAAGAACAGCGAGTAGTGAAAAAACCCTGGTCGCCAAAACTCTTTATTTTTCAAGCTTGACTTTTTACAATTTGAACTTTGTTTGCGTAGATATGAATTCTGAAAGAAGTATGAGGGTCTTGTATGACTTTGTACTTCTCCCATAGTTCATGTCTGTCAAACTTACCTGCCATGGACTCTTTCATAAGTTCCATGAAATCGTCTTCGGACAATCCAGGGAAAAGTATGATATCAGTAAGTATTCTCTTTACATCCTTACTTAAACTCTTGCTGTCTGTACACAAATGACAACTGAAATGTTAAAGTGTCTGAGCTTCTTGAGAATTCGACACATGTCTTGTTCTCTGTTCTTTAACAAAGGATGAGAAGCAAAGTCATCTAAGATAAGAAGACATCTATGAGGGTAAGTCTTCCAATCGTAAGATTGCAATTTCTTCGAAATGTATTCTATCTCTTTCTGTTTGTTTCTGAAGTGTTTCTTCTCTAATATTCTCTGCATTTCCTCATTTGGGTCTTTAAACTTCGAATTGACATACTCATTTATAGCATTGTACTTCAAAACTCTTCTTTGGTACTTCTTTATCCAATCTAACAACTCAGAGTCTTTTATACATACTAACTTAGACTTCTTTATAATATCTTTGAACGAATTGACGGTTTGGTCAAATTGACCAGAAGTACTACAAATGACAACTAACTCATAGAATGGGTTCTTCTCATCTAGTTCTTGTTGTTGTGCAGCCATTTTAAGATAAGTGAAAGTCTTACCCGACCCAGGTGGTGCAATTAGACCTGTTATACCATTCTGAGCAAATAAGAACTTGTCATGTATAGGCTTTATCTGAGCATTTTCTAACTTCCTCTTGTTCTTGTTTAAAACATTCTCAAATTTCTTGTCAATGTCAGCAAACTTTTTTTCTAACATATTTTTAGAAAAATTAAAATTTTATCTTTTAGAAAATGTCTAGCGATTTCGCTATCTATATTCGAGACAAACTTTTCGACAGCAAAACATCTGTCGACCATAAAATCTTACATAGTGTCAACAAGAAAGGTGAATTTGTTCTAAAGTTCTGTTTCTGGGAATATGACAAGAACCATAAAACATTAAGCAGAGAAGTCTTTAAGTTTGTCAATGACAGACTTGTTGACAGAGATGACGCCGATTGGAAAGATGAAGTCCAACAAAAGTTCTTAGAATGCAAAGAAGACACATGCGCTGTTCTTGAAGATGAAATAGAAAACAGAATAGAAGAGCTATTAAAGGACAAAGACTTTTACATAAATATGGTTGCGCCAAATTTGACATAACTCCACCAGAGAAGAAGAAGAAGAAGAGAGAAAAGAAAGAAAAGAAAGTAGAAGAAGAGAAGAAAGAGCCAGAGCCAGAGCCAGAGAAAAAGAAATTTGACATGTAAAAATAAAATTTTATTTTTAGAACATTTCTGGGTCAATGTCAATGTTCTCTTCCTCTTTAGGAGCAAACACTGGTTTAGACTCTAAAATCTTTTTACCCAATTTACCTTGAACTTCAACTATCTTAGACTCATAATATTCATAGTCGTCTGCTTTCTTTGGTTCATAAGGTATAACAAGTTTGTATGCTTTGCCTTCTTTAAGGTTTGAAAACCTTCTGTCAAAATTTTCTTTGACTGCTAACAAACCTTCTATGTCTAAGTCTTCAAATTTCGCACCATTTTTAGTCACAATAGCAAACTTAACTGGTTCGATGTTCCAAACTTTGTCAAATGTAGACTTTTCAAAATGGTAGAAGTAAACATTCAAATAAGCGAATGGGTCTAGTTCTTCTTTGACTTCTGTCATGTACTTGTTGACTGAAATATATTTCGTCATCTTTTCTATCGGATAAAAAAATATTTTTTTTAAATTTACTCATAAAAATTTTTCTTTGTATATACGCCGTTCTGTATGTCTAAAAGATTTTTGACATTTGCCAAGAATGTACGTTTAGAAGCTGCCATATAACCATACTCTTGACAATATTGTTTATATGAATCGTACAATGACCTTTCATCTAAACACTCAAAGTTAGTCTCATCTATGAACAGTTCATATACACTCTTGTTTGCTTCTAACAATGTTTGTCTTCTTCGGTATGTGGAATTTGTCTTGGATTGAACTTTGAAATATCTAATGTCATGAAATATGAGAACAAGTGGTTGTAAAAGTTAGGTGTCAAAGTTTCTGCTAAGTCGTCAAAATATTCTGTATCTTGCATATGAGAATCTGACGTTCTGACAACTACATATCTTCTGTCAGAACTTTCTAACTTCATCGGAACAACATTGTTTGAAACCATGACGAAGTTTGCAACATTTTCACAAACTCTTTGGTCTTATACTTTCTTTCAACAACTCCAACTTTGTCTGTTATAAGACTCTTCAAAGCATCTGAGTTTAAAACCTTTGTTGTATCTATACTTTGAAGTTCGTTACATACTATAAGTTTCATATTCTCTATTGAAGAGTTAAATTTACCGCAGATGTTTTCTAAGTTTGTCATATTCGGGTTCTAATAGCCCTCTAACAGTTTGCATAAGATATCTGTAAAGAAAGTGTTCTTACCTGTTCCTTGTTTTCCAATTATGATGAGAGCAGTTTCATTTTTAGCACTTGGATGTTGTAAGATGTTTGCAAACCAACATAAGATATACTCATAGACTCTTTCGTTTCCATTGCATATAATTTCTTTGACATGGTCTAACCAAGCTTCTATAACATTTTCTTTCCATTCTACTTGTTCGTATTTATATCCAGTGAAGATAGAATAGAAGTTTGGAGATGGTGTATAGAACTTTATACCACGAACTGAAAAATCTTCTAACTTTGACAATAAGATATCCCAAGCATCTAACATCTTCATACCAACTTGTACGACTTTTATTTTCTTAAGTTTCTGTCTACATTCTTGTTCTGAAACTATTGTTGCTCTTGGTTTGTTAAAGACAACATCCCATTCTTTCATGACATAACATTCTGGGGCAGAGTCGACATAAATGACTAAACGTTTCAAATTCTCGACTGCTTTGTTATAGTCTCTAAATGGACACATATTTCTGAACGCTTGGAAGTCATAAAAATCTGAAACGTCTATTCTGTACATTTTTATAAAAATAAAAAAAATATTTTTTTTATTCTTGACTTTGTTGTTGCATTTGTTCCATTTGTTGCATTTGTTGCATTTGTTGTTCTTGAGCTATTTGTTGTTGAAGTTGTTCTTGTAGTACAATACTTTCACCAGTTGCATCTTCCAATTCGAAACTTTCTGCCGTCATTGACAAATACATAGGACATAAAAGTTTTACAGGAACAAAGTTTGCGTCAACTAAGGTTAAGTTTATGTTTGCTAAAGTGTTTGAGTTTACTAAAGCTGAAAACTCTGCATTCGAATGAACAATAGGCAAACCAGCAGAGAAAGTGTTGTTTATACGCATGAGTATCTTTTGGTCATAGTAGTTTCTGTCGACATTCGAATAGCACTTTGAACCTAAGTTTGAAACAATATATAAAATAGGTGTACTTAAAGTCAATGGAACAGACAAACCTTGTATGACACCTTTTCCTGTTATAGGAAACTGTTGGTAGTAAAAACCAGATATAAGTTTTGTATTATAGCTCATATCGTTTATAGTAAACTCAGTCGGACATCCAAACATAATGAAACCTGCTCTAGTTGCAGCACATGTTACATCCGTCCTTAAAGTATTAAATAAGTCAACAAAACCTGTTGGTGGTATATCTGAGTAAGTATCTTCAAAGAAGTATTTTTTACCATTCACAACAACAAAGTCTTCTGGTGTCAAAAGAGCAAAACAGGCTTTAGTCGTCATCGTGTTTAAGGTCAGTTTACAATATCGTCCTTGAGGACTTTGTAAGTTTGTTGTTATAGAATTATATGACTCAGGGTTTTTAGTCGTAATAGTATAAACCACTATGTCTTCTGCCATTTACTTAGCAAGTAAATTTTAATGAAATGTTGTGGTCGTCAAATATTTTTATGACGTCTGGGAAACTATATTTTAAGTTCAACGTTTCACCTCCTTTCATAACGTATATCTTGTCAATGACATTATATGAAACACCACAGCAACTAATGTCGGGTTCTATTTCTTTGATGTTTATATCGTCTGCCTCTGTCAAAAGTTTCAATAGTTCTTTCAAAATTTCATGAGGTGCAATGACATATGAGTTCACTTTTACAGGGTTGTGTTCGACCAAGTTTAACATTATACCAAAGCTTGACAAATCTTCTCCTGAGTTTTAAGTTTGTCTTTAAGTTGTTGGTAGTCGTTTCGAATATCTGCAACAGAACTTAAGTCTCTGCTAACTTCAGGTATGTTGGTTGTTCTTTTACAGGAACTATTGTTATACCATCTTCGTCTTCGTATGGTTTCCCCACTTCAACATCTCTTTCTTTGACATTGACAACAACACTTTGACTGTTTGTTTGAGTTGGTGAATTTAACTTCACATCTGCCACCGCCATTAAACCTTTTGAAACACTTACGCTTCTATTTTTCGGAAATGACATTTTACTTAGAATAAAAAGATGGACGTATTCGAGTATCTCTTCGAATTGAAGCAGAACAAAGTTTACACACACAAACAATACAAATACATTGACAGAATAGTTCTTTATACAAACAATGGAAAATGTTATAGAATAGCATATTTGCTGAACCAAAATATTTTCATAAAGCAAAGAAAGTTGGTATAACTGAAATGGTGAAAGTTCTTGAAGCAGACAAAAATATAACAACAAAACTGACCGATATTTCTAAAGGTAAGTTTATAATACAATACTATGTCAAAACTGGCGTACTGTCAATATTTGACGGAGAGAAGTCAGTTCAAGAACAACTTACTGACCTGCTGCCAAAATCTGCTCGATGGAAGCTGTCGTTATGCCAATCTGAGGAGCCCCAGCAGGTTTCATCGAACGAATCTTCAAAAGAGCATCTTCCGTGAAAAGTGCTATTGGTTTTGTAAACTTCTTTGCTTTCAATTCATCTGGACCGTCTCTGTCACCAGTATATTGTATTTGAACTGTACCAACAGTTGAAATACCACCCATAAAGTCTTCTGAGTCAGCAAATGGAATGCCAAGCCAAAAGTTTGAACGGTCTCCATTTGTATATTGAGTTTTTTGACCTCCTGTATGAGTCCATACTTTCACATATGGCATAATAGAACTTTGCATTTCAGGGTTAATGGTTGTTGTGAAGTTGTTGTTAAAGTTCATAGCATCTAATGTCAAGTTGTATGACCTCATATCCTCAACTGTAGAATATTCTTCTCTTGGATAGTATTTGCCATCTATGTTTATATGGTATTTAATACCAGGGTTGTAGAAGCAAGAATAGTCATTTATAGTTCGTCTGAACAGTACAAACATAGTATCTGCATGTTTCATTGCAGTTGTTAAAGCAATATCTGTTCTTGCACCTGGGTCAGCACTTTGGTTTCCAACTTCACCTGCAAAGTCTTTGACAGATATTTGGTGTATAGGGAACATAAGTGGAACTGCAATATATTTGGCAGCTAAAGCATTTGAAATATCTGGGTCCAACATATAGACTGCAAGTCTGCTTTCTATTCTCTTGCATTCAAATTTTTCGCATGTGAACTTAACTGGGTCCCAAGCATCTCCAGCAGCATTGAAATAATAGTTTACTTCAGTGTTGAGGTTTGAGAAACCAAAGTCTAAGTCAACTTTGTTTTTGCAAAAGTCGGCGAATGACATTTTATTTGTTCCCACTACTTCTGTAAGAGTGAATGGGTCTTGTGTTGGTGCAATGACTAAGTTATTTTTGCTTGGAGTAAGTTCGATAGAAATTTTTCCTGCCCAGTTTGGCAAGTATCTTAAAAACCTGAAGATGAGGAAAGATGACAAAGGAACTCTAAGTTTCAGTTTTACTTTGGTTACTGCTGCTGCAGTTTGTCCAGAAAGGTTAACATAAACTCCTGGAACGTTAGGGTCAAGTCTTCTTATTTTCTCAATAGTTGCATACTGGTCTGTTTGTTCTCTAGCTTGTGGTTGTACTGAGTTTCTCAAAGCGAACCATTCATAGTTTGCCCATGTTACTGTTTGAACTAAGTCAGAGTTAGAATATATCTTATATCCCATGAAAACTTCTGGAGCATATTGGTATCCGACATAGAAAATTCCATTGCAACCTTTCTTGTCAGACAACTTGGCAGAAGGTTTTATTTCAATGTCTTGTTCCACGTATAAGAAAGAGTTGTCAATAGAAATTATATGAAACCTGTCGCAAGCAATATCTACTGTTGTTGAAGAACCTTCTCCAAACTCACCTACGTTTCCATAAGAAACAGCAGTTGTATATTCGTAAGTTCCAGGAACTATTTCTGACCTTCTAATGGCATTGTCGCATTCGTTATACCATTCGGAAACATTTCCGTTCATGGCATCCAAAACTGTTGGCGTTATATTCTGAGCGGCGTACATTTCATATGAGTAAAAATATAGAATAGTTGGATTTATATGTCATAATAGAACCCACTCCGACCAAGCTTTACTTTCTTCCTGACTGAGTTTTTAACTCTTCTTTTTCCTTCATTGCCCTCTGCTTGAAGTTGTTGCATCTTTGCATTATGTTCATCTAGTATGTTGCAAATTTCCCATGTCCTTTTTGCCTTTTGGCTCTGGTCGCCCATCTCAGGTAACCTATATCCTAGAAAGAGTTTGTCATAGTCTGTATTTGAGTCTTCGCGTATTGTTTGCATGACTCTTTCCTGAGTTTCAGGTTCAAGCTCTTCAAACAGTGCCTGTCCATATGGAATAAGCTCGTTTCCAAATATATGTTTTTGTAGCCATTCTGGTTTTCTTTCCATGTTACCAACAATATCTTTTGTGAATGGGAAAGCTTTTACCCAATCTTTCAGTCTTCGTCATTTATTTCTGTAGTTGGTTTTATTTTGTCAAGGAACATGTTTTTCAATACTAACATTTCATTTGGTACTGTCCATTTGAGTTTTCTTAAATATTCATCCCTTCTCGGTTCATTGTCTGCAAAGTAAGTTTTTATGACATTTTGTAAACTTTCGTTTGCAAGGTCATGTACAATAGGTTCTCTTCCTTCTCTCTCCCTAACTTTCTTTCTAAACTCTTCACCAAATATACCATCTCTATGGTTCTGTGTAGTTCTTTGAGATAAATGTTCTAGAACGTCAGGTGTTATATTTCCATCAGCCATGTTCATTTCATACTGGTCCAAAATATCTGCATCTTTCATATCTTTCAATGGCATTAAAGCCGCGCTGAAAATACCAGCTATATCTCGTTCACCATTCGCTTCCATTGCGTCTACAACTTCTTGGAATTGAGGTTGTAAGTTTATGAACCACCTATCCGATTAGCTTTATGACCCCATCTCATTGTAGTTCCATCGTCTGCAGAAACAAAAGTAGGTTTGTTTCCATATTGGCTAGGTTCTGAATGAACTTTAAACAATGTTTCATTTCTATATGTTTTCTTGAAATTTAACCTTTTATCTTCACCGAGTTCATCCGAAGATTGAACGTTAAATGCTCGTAAGTAAAAAGGGTTGTTGTATTTGTGTACATTTTTTTTCAGTACTTCCATTCTATGCTGAATATTTTCATCTGGTGTTGGAGTCTTTTGTATGTCGGCAAACATTTTTCGATATTCTTCTACTATGTCAGCCGAATCTTTCTTAGACTCTTGGAAAGATTCCATATTCACCTCATGCTCTTGTTGAGGGTCAAGATTTTTCGGCTGTTCCAAATCTTCATCTAGTTCTGTGAAGTTAGTTTCCAAAGGAGTGACTTGTTCGTTTCCTTCAGGCTCTTCTAGCTGTTGTTGCTGAACTATTTCTTCCATGTCTGGTTGTATCTGAACTTCTTCCTGTGGAGTTTCTTGTACCTCATCTGCTGGCATTTCATATATTCCGAGACCGTTTTCAACAATTTCCCTATCTACGTCATCCGCATTCATAAGCTTTTGTTCTTTCGTTCCGTCTCTATTTTTTACGCGTTTCATGACGAAAGTTGTATTGTCATTTAGCTCTGACATCAAATATCTCGGAGTAAATTCGTTCATGTCATTTGGATGATATGCTATTAAATCATATCCCTTAGCGAGCTTGTATTTTCCAGGTTTGAAATTATATCCCATTTGGTGCTGAGTCATAAAGCTAAATAGGTTCGGGTCAGTATTTCCATCCTTGAACTTTCCAATAGCTTCTTTATATCTGTCACTAAAGTCAATAGTATCTGGGAAACCACACTCTTCTTTAAGCATTTTTAAGAATTCTTGGTTTCCTTGTTCTCTACTTCTTTTATGTCCTTGCTCTGTTTGTGGTTGTTGTGCTGGTTGTGGAGGTGGTTGCTGTGCTGGTTGTTGTTGTTGTGCTGGATTTTGAACTGTTGGTTGTTGTGCAGGGTTTTGAACTGTTGGTTGTTGTGTTGGTTTTGGTGCATGCCTGTGTCTGTGTCCATGTGACGATGTAAATGTTCTAGGTAGTCCTGGTGCAGGTGCTTCTCTTGGAGGGTTTGGTGGTATATAAGTTCCACCAGCTGGCACATATGTTCCATCTGCAGCGTAATGTCCTACCTGACTTTTCGTTCTTAAGAAAGCATTTACTAGGTCTGTTTTGGTCTGTTGTAACTCTTTTTCTTGACTTTTCACAACAGTTGCTCTAACGGCGTCATAGGCACTTTGAACTGCCTGTCTCGTTGCTGCATCTGTTATTTTCGTCATATTTTGTGCTACTTCTTTTAACTCGTTGTCGAAACCTTCAGACTTCAGTTTCTTTCCAGATGAGAAGTCGTTCACTTGTTTCACCTTACTATGAAGAGCTTCGAAGGCGTTCTTAAAGTCAGCATTTGTTAAAGCTTCATTTGAACTGTCTTCATCCGCTTGTATTTTTGTCCTTATTGACCCTATGAGTTGGGCTGCTTTAGCGTTGGCTTGGGCATCTAACCAGTCATTGTTGGCTTTTATATATTCTGCGCTTTTCATTGCCTTTTGCATAGCCGCGTCGTTATTTTTACTTTCTTGTGCTAAGTTTTCATACTGTACGGTTTGGTTTTGCAACTGTAAAAGTTTTTCTGCCTTTACATTTGCTTCAACTTCTTTTTTATACTCATCGCTATCCATATATGTCTTCAGGGCTTTTTGTTTTATTTCTTCATCTTTCAGTACTTTATATTGAGTAGTATGGTTTTTCAAATTTATGACATCTTGTTCCATTTTTGCTACTTCTGCTGCTTTTTCTGACACTTTTTTCGCATATTCCTCTGTACTTAGTTCTTTCAGTTGTTTTCTTTCTTCTTTTTCTCTACGTTTAACTCATTGAGTTTCTTTGTGTGTCTGTCATATTCTAGTTTCTTTTCGTTTTCACTTATTTGTTTCTGTATGTCTATGTTTGACTTTTTGACATCTGTTATTTGATTTTTGAGTGAACTCAAATTCATTTGACTTTGAGGGTTATAAGCTGTTCCGTCTGCAGCTCCACCATAGCCTGCCATTTTCGCTAAAAGTGCCGCTCTTAAACCTCCACTCTGTGCACCAATAACTCGGTTTAAAAGCATAGGGTTGCTTGACATTTGTTGCAACATAGTGGGGTCATTCAGCATTTGTTGTTGCAACTGTTGTTGTGGTGTCAGTTTTACTATTGGATGTTTCAATGCTCTCTTCCTCTTACGTATATTCTTACGTAGCTTACGTGGCATTTTAAGTGAAGTTAAAAAGCGGTTTTTGACAGATGTTTATATGACACTTTTTGTTCAGCACAAAAAACTACTCGGTCAACAGCGACGACTCTCAAAAACCGTTGTGTAAAAAGTTTTACCGTTGGACAAAAAAGTATATATAGAAAAAAAAAACGTTTATAGTTCATTCAATATTTGAGATGGAACGGTTTTCCAACGGTAACTATTAAATAAAATAAAAAAATAGAGGGGGTCTCCGTTGACGAAAACGGTTTATTTTAAACTTTTCTATGAGTAGTCCGAAAAAAACAGTTTATTTTTGTCTAATGGAAGGAAGAAAAAGTGTCGCAAACAATTCGTCGACTACCTCTGCAGTTAAAGTTCCTACAACTTATGTCTCACCATTCTCAAAACCCTTACAACCTCCTATAATACCAAAGCAACTTCCTCATACAATTGCAAACAATTCGTCGACTACCTCTGCAGTTAAAGTTCCTACAACTTATGTCTCACCATTCTCAAAACCCTTACAACCTCCTATAATACCAAAGCAACTTCCTCATACAATTGCAAACAATTCGTCGACTACCTCTGCAGTTAAAGTTCCTACAACTTATGTCTCACCATTCTCAAAACCCTTACGACCTCCTATAATACCAAAGCAACTTCCTCATACAATTGCAAACAAATTGTCCAACAATTTGAGTTCTTCTTCTCAAAACAAAGAACAGCTCAGCCAACAGGTCAGCAACAACAACTATCGGAACAGAAGCATTTTCAGAAGAAGTTCATACCAATCAGACTCCAATCGAACATACAGAAACACAACCACCCGAAAATACAGAAACACATCCAATCGAACATACAGAAACACATTCTGCAATGACCACTAGGTCGCAAACACGATATCTCGCCTTTTGCAAACAATTTAAGTCTCAAATTCAAGACACACAAGATAGCGACACTCCTCTTTCAGAGAAAGTTCGTAGAAAATACGCAAAGAAAAGGTTAGAATTGTTAGATAAGTTAAATGAACAGTGGGGTTCAGAAGACAATCGAGATTATAACGAGATGTTTCAAGCTGTCATGGATGCCATTCAGCCTCTTGAAAACGAAATCAAAGACCCTGGCGTACTTGTTGACATGTTTGCTTCATATTTACCCGTTACTGCCAATCTCATAGCGTTGCAAGCTATTGACCAGTTCATTCACTTGTTTCCAAAGAACTTGCAGAAGCATTTACAAGAAGTTAAAGTTGCTGAATTTGTCCGTTTATATCCAAATTCATACAATTATTTGGAAGAATTGAATGAACATGGTGAAAGGTCATTCTATTTATATTTCTACACAAAAGACAACCAGTCAAAACGACTATACTGCATTGAACCTATGCCTCAATTCGTAGACAATTTCCACGTTATAACAACTGTTGCTTTAGATATTCCTGCCAGAGTTCCATATGGAGGAACAGTAACTATCTCAAGCTTTCCCAAGGGCTATAAAGGAAAGCCTCTCACAATTGCAAAATTCACACACAGCAGTTGCCAATTTGTTCAAGATGTCGAGTTCCATTTCCTCAACAATACGACTTTCATCATAGAGACTCCTCAAGAAGGTATATACAAAGTTTTCATTGCAGGATTTGTTGCTCCCAATGGCGAAGAAGAAGAAGTCGAAGAAATCCTCACCTCAGAGAGCGAAGAAGAAGAAAATTTCCAAGACATTCAAGATTCAGAATATACCGAATAAAAAAACAATTTAAGACTAAAAATTTAATTTTATTATAATATTTTATTTTTTTCATCTGGTCTTTGTCTCATTCCTCCTCTAGTTTCTTAGGGGCTAGAGGGCACGAAGTGCCTGGAAGCCCCACTACCTTTTTTTTTTTTTTTTTTTTTTTTTATTGGTTTTTAAAATTTTGTTTTTAGTGACAAAACTAAAAGCTACAAAAAAAAAAAAAAAAAAAAAAAAAAAAGGTAGTGGGGCTTCCAGGCACTTCGTGCCCTCTAGCCCCGAAGATGTTTAGTATATGAAGTTCTTATATACGGGTCTTCCAGGAGCTTTTCACAAATATATGTTTTCATGTTTTGTCAAGACTTCTTCGTAAAATCAGACAAAAATAATGTTTAGGGTAGAAGGTTAGATATAACCTCTTTTCTAACCTCTTTTCTACCCTCTTGAATTTTCAAGACTTCTTCGTACATGTTTTGTCACTTTTCTGTCACTTTTCAGGAAAAAACATTTTTATTATTATATATAAATGAATTTTACAAAACCTCCGTTACCGTTCTTTGGAAATAAGAGTAAATGTAAAGATATTATATTGAGAGAACTTAAGAAACTACCGAATGGTCTAACATTTGTAGATTTGTTCGGTGGAAGTTTCTATATATCCCATTTGTGCCATACTGTATTTCCTGACTCAAAGATTATATGCAATGACTTCGACAACTATATGAACCGTCTCAAACATATTCCAGACACTAACAAAATATTGAAAGAGTTAAAAGAAAAGATACCTATAGGTAAGATGGAACGTATACCATTAGATAAGAAAAATATTGTGAGAGAGGTTTTGAAAAAAGCAGAATATATAGACTGGGATAGTATATCTGCTAGACTATTATATAGTGGTGCTATAAGAGTTCATGACATTGAAACACTTATGTCAAAAGTTTTATATCTCAACTATACAAATGTTTTCAAAGAGGACATAGAAAAATATATTGAGGGTATAGAGTTTGTGAGATGTCATTGGACAGAGTTGTATGAAAAATATAAAGACAAGGAAAATGTTTTCTTTATGGTGGACCCACCGTTCTATAACACATGGGATTTTCAATACCAAGTAGACTGGACTTTGAGAGACTCTTTAGAAACTTTAGACGTTTTACATAACCATCCATGCTTTTACTTTACATCCGATAAAAGTGGTTTGGAAACCGTTATGAGATGGTTAGAGGACATACATGACTATGAGTTTAGATATGACAAGATAGAATATGAGAGAGGTCCTATAAACTGGAGAAAGTGTCACAATAAAGAAATTTTATTGGTAAGTAAATGTGGTTTGAAATAGGACTACTTGTTTTAGGTTTTTTCCATTGTGTCATTTATTTATTTGACGTGGCAGAAAGATATAGAGAATATGAAGATGAACCAATGTCTGCAAATGTTCAGCATATGTACTCGTAAGAGATATTTTTATCTAATATTAAATGGACGCACAGAACTTAGCGAATGCACAGCAACCTGGACAACCAAACCCAGAGAATATTCCAAATGAAGTTAGAATACAAACTGCAATGGCAAACTATGGTCAAGTGCCAACAGATGTACAAATGCAAACTGCCATGTCAAATGACGCTGCGTTAGGTTTGCCACCATGGTATGCAAATATGAGATGGAAAGAGTTTTATACAAACCCTGAAGTGGGATATAAACAACTTTATGCAGATGACGCGAACACAGGAGTTGACCCAGAATATGTTTTCTACCAGAGGAGAAACAGAATGTATGAGCTCCAGTTAAAGAATGCTATGGAACTCAACAGGAAACGTAAGAGACTAGGCGGACATTAGATTTTTACATATAGTAAAATGGGTTTCTTCAGTAGTATTGGAAACTTCTTTCGAAATGTTGGAAGAGGTATATGGAATGGAATAAAAACCGTAGGAAGAGGAATTTGGAACGGAGTCAAAAATATTGGTAAAAGGGTAGGTCAGTTCGTTGGTATTATACCTAAAGACCCTGAACCAGAAGAACAAGCTCCTGTTATACAACAGCCTGAACCTGCACCACAGTCTAGTTGGCAACCAAATCCAACACCTCAACCGTATTAAAAAATTATATTTTTACCGTTCGATAGTAGTTGTATATGAAACTAAGTTCTAAGTAAAACGCATGGTATAATGGAATTATTCTTTTTCTTCCATCTGTAGTAAACCATACTTGAAAGTCTGAAATACTTCCACTTGGTGGTTCGTATAACTTTGTAGGTTTTTCGTAAAAGTCATTTGCCAAGCATAAGAAAGAGTTTTGGGCGCCAGAAAATGAAGCATGAACAATAATAGCAGCTGGGTCGAAAACATCTTTAAATAAATATGGTTCATCTCTTGCATATCGACTGTAAATATTTGCTAAAGGAAGTTCGACTTTCTGATTTAACATTCTTTGCAAATAATACCATGACATTGCAGTGAATTCTGTATATATTTGTTCGTCTTTCTTTGGATTGTCTTCGTAGATTTGAAATGACACTTGTGAATTTTGTTTGTCATATACAATTCTCACATAAAGTGTGCTCTCGGTATTTGCATATTCATCAGCATATTTTGCATAACATGAATTTATTTTATCTTCTATATTTTTTAACGCAGTCTGTAGAGAAGATGAAAGGTCAACTTGTATTAGCTCAATTCTTCCCACATTTTTCGTTTCCCTTCAGATATATAATCTATATGAAACCTTACAATAAATGGAAAACTTTTATCTTCTACAGACACAAACTTCATTCTACGAAAGCCAATAGCTTTTGTGACAGATGGGTCTCTTAGCCATCTTAATGGGTAGTCAAAACGATAGCCTTCATGCTTTACGGTCTCTGTCTCAAACTTTTGACCGACATTCGTAAAAAAGTTCATCTAATGGTTTAGTTGTAGCAACTCTTGAATTTTCTTTTTCTATTGGAAGCATATTTTATCTAGAATAAAAATGTCAAAGAAACAGCGTCTATGAGAGAAATACAACACAACCGACAACTCATTATGCAAGCTCTAAATAAGAACACAACAAACTTTTCAAACTATTCTAAGATATCTGAGTCATTGAAAGAAGGAAACTTAAAACTGACGATTAAACCCAATGACAGACGAGTTTCTGTTTCAAGACAATAAGAACCATACTGTTTGTATAAATCCAACAAAAGAACTTTAAACGAGAAACCTATAGATGAACTTCTTTTGAAAGCAGATATTGACAACAAAGCTGACAAAGAGTATGTCATTGAAAAAGTTCAAGAAGAACATGACAGAGCAGATGCAACATATGCAACAAAAGAGGATGTTGAAAAGAAAGCTGACAAGAGTATGTTGACGATGAGTTAGCATATCTGGCTAGTGGTTAGTGAAGAAGGCAGATAAGGAATATGTGGATGAAAAAGACAATGAAATTAAAAAAGGGTTGAATGGTACCATGAACGGACATCAAAGATTTTAAAAATAAAGCCAATACAGGGTGGGTTTCAGGATGTTTAGACCTTAAAGCCGACAAAGAAACTGTAGATATGTTGACACAAACGGTTTCAAGTCATACCAGAGGTTTAATGGAAGATGGACAACAGTTGAAAGAGCTTGAGAAAGGTGTTACAGAGTTAAGGAATACAAAAGCAGACTCGACATGGATAGCTGGATATGTAGATGCAACAAAAGAACGTATTTTAGCATGGACAGAAGGAACATACCCACAAAAATATCATAGACATAGCATCTCTGACGTAAATGAACTTGAAGAAAAGTTATATAAAAAAGCAGACAAAACAGAGCTTCAAACATTAAAGACAGAAATACTTCAAACAGTATATCCTATAGGTTCTATTTATACGTCAATGAACTCTACCAGACCAGAAGTAGTACTTGGTTTTGGAACTTGGACTCAAATAGTCGACAGGTTTTTGTATTGTGCAAACTCTTCAAAGGAAACAGGTGGAAGTAAAACGATTTCAGGTGAAAATTTACCTGCGCACAGTCACTACATAGATTTAAGTACATCTCAAGCAGGTTGGCATAAGCATAGAATTGGGATTGGTCAGGAATGAAAAAAGGTAAAGGATATGATGTTAAAGACGACGTTAGTTTGCTATAAATTGTTACTGGGTGACACTCAGGGAGATGGAAACCATACACATCGCGTTTCAGGATATACGCAAACAACGGGACAAAGTAAAGACTACATGCCACCTTACATGACAGTTTACGCATGGTATAGAATTGCTTAGTCGTCATTTTCAACTTCTTTAGCATATTCGTCAGGAGTTGTCTTATATTTGTTAGGAACTGTCTTTGAAAGTATACCACCTTGAACTTTGACAAGTTTGAAACGAGGTCTGACAATAGTAGTTTTATCTTCTGCTTGCAGTCTGTACATTTTGCCATGTTTGCCTAAAACTTCATAATATTCTCTTGTATACTTTCTTCTATTTTTACGAACACGAAGTGAGTACCTGTCGAGTTCCCATTGTTGTCATAGTCAATAGTATTTTCATATGGGTCGCGTTTAGGTATTTCTATTTTTACTTTGTCACCTTTCTTAAGTTTGAAGCCTGGCATTCTTTCTTGTTTGTCTCTTTTGACTAAACTATTAAATATATAGTCTTTCTCTAAGTCGGGTTGTTTTTCATTTCTTCGGGGGAGTGGTTTCCCAAACCTTTTTGTTTACGGCTATTGTAAATATTTAAAACTTGTCTCATCTTTGCCATGGAGAAGTGTCTATATTTGTCGTCATATGACATTTCATCTACCTCACCTTGTGGTTGATTTAAGTCTCTTAAGATTTTTATACAACTGTCAATGACACCAAGAGCAGAATGGTTTTGGTCGACAATGAAATATTGGTTTACATTTTTTGAACGCAGATAGTTTTTAATATCGTCTGATTTGAAAGAACTTTCACAGTCAGATGTCAGTTTTGTTGGATGGTATTTGTCAACGAATATTGTCAAAGCTGCAAGATATCTAAAATATTTTTGGACTGTAATGGTATGGCTTCACAGTATCTTGTGTTTTGACCGACAAATATTAGCCAGTATGGTGGTCCATCTTCTCTATACCTCGGAATGTTTTCCAAGATATCCATAAACCAAGCATTTGGTGTTGAACTAAAGATTTTTATCATGAGTGCTTTCTTTGTTGCCTTAGAAACATAGGGGTCCTTGTTTGGATTCGTCATTTTTTACCCATAAGAAATGGGTTTATTTGGCGCATTAGCAGGAGTTGCATCCAGATTTTTGCCCGCAGTGGGAACAATAGCCAGAGGTGTATTTGGAGTTGGAAGGAAGATTTTGAGTACATTAGGTATACTTAAAGAGAAAGCACAACCTATTATACAAACTGTACAGAAAGGTTGGGATGTAGCACGAGATGCAGCAAATCTTATTCCAAATCCTGAAACAAGAGGAAAAGTTCAAGGATGGATGGACAATGTAGGAAGACAAGCAGGAAACTATTATAACAAAGCAAATGACTACTATAACCAAGCAGGACACTATATGGACCAAGGTGAAAGATTCTTTAACAGAGGATATAACCATGCACAACAATGGGTAAACAATAACCAACCTCAACCGCCTCAAACGTGGGGAATGTAAAGTTTTTTACTGAGATGAAATGAACAATACAGCATTGAGACAAATGGGTTCAAGATGGATTTGTCGGCTTCCAGCAGTTACACAACCACGTGTTTGTCAAGTTCTTCCTATACCTCAGGAAGTTTTAGACCGACTTAAAAAACCTAAACAACCAGTTGAAAACAAAACAAACTAAAATTTTTACTGAGATGAAATGACCGAAGAAGTTGAAACGGTAGATTTGACACCACAAACAAAAAGTTCAGAACCATTGTCAAAACCTGTCAAAGAACTTACAGATGAAGAGAAAAATTCAATAATAGAAAGTGCCAGGTCTGGAAATACAAACCCTAACTACAAAGTCACTTTTCATAGAAATGGAACGGCTAGTATCTCAAAAAAGAAACAGACTCTCACAAATAAAATATTGAAGTCTGAAGGAGCTTTCGAGACAACAGATGGAAAAGTTTACTTCACTGACCAACAGTTCATTATAGAACATCTCATTGACTTAGAGTCGAAATATTCTAAACTTTACAACAAACACAAAAAGTTGAAAGGAAAACAAAAACAAATGGCATATGATATTTATGAAGATGTTGACGACACAACTGTTCCTGCAGGTGAGGTAAAGTCAGAGGAACCGAAAAGTGACGAAAAACCGATAGAAGAAGAGAAACCAAAAACTGAAGATAAACCAAAACCAAAGTTTAGTTTCCAAACTAAACCAAGTCAACCTTCATTAGCTGGTATGGGTTGGCGTCAAAGACTTATGGCAGCAGGCGGTTACGTAAAGTAAAGAAAAAACATTTTTTTATTTTTATAAAAATGCCCCCATATAGAATGGATAGAAAATCTGCTAGAATAAAAGCAGAGTTAGAAAGATATGGTTGGAAAGTTTCGAAGAAGTTTAAATATAGGAAGGGAAGACCCATAAAAGTCTATGACAAACTGTCTGGTCTTCGCTATGAAATGGACTTGGAAACAGCACGCGCAAATTATCCAAACAGATTAGAGAGGTTAGAAGAAGAGCGTCTTATGGACATGCCTTTCGATGTTAACGAGCCGCAAGTTGAAGGACACGACGGCTTTGCCAGATTCTACTGGAAACATGACGAACAATTGCATCCTTTGAGAAGGAAAAAAGGTAGTGCAGAGGATGGTCATGCTCCCATGGAAAGAACAAGATATGCATATGAGAAGTATCGTGAAGTTAGAAGTCAAATTACTTCTGGTCGAACCTTTACAGTAAACTTTGACGAAGGAAAGAACAAAGAAGGCTTCATGGGAGTACTTGCTGCAATTCAAGATGGAAATAAGAAAGGATACAATCTCAGATTGACCATAACAGATTTGGACGGTCATATATACTATGCGCATGGCAATGTCACAACAGCTGCAATGCTTCTTGACGCTTTCAAGACTACAAAGAGAGAACAAATGGTTGACTCCGACTCAGACATTTTGAATGCAATTGAAGGAATTGCAAGTGTCAAGTTCGAATGGTACCAACCTAACCCTCAAGCAGTCAGACAACATGCTGGATACTTCCCCTTCATAAATAAGTCTGACATTGACTTGACAAGGTATGGAATTTACAATTCAATTGAAACAATTGTCAATGAACCTTGTATTCTTACATGTCTCAGGAACTCTGGTCTTGTTACAGATGAGAAAATGAAGTATCTTGAGTCATGTGTGAAGACAAGGTACATTCTCAGAGGTCAATTGTCAAAAATTGCACCGTTGGCAAATGTCAATATCCGAGTCAACATACCTACAGCTAAAGGTTCTTCACATGACGACTATGTTGTTGAGTTCAATTTACCATGGTTGAAGATTGCAATTGTCCACAACCACTTCATGTTGAACGAAAGTCTTACAAACCCATTGTTCGGAAAAGGCAAGTGCAACATTGTCAGAGCTGTAAACATTCTTTTCGAGAAAGGTTTGTTGGAACCAATTCCAGATGACAAGCTGACAGAAACTTTTGTACCAAAAGACGAAACAAACTTTTCACTGTTAGCAAGACCAAAAGTTGTTCCAGACAAAGTTCTAGTACAAAAGAAGTACACAGCTCCAAAAGGAGTTGGATTGTTCGGATACCAACCTGAACCAGAAGAACTTCCAATGAGGTTGCAAGAACTTCAAGATGCTATAAACAAACTTCCATTGAGAAATCCAATCGACGTCAAATTGTATTGGAGAGCATCAGAGTTAGCTCAGAAGGTTTTATATGAAACAGGTTGCTTCGACGATGTTTATGAGATAACAGGAGAAGTTTCTCAGAAGATAAGAGACTCACTTGAATTTCCACGAACTGGTCCGATTGGATGCGACAAGTTCGACTCAGATGAAAAGATATACTATGTCGACCTTAACGCTGCGTACATGAGGTTCGTCCAATATATCCCGACTGGAATTCCAAACGAAGATGGTGAGTTCCCGGGAAGGAACTATACAGTTGGAAAAGTCATACAACAACTGTATGATATTAGGAAAGCTTCAAACCCCAAACTTGCAATGACACTCAAATTGCTTATGAATTCGACATGGGGATATTCCATTAAGAAACCTCAAGAGATGAAGAGTAAACATTATGAGAAGGTCGACAACTTTGTTGAAAGGTTTTCTCCTTTTGTTTTGAAGTACGAATTCACTCAAGGTCAAAGTGGCTTAGTAACCACATTAAAACCTATTGTCGAACATTGGTCTTACCCTCAGTTCGCAAAGGCAGTCCTTGACAACTACAACAAATTCTTCTCGGAAGTTAAATCCAAAGTGAAGGTATACTATGAGAACATCGATGCGCTCATGACGAACGAAGAAGGCTATAACAAACTCATTGAAATGGGTTTAGTCGGTGAAAAGATGGGTCAATTCAAATTGGACAAAATTTTCACCGAAGTTCATGTCCTCTCCAAGCGTAAGTACTGGGGCATACTTGAAGACGGCACAGAAATAAAACATTGCATGAAATAAAAAATTTTTATTCGAATTTGAATCGGACAGGTCGAGTTACACCATTCTTGGTCTCAAACTCATATATAACCTGTTTGTTTGTATTTTCGTCGACTATGGCACGAGACACAAACATTGACCAAACGGACAAAAAGTGTCATTTCAGATGGTCCCGCAGCCAATCGCATTCGAGCACTTCGAAGAAGCCTTACGTTCCAAGGGAGAGGGTGTCTGGTGCAAGGCAGAGGTCATGAGACTCTACGAGCAGTACATCCTCAATGCCTGGGAGGACAAATCGTCCTTGGAATGGCAATTCTACCAACTCCTCTGGGACGACCTCCTACGCAACTGGGATGACGAAAGAGTCCAATTCAGAGGTCAGGAACTACTTGTCCAAATTATCCTTAATTTAAGCTACTTATCCAAATAAACACCTAAATTTACTTGGGGTTTCCCCCTAAAATAAAAATTTTTTTTTACTCTTAGAACCACTCGAGGTTCTCCTTACGGTTGTTGAGCTTGTCACCGTCAATGTGTCTGACCCTCGTCTTCTTGTCTGGATTTGGAACCCATTGCATACCGACAAGCCTTCCCATGGAAATTGAACCGTAATTTCGAAGGTTAAGGTTCAAGTGTCCCAAGTTGTTGAGGACTGGGGTAAGAACCTTGCCGGTCTCCTTGTTGCGGATTTTGTATGGGTAGGGTTGGGAAATTTCATAAGCGTCATCGGCAACAAGGGTTGCCCAAACTTCCTCTTCTTTGTGTTTCTCTTCTTCCTCTTCTTCCTCTTCTTCCTCTTCTTTGATAATACCTTCGGCAATTCTGTGTTCACGAATTACGGTGTTGGAGGTTCTGTCCTTTCCGAGTACCTTCCAGATGGCGTCTATCTCTTCGAAGAAACGGTAGATGAGTCTGGCAAGGTCTCGGTTCTCTCTCGCGTAAATGCGCAAGGTTTCCGTGAAATCGTTCAGGCGTTTCTCATTGGAAGCTTGGTTCATGAGGACATCGGCTTTGAGATTGGTCATCTCTGACATAAGACTACTTTGGAGAGTCTTAACGGTGTTTGTCAGATGAACTTTCAATTGGGCAATTTGAATTTGAACTGGGCGCTTGTCTGGCAACCATGAAAGGACATCTGCTATTGTGTTCGGCTTCGGTGCTTGTTCGGACATCGAAAAAATGAAGTGGTTTGAGAATGACGGTTTTACTTCAAAAAGCTTGTTATGACAGTTATGTCATACAACAAGTTTAAAATAATATCTTGTTCTTCTTCTGAACGTTTGTTGTCTCTTCCGATAAAAGTTTCGAACATGAGAACCAAAAAAACGTTTTTTGAGATTGCGGAAGAGTTCAGGCAAATTTTCATATTCTGGATATGTTGGGAGCAGTTCAAAACATCTGAGCTGACTTTCGGACAAAATTGGGACAATGTCAGAAAATTCATCTTTGGTCGGACTGCTTGAAGGTAAGTCCCTTACATGTAAGTAGCTCTGGTAAAGTCTTCTCATTTCTGCTAACTTTTGGAGTATAGCTTCGTAGTTTAGAAGTTTTAATTTTAATTGTCTTATTCCACTCTTTACTTCTAAACGGTAAGTATCCATGAGGTCAAGAGTAGCTTTGGTAGCTTTAAGTGGAGCTATCTGTTCCTTGACTTGTGCAATTTTGGTTGCAATTGTGGTTTGAGCTCCTTCAAGTTCGCCGTCTATGTCGTTCTCAACGCCTTCAACCATGGCTTGAAACTCTTCATCGGTCCATTGAGATTGGTGTGGGACGAATTTAACTTGCTTCATTCAAAAAATGAAAAAAAAATGTTTTTACTCAAAACGTTAAGGTTGACTGAACTGGTTGGATGTCGCCTTCACAGGTTATGTAGAACGGCTGACCCGAGAAGTGAAGGAGAGACTGAATTGCCAATTTCATATGGGGTAGGGGTTCTCCTTGTTTGGTATTTTTATCCAAGGACGTTTGTTTAGGAACTTAACAAGAGCTTCTCTTTTGGCGTCCTTTATGTCGTCGTAGGCTGTCCCGTCTGGTATTGAATTGGAATTCCAGTCGAAGTCTCGAAGCTGAAGTGTAGACCTTCCAGAAATACTGGTGAACTTGACCTTGGGCTTCATTACCCTGCGCAAGTACTGCTTAACAACTTCATTTATCTCTATAAGGTAAATTGCCTCGTCAAATCCTTCTGGCATTCCGAGTCCTTCCATCCGACAGGAAAATATTTTCCCGACAACTGGAAAAAATTTTCCCGACAACTGGAAAAAATTTTCCCGACGACAGGAAGAACTCTTCCAGTTGTCCGTCCGTAAACCATTCAAATTTTCGAAAATTGAGAACTTTTTGGTCGAACTTCAGGAAAAGTTTTTCCTTCCGACAGAAAAAGTTTTTCCTTCCGACAGGAAAAGTTTTTCCTTCCAACAGGAAAGGTTTTTCCTTCCAACAGGAAAAGTTTTTCCTTCCGACGGTTAAGCCACAAACAGATGTCCGACGTACCACCAACCGAGCCCATTCCCAAACCAGAGGAACCTAAAGCACCAGCCCCTGCACCTCAGCAACCTCAGTTCCAGCAAGTCCCTCCACCAAATTACTACCAATTTCCACCTCAAGGTTACTACCTACCACAAGGCTTCCCGAACTACCCTCCTCCTCAGCCTATGCCTTACTTCCCCAACCCTTGGATGTTCCAACAAGCTCCACCCCAGCAATTCCAATCTCAATCCAAATCGAAGAGAGACCAAGAGTTCGAAGAAGGTCTGAACCGCTTACGCAAAGATTATGCCACAGCCCCTATGGAAGACGACAGGCTTTCAGTCTCTTCCCTCAAATCGACCGATTCGACTCGTACCACAGATTCGGTTCGTGACCGTGAAGACTACCTCAAGCAGTCTGAGAGACTCTTCATCCTACAATCATTTACAGTTGGAGCTCTCAAGAACATGCGCAATTACGAAGGTCAGACACCAGCTGGAGACCGCAAAACAGACGTACTCGCAAGAGCAGTCCAACTGGTCAAGACAAAGACTGAGATAGTCGACTTCATTCTTGCAGCTTGCCCATACAAGTAAAAAAATAAACAATTACGAGTTAAACTTTTTATTCTTTCTTTTCTGAGTTGTTTAGAGCTGGTTTCTCTTGTAGGAACCTTTCGTACTCTTCCATGGTCATGTAATTGCGAATTTTGTACGCAATTCCAGGTTCGTTGTTTTTGAACCTGATGTATGTAACGCTTCCATCCTCCTCGGGGAAGTAAGCTGCTAACATCTGACCAAGTTTTCTCGGTGACTCGGAGCTCATAAAAATGTCACTTTTTAAACGTTAAGTTTTTAGTCTTATTTTACCCTTTGTTTACCCTTTGTTTGTCAAGGTAGTATTGGAGTGCAATTTCTCCAAATTCTCTGTGTCGGAGTTCTTCAGCATTTTCCAAGGTGTACCTGGAGAACTCAAAGAAGTTGTCAAGAAGATACTGCCATGCTGCTCTTCTGAGTTCGTCGGTATTTTGGAAGTGTTGCACCTTCGAGTCTTCGGACATGAAAAAATGACACTTTTTCTATTAAACCGTTTTGGCATTTCTCATGAGTGAGTATAGTTCTGCCGAACCATTGGAAGAGAAGAAGTACCCTTGCTGGCAAAAGACAAAAATAGTTGCCTTAGTTGTCATTGCAATTGTACTCGTAATTGAATTCATTGTACTTCTCTTCACGTACATAAAACTCAGCAATGGTATTTGCTTTAAGAAGCTACCATCTTACTAAGACTAAACACTTACATTTTTCAAGGTTGACTTTTTACAATTTGAATTTTGTTGCTGAATTCAGCAAAAATATATTTTAGGGTAGAAGGGTATATCTAACCTCTTTTCTAACCTCTTTTCTACCCTCATGAATTTTCATGAAATTTACACCAAAAATATATTTTAGGGTAGAAGGGTATATCTAACCTCTTTTCTAACCTCTTTTCTACCCTCATGAATTTTCATGAAATTTACACCAAAAATATATTTTAGGGTAGAAGGGTATATCTAACCTCTTTTCTAACCTCTTTTCTACCCTCATGAATTTTCATGAAATTTCCCGAAATAAAAAATAAAGTTAGTTTTTTTAAAAAAATATTTTTTATTTTTATTGTAAGAACATGTTAGCAACAACAGCACCAAACTCGTTAGTCATGAACCCAACTTCAATGTTAGTAGAGATGAAAAGCTTCATTCCTTCTTCATATACTTTCGAAACAGAAATCCAGAAGATAAAGCAAGAACTTCTCCAAGGAGATTTAGATTGCACTGCAAAAGATGAAACAGATGAAGAATATCTTTATGAAATGCAGGATATTATTGACCATCTACCTAAACTTCCTGAAATCCAACAACAAAAGCTTACTATTCCAGAATTCGATGAAATAGAAGTCAAAGCAACTGACTCAGTAGAAATAAAGAAGTTCATACGAAAGGTTAACTATGAGTTTCTTGGATTTCATTGCAACCACAAAGTCATGGACAAAGATTGCGATATGGTATATAAGAACATCTCTGACATATACAAATCTGGGGAGTTTAAGACCTACGACAACTTTGTTTCGTTAGTTGCTGAATGTGTATGGCAGATAAGAGATAAAGATAGAAGAGGTAAGATATGGAATGAACAAATAAAACCAGCAGCTTTTGAGTTAAAGAGAGCAATTGACGCCTTAGTCATACTAGCAGGTAAGGTTTCAGAATATAACGCAAAAATGAACCCACAATGTTCTAAATGTAAAGCAGCAATGAGGAAATATAACTACTCCGTCAAAGAGATAGAACGTATGCGAAACGACTATGCTGACTTAAAGAGGGAGGCAGAGAAACCAGCAGAAGATAAAATGGACATGTTGACATTTCTAAACAAAAACTATCCAACAGCTGACGATTTCCTTCTTTCAGATGTCAAGAAGAAATATAAAGAAACCTTCGGCATTGTTAAAACATTCGATGTACTGACAGAAGAAATAGAAGCTACGAAATTGTTTAGAATTTCACGAATTCACAATGTTTACCATGTAAAACGCTTATAAAATAACTGGGGTAGAAATGAGGTTAGATATCGGGTTAGATATACCCATCTACCCTAAAATATATTTTTATTGAATTCAGCACAAAATTCTGAGTAAAATAATTTTTAGGGCACGTGTCAAACCGTTGAGTTTTCACAAAATTCCAAAAATAACGTTTACCATGTAAAACGTTTATAAAATAACTGGGGTAGAAATGAGGTTAGATATCGGGTTAGATATACCCATCTACCCTAAAATATATTTTTATTGAATTCCGTATGAAAATCGTGAAAAATAACAGAGTATTTTGACAACTTCAAACAAGCAGAGTAAATGAACCATTTATTTTTATTGACTTTTTACAATTTGAACTTTGTTCGCGTAGATATGAATTCTGAAAGAAGTATGAGGGTCTTGTATGACTTTGTACTTCTCCCATAGTTCATGTCTGTCAAACTTACCTGCCATGGACTCTTTCATAAGTTCCATGAAATCGTCTTCGGACAATCCGGGGAAAAGTATGATATCAGTAAGTATTCTCTTTACATCCTTACTTAAACTCTTTGCTGTCTGTACACAAATGACAACAGAGATGTTAAAGTGTCTGAGCTTCTTAAGAATTCGACACATGTCTTGTTCTCTGTTCTTTAACAAAGGATGAGAAGCAAAGTCATCTAAGATAAGAAGACATCTATGAGGGTATGTCTTCCAATCGTAAGATTGCAATTTCTTCGAAATGTATTCTATCTCTTTCTGTTTGTTTCTGAAGTGGTGTTTGTCTAATATTCTCTGCATTTCCTCATTTGGGTCTTTAAACTTCGAATTTATATACTCATTTATAGCATTATACTTCAAAACTCTTCTTTGGTACTTCTTTATCCAATCTAACAACTCAGTATCCTTTATACATACTAACTTAGACTTCTTTATAATATCTTTGAACGAATTGACGGTTTGGTCAAATTGACCAGAAGTACTACAAATGACAACTAACTCATAGAATGGGTTCTTCTCATCTAGTTCTTGTTGTTGTGCAGCCATTTTAAGATAAGTGAAAGTCTTACCCGACCCAGGTGGTGCAATTAGACCTGTTATACCATTCTGAGCAAATAAGAACTTGTCATGTATGGGTTTTATCTGAGCATTTTCTAACTTCCTCTTGTTCTTGTTTAAAACATTCTCAAATTTCTTGTCAATGTCAGCAAACTTTTTTCTAACATATTTTTAGAAAAATTAAAAATTTTATCTTTTAGAAAATGTCTAGCGATTTCGCTATCTATATTCGAGACAAGCTTTTCGACAGCAAAACATCTGTCGACCATAAAATCTTACATAGTGTAAACAAGAAAGGTGAATTTGTTCTAAAGTTCTGTTTCTGGGAATATGACAAGAACCATAAAACATTAAGCAGAGCAGTCTTAAAATTTGTCAATGACAGACTTGTTGACAGAGATGACACCGATTGGAAAGATGAAGTCCAACAAAAGTTCTTAGAATGCAAAGAAGACACATGCGCCGTTCTTGAAGATGAAATAGAAAACAGAATAGATGAGCTATTAAAGGACAAAGAACTTTTACATAAATATGGTTGCGCCAAATTTGACATAACTCCACCAGAGAAGAAGAAGAAGAGAGAAAAGAAAGAAAAGAAAGTAGAAGAAAAGAAAGTAGAAGAGAAGAAAGAACCTGAACCAGTTCCAGAGAAGGTGAGATATGACATGTAAAAATAAAATTTTATTTTTAGAACATTTCTGGGTCAATGTCAATGTTCTCTTCCTCTTTAGGAGCAAACACTGGCTTAGACTCTAAAATCTTTTTACCCAATTTACCTTGAACTTCAACTATCTTAGACTCATAATATTCATAGTCGTCTGCTTTCTTTGGTTCATAAGGTATAACAAGTTTGTATGCTTTGCCTTCTTTAAGGTTTGAGAACTTTCTGTCAAAATTTTCTTTGACTGCTAACAAACCTTCTATGTCTAAGTCTTCAAAAGTTGCACCATTTTTAGTCACAATAGCAAACTTAACTGGTGCAATGTTCCAAACTTTGCTGAATGAAGACTTTTCAAAATGGTAGAAGTAAACATTCAAATATATGAATGGGTCTAGTTCTTCTTTAAGTCCTGACATGTACTTGTTTACTGAAATATATTTCGTCATCTTTTCTATCGGATAAAAAAAAATATTTTTTTTAAAAAAAACGTTTTAAAATGGTATGCCATATAGCTTCTTGAATTTGTTAAGAAGTATTCGAACGTTTTTTCCATCTGTATCTCTAGCGTTTACATGAGCATAGCCCGTCTTAGTAAAATATACTTGTAATTTCCTATAGTTTACGCCGGTATAAAAGTAGAAAGAGTCTTGTTCTTCGCTGTAGTAGTAAAACTCAAACGTATGCTTACCATAGTCTGTAATTTCAATTGCTTCATCTTCTAGTTCGTCGACAAATTCGAATACAATATCTCGAAATTTGCCTATGTTCTTATTGTTTTCAGAAACATGTGACCCAACGCAAGTTCTCAAGTCTATTGTCGTTTCTTATATGGTTTATATGGTCTACAAGAGGTAGATTGTTAGGGTTCGGTATAAAATGAGTTGCAATGACAATATGTTTAAAATAGTGTTTTCCACTCATCTTCATAGTAGTATATCCGTCATTTCGCTCCCATTCGCTTAAAACTCTTTTTGTCTTTTTGTTTCTGACTTCAAATGACTCACAACAGTGAATTTCATATTTCTCATCTAACAAACAAGTTTCCCAACGGTCTTCTCCAACAAACTCAGCGTACATTTCAAATAAAATAAAAAAATATTTTTTTTTAAATTTACTCAGAAAAATTTTTCTTTGTATATACGCCGTTCTGAACATCTAAAAGATTTTTGACATTTGCCAAGAATGTTCGTTTAGACGCTGTCATATAACCATATTCTTGACAATATTGTTTATATTCATCGTACAATGACCTTTCATCTAATGACACAAAGTCAGTTTCATCTATGAACAGTTCATATACACTCTTGTTTGCTTCTAACAATGTTTGTCTTTTCTTCGGTATGTGGAATTTGTCTTGGATTGAACTTAGAAATATCTAATGTCATAAAATATGAGAACAAGTGGTTGTAAAAGTCAGATGTCAAAGTTTCTGCTAAGTCGTCAAAATATTCTGTATCTTGCATATGAGCTTCTGACGTTCTGACAACTACATATCTTCTGTCAGAACTTTCTAACTTCATCGGAACAGTATTGTTTGAAACCATAATGAAGTTTGCAACATTTTCACAAACTCTTTGGTCTTTATACTTTCTTTCAACAACTCCAACTTTGTCTGTTATAAGACTCTTCAAAGCATCTGAGTTTAAAACTTTTGTTGTATCTATACTTTGAAGTTCGTTACATACTATAAGTTTCATATTCTCAATTGAAGAGTTAAACTTGCCACAGATGTTTTCTAAGTTTGTCATATTCGGATTCGAATAGCCCTCTAACAGTTTGCACAAAATATCTGTAAAGAAAGTATTCTTACCAGTTTCCTTGTTTTCCAATTATAATGAGAGTTTCATTTTTAGCACTTGGATGTTGTAAGATGTTTGCAAACCAACATAAGATATACTCATAGACTCTTTCGTTTCCATTGCATATAATTTCTTTGACATGGTCTAACCAAGCTTCTATAATATTTTCTTTCCATTCTACTTGTTCATATTTATATCCAGTGAAGATAGAATAGAAGTTTGGAGAAGGTGTATAAAACTTTATACACACGAACTGAAAAATCTTCTAACTTTGACAATAAGATATCCCAAGCATCTAACATCTTCATGCCAACTTGTACGACTTTTATTTTCTTAAGTTTCTGTCTACATTCTTGTTCTGAAACTATTGTTGCTCTTGGTTTGTTAAAGACTACATCCCATTCTTTCATAACATAACATTCTGGGGCAGAGTCGACATAAATGACTAAACGTTTCAAATTCTCGACTGCTTTGTTATAGTCTCTAAATGGACACATATTTCTGAACGCTTGGAAGTCATAAAAATCTGAAACGTCTATTCTGTACATTTTTTTATATAAAAATAAAAAAAAATATTTTTTTTATTCTTGAGCTATTTGTTGTTCTTGACTTTGTTGTTGCATTTGTTGTTCTTGAGCTATTTGTTGTTGAAGTTGTTCTTGTAGTACAATACTTTCACCAGTTGCATCTTCCAATTCGAAACTTTCTGCCGTCATTGACAAATACATAGGACATAAAAGTTTTACAGGAACAAAGTTTGCGTCAACTAAGGTTAAGTTTATGTTTGCTAAAGTGTTTGAGTTCACTAAAGCTGAAAACTCTGCATTCGAATGAACAATAGGCAAACCAGCAGAGAAAGTGTTGTTTATACGCATGAGTATCTTTTGGTCATAGTAGTTTCTGTCGACATTCGAATAGCACTTTGAACCTAAGTTTGAAACAATATATAAAATAGGTGTACTTAAAGTCAATGGAACAGACATTCCTTGTATGACACCTTTTCCTGTTATAGGAAACTGTTGGTAGTAAAAACCAGATATAAGTTTTGTATTATAGCTCATATCGTTTATACTAAACTCAGTCGGACATCCAAACATAATGAAACCTGCTCTAGTTGCAGCACATGTTACATCCGTCCTTAAAGTATTAAATAAGTCAACAAAACCTGTTGGTGGTATATCTGAGTAAGTATCTTCAAAGAGTATTTTTTACCATTCACAACAACAAAGTCTTCTGGTGTCAAAAGAGCAAAACAGGCTTTAGTCATCGTGTTTAAGGTCAGTTTACAATATCGTCCTTGAGGACTTTGTAAGTTTTGTTGTTATAGAATTATATGACTCAGGGTTTTTAGTCGTAATAGTATAAACCACTATGTCTCTCTGCCATTTACATATATTTAAAAAGTTTTCTGAGTGTGAGGAGAACTTCATCTAAACTTTCACATGGCGTTTCTTGAAGTTTCTCTGCAAGAAGTTCAAATATTTGTGTAAAGATAGAACTTTCCTTTGTCTACACGAACAAACAAAACAGGGTCTTTCATATCGTTCAAAAGTGTGTAAAGTCCTTTACATGAAATAAAGTCTATATTGTTTTTCTTCAAACATCTTTCAAGAAGTTTTTGACATTTTTACTTAGCAAGTAAATTTTAATGAAATGTTGTGGTCGTCAAATATTTTTGACGTCTGGAAACTATATTTTAAGTTAACGTTTCACCTCCTTTCATAACGTATATCTTGTCAATGACATTGTATGAAACACCACAGCAAGCAATGTCGGGTTCTATTTCTTTGATGTTTATTATCGTCGCCTCTGTCAAAAGTTTCAAATAGTTCTTTCAAAAATTTCATGAGGTGCGATGACATATGAGTTCACTTTTACAGGGTTGTGTTCGACCAAGTTTAAACTTAGACCTAAGAGCTTGACAAATCTTCTCCTGAGTTTTTAAGCTTATCTTTCAGTTGCATGTAGTCGTTTCGAAATATCTGCAACAGAACTTAAGTCTCTGCTAACTTCAGGGTATGTTGGTTGTTCTTTTAGGAACTATTTGTTATACCATCTTCGTCTTCGTATGGTTTCCCCACTTCAACATCTCTTTCTTTGACATTGACAACAAACACTTTGACTGTTTGTTTGAGTTGGTGAATTTAACTTCACATCTGCCATCGCCATTAAACCTTTTGAAACACTCACGCTTCTATTTTTCGGAAATGACATTTTACTAGAATAAAAGATGGACGTATTTGAGTATCTCTTCGAATTGAAGCAGAACAAAGTTTACACACACAAACAATACAAGTTCATTGACAGAGTAGTTCTTTACACAAACAATGGAAAATGTTATAGAATAGCAGTCTTTGCTGAACCAAAATATTTTCATAAAGCAAAGAAAGTTGGTATAACCGAGATGGTGAAAGTTCTTGAAGCAGACAAAAATATAACAACAAAACTGACCGATATTTCTAAAGGTAAGTTTTAATACAATATTATATCAAAACTGGCGTACTGTCAATATTGACGGAGAGAAGTCAGTTCAAGAACAACTTACTGACCTGCTGCCAAAATCTGCTCGATGGAAGCTGTCGTTATACCAATCTGAGGAGCCCCAGCAGGTTTTCATCGAACGAATCTTCAAAAGAGCATCTTCCGTGAAAAAGTGCTATTGGTTTTGTAAACTTCATTGCTCTCAGTTCATATGGACCGTCTGTCACCAGTATATTGTATTTGTACAGTACCAACAGTTGAAATACCACCCATAAAGTCTTCTGAGTCAGCAAATGGAATGCCAAGCCAAAAGTTTGAACGGTCTCCATTTGTATATTGAGTTTTTTGAGCTCCTGCATGAGTCCATACTTTCACATATGGCATAATAGAACTTTGCATTTCAGGGTTAATGGTTGTTGTGAAGTTGTTGTTAAAGTTCATAGCATCTAATGTCAAGTTGTATGACCTCATATCCTCAACTGTAGAATATTCTTCTCTTGGATAATATTTGCCATCTATGTTTATATGATATTTAATACCGGGGTTGTAGAAACAAGAATAGTCATTTATAGTTCGTCTGAACAGTACAAACATAGTATCTGCATGTTTCATTGCAGTTGTTAAAGCAATATCTGTTCTTGCACCTGCGGTTCCTGGATTTTGGTTTCCAACTTCACCTGCAAAGTCTTTGACAGATATTTGGTGTATAGGGAACATAAGTGGAACTGCAATATATTTGGCAGCTAAAGCATTTGAAATATCTGGGTCCAACATATAGACTGCAAGTCTGCTTTCTATTCTCTTGCATTCAAACTGTTTGCATGTGAACTTAACCGGGTCCCAAGCAGTTCCAGCAGCATTGAAATAATACTTTACTTCAGTGTTGAGGTTTGAGAAACCAAAGTTTAGGTCAACTTTGTCTTTGCAAAAGTCACAGAACTTGGCTCCACCAGTTCCAGCTACAGTAAGAGTGAATGGGTCTTGTGTTGGTGCAATGACTAAGTTATTTTTGCTTGGAGTAAGTTCAATAGAAATTTTTCCTGCCCAGTTTGGCAAGTATCTTAAAAACCTGAAGATGAGGAAAGATGACAAAGGAACTCTAAGTTTCAGTTTTACTTTAGTGACAGCATTTCCATCTGAATCAGAAAGGTTAACATAAACTCCTGGAACGTTAGGGTCAAGTCTTCTTATTTTCTCAATAGTTGCATACTGGTCTGTTTGTTCTCTAGCTTGTGGTTGTACTGAGTTTCTCAAAGCGAACCATTCATAGTTTGCCCATGTTACTGTTTGAACTAAGTCAGAGTTAGAATATATCTTATATCCCATGAAAACTTCTGGAGCATATTGGTATCCGACATAGAAAATTCCATTGCAACCTTTCTTACCTCTCAAGTCAGCAGAAGGTTTTATTTCAATGTCTTGTTCCACGTATAAGAAAGAGTTGTCAATAGAAATTATATGAAACCTGTCGCAAGCAATATCTACTGTTGTTGAAGAACCTTCTCCAAACTCACCTACGTTTCCATAAGAAACAGCAGTTGTATATTCGTAAGTTCCAGGAACTATTTCTGACCTTCTAATGGCATTGTCGCATTCGTTATACCATTCGGAAACATTTCCATTCATAGCATCCAAAACTGTTGGCGTTATATTCTGAGCGGCGTACATTTCATATGGGTAAAAATATAGAATAGTTGGGTTTATGTGTCATAATAGAACCCGCGTGGACCAAGCTTTACTTTCTTCCTGACTGAGTTTTTAACTCTTCTTTTTCCTTCATTGCCACTACTTTCACTAGATGAAGTTACTTCTTCACTACTTTCACTTTGTTCTACTCTTCTCTTCTTCTTTGGTAACTTGCCCTCTGCTTCAAGTTGTTGCATCTTTGCCTCATGTTCACCTAGTATGTTGTAAATTTCCCATGTCCTTTTTGCCTTTGGGCTCGGGTCGCCCATCTCAGGTAACCTATATCCTAGAAAGAGTTTGTCATAGTTTGTATTTGAGTCGTCGCGTATTGTTTGCATGACTCTTTCCTGAGTTTCCGGTTCAAGCTCTTCAAACAGAGCTTGTCCATATGGAATAAGCTCGTTTCCAAATATATGTTTTTGTAGCCATTCTGGTTTTCTTTCCATGTTACCAACAATATCTTTTGTGAATGGGAAAGCTTTTACCCAATCTTTCAGTCTTGCGTCGTTTATTTCTGTAGTTGGTTTTATTTTGTCAAGGAACATGTTTTTCAATACTAACATTTCATTTGGTACTGTCCATTTGAGTTTTCTTAAATATTCATCCCTTCTCGGTTCATCGTCTGCAAAGTAAGTTTTTATGACATTTTGTAAACTTTCGTTTGCAAGGTCATGTACAATAGGTTCTCTTCCTTCTCTCTCCCTAACTCTCTTTCTAAACTCTTCACCAAATATACCATCTCTATGGTTCTGTGTAGTTCTTTGAGATAAATGTTCTAGAACGTCAGGTGTTATATTTCCATCAGCCATGTTCATTTCATACTGGTCCAAAATATCTGCATCTTTCATATCTTTCAATGGCATTAAAGCCGCGCTTAAAATACCAGCTATATCTCGTTCACCATTGACTTCCATTGCGTCTACAACTTCTTGGAATTGTGGTTGTAAGTTTATGAACCACCTATCCGGGTTAGCTTTATGACCCCATCTCATTGTAGTTCCATCGTCTGCAGAAACAAAAGTAGGTTTGTTTCCATCTTGGTTAGGTTCTGAATGAACTTTAAACAATGTTTCATTTCTATATGTTTTCTTGAAATTTAACCTTTTATTTTCACCGAGTTCATCCGAAGATTGAACGTTAAATGCTCGTAAGTAAAAAGGGTTGTTGTATTTGTGTACATTTTCTTTCAGTACTTCCATTCTATGCTGAATATTTTCATCTGGTGTTGGAGTCTTTTGTATGTCGGCAAACATTTTTCGATATTCTTCTACTATGTCAGCCGAATTTTTTTTAGACTCTTGGAAATATTCCATATTCTCCGCATACTCTTGTTGAGGGTCAAGATTTTTCGGCTGTTCCAAATCTTCATCTAGTTCTGTGAAGTTAGTTTCCAAAGGAAGGACTTGTTTCGTTTCCTTCAGGCTCTTCTAGCTGTTGTTGCTGAACTATTTCTTCCATGTCTGGTGTATCTGAACTAGTTCTTCCTGTGGAGTTTCTTGTACCTCATTGCTGGCATTTCATATATTCCGAGACCGTTTTCAACAAGTTCCCTTTCTAAGTCATCCGGACTCATAAACCTTTCTTCTTTCGTTCCGTCTCTCATTTTTTATTTTTTACGGTTCATCAAGTTAATTGTCATTTAGCTCTGACATCAAATATCTCGGAGTAAATTCGTTCATGTCATTTGGATGATATGCTATTAAATCATATCCCTTAGCGAGCTTGTATTTTCCAGGTTTGAGATTATATCCCTTTGGTGCAGAGCCATAAAGCTAAATAGGTTCGGGTCAGTATTTCCATCCTTGAACTTTCGAATAGCTTCTTTATATCTGTCACTAAAGTCAATAGTATCTGGGTAACCATAGTCTTCTTTAAGCATTTTTAAGAATTCTTGGTTTCCTTGTTCTCTACTTCTTTTATGTCCTTGCTCTGGTTGTGGAGGTGGTTGTTGTGCAGGGTTTTGAACTGTTGGTTGTGGTGCAGTGTTTTGAACTGTTGGTTGTGGTGCTGGATTTTGAACTGTTGGTTTTGGTTGTTGTTGTGGTGCATGCCTGTGTCTGTGTCCATGTGACGATGTAAATGTTTTAGGTAGTCCTGGTGCAGGTGCTTCTCTTGGAGGGTTTGGTGGTATATAAGTTCCACCAGCTGGCACATATGTTCCATCTGCAGCATAATGTCCTACCTGACTTTTCGTTTTTAAGAAAGCATTTACTAGGTCTGTTTTGGTCTGTTGTAACTCTTTTTTCTTGACTTTCCACAACAGTTGCTCTAACGGCGTCATAGGCACTTTGAACTGCCTGTCTCGTTGCTGCATCTGTTATTTTCGTCATATTTTGTGCTACTTCTTTTAACTCTTTGTCGAAACCTTCAGACTTCAGTTTCTTTCCAGATGAGAAGTCGTTCACTTGTTTCACCTTACTATGAAGAGCTTCGAAGGCGTTCTTAAAGTCAGCATTCGTTAAAGCTTCATTTGAACTGTCTTCATCCGCTTGTATTTTTGTCCTTATTGACCCTATGAGTTGGGCTGCTTTAGCGTTGGCTTGGGCATCTAACCAGTCATTGTTAGCTTTTATATATTCTGCGCTTTTCATTGCCTTTTGCATGGCTGCGTCGTTATTTTTACTTTCTTGTGCTAAGTTTCATACTGTACGGTTTGGTTTTGCAACTGTAAAAGTTTTTCTGCCTTTACATTTGCTTCAACTTCTTTTTTATACTCATCGCTATCCATATATGTCTTCAGGGCTTTTTGTTTTATCTCTTCATCTTTCAGTATTTTATATTGAGTAGTATGGTTTTTCAAATTTATGACATCTTGTTCCATTTTTGCTACTTCTGCTGCTTTTTCTGACACTTTTTTCGCATATTCCTCTGTACTTAGTTCTTTCAGTTGTTTCTTCTTTCTTCTTTTTTCTACGTTTAACTCATTGAGTTTCTTTGTGTCTGTCATATTCTAGTTTCTTTTCGTTTTCACTTATTTGCTTCTGTATGTCTATGTTTGACTTTTTGACATCTGTTATTTGATTTTTGAGTGAACTCAAATTCATTTGACTTTGAGGGTTATAAGCTGTTCCGTCTGCAGCTCCACCATAGCCTGCCATTTTCGCTAAAAGTGCCGCTCTTAAACCTCCACTCTGTGCACCAATGACTCGGTTTAAAAGCATAGGATTGCTTGACATTTGTTGCAACATAGTGGGGTCATTCAGCATTTGTTGTTGCAACTGTTGTTGTGGTGTCAGTTTTACTATTGGATGTTTCAATGCTCTCTTCCTCTTACGTATATTCTTACGTAGCTTACGTGGCATTTTAAGTGAAGTTAAAAAGCGGTTTTCGACAGATGTTTATATGACACTTTTTGTTCAGCACAAAAAACTACTCGGTCAAAGTGTTGTCAGTTTTGTAAAATAACCGTCCTATCTCATTCTATAAGGGGGAAAGTCTTCTCAAAGTATACTTCCTTGGAACGCCCGTAACTTTTCCTGTAGCGACGATAGACCCTTACTTGTCCGGACAAAGTTACACTATTGTATGTTAAAAATATTTTGACAAGTGTAAAGTTCGTGTAAAGTCCATCCTGTCAAAAGTTTTACCGTTGGACAAAAAAGTATATATAGAAAACAAAAAACGTTTATAGTTCATTCAATATTTGAGATGGAACGGTTTGCCAACGGTAACTATTAAATAAAATAAAAAAATAGAGGGGGTTACCGTTGACGAAAACGGTTTATTTTAAACTTTTCTATGAGTAGTCCGAAAAAACAGTTTATTTTTGTCTAATGGCATTCGCTAGCGTGTTCGCTCCAAATTCACCTGAAGAAATTGCTTGCAGACTTTCAGCGCCCACAGGTTTAGAGCCTCAATATCAAACTGCAGCATCTACACATTCTCCAAGCAGAACAGACAATTCAAATTCAAATTTGTCCTGCAATTCGCTCAATCCAAAGCCACTTTCACTACCAAAAACAATACCAAACGAGCTCCGTATTACAAAGAACCACAGCAACGCTGAACTACGCAAAATACTACTCAGATTGTCTGAAGAATACTTCAATTCAAAGCCAGAAGAAAGAGTTGCTGCAACTTTTAACAAAGAATATTGTGAACAACTCAACAAAGTTCTTGCAGACTTTACCAAACTACAAAAAGAAACACCTGACCCATTCGAATTAGGCGACCCAATTGTCAACTATTTTCCAACAATAACAAAGATAGTGTTTGACAGAACTATATGTCAGCTTATTGAAAGTCTTCCACCCAAAGCTGCAAAAAAAGTCGAACAGTTTTGTGTCGAATTCAAATTAAAGAGTTACGGATATCAGGATGACGAAGAAGAACGTGAGTACGGACAAGAAACAGCAAAATGGCAATGTCTTAGCTCACTCAACCCCAAGTTCAAACCATTATTTTACTCAGACAACAACACAATTCAAGTACGCAAAATTGCTATTCATTTCGTTAACCAAGCAGAAGACATTGAAGAAGGAGACTCTATCTCAGTTTATGTTTGCTACTGCAAGTTTTTCAAGGACGAATTTGGAGGACCAATTCTCATGCATGTCTTCAAGCCACATCAGCAACTCTACGTTGAAACTGAAATAACACTCATGCATGGAATGTATCTCAAGTTTGAAAGCCAATTGGAAAACACATACAACATTTGGCTTTCATACATTCAATTCGATACACCAGATGACTTTGATGTTGAAGAAGAAGACTCTACTCAAGAAGATGAACCACAAGACTAACAATTTTCCGAATAAAAACTTCATTATACTAAACATCTTCAGGGGCTAGAGGGGCGCAGCCCTGGAAGCCCCAATACCTTTTTTTTTTTTTCTACAATTTCTCTTTTGATTTATACTATTACTTATGCTACATCTCTTGCTAATCATAACGTAAAAATTTGAAATTCAATACAGATTTAGGTGACAACCTCAACTAATCTACATCTGTCTATATTAATGTATTTTGTCGCATTACTTGCTTTACTTTTAGGCGTTATATTCTTTTATTTTTTTCCTTTCTTGAGTGATTATGCACAGAAACTATTGATCTCTAAAGGAAACAGGCAAGCATACTTTTCGAATTATCATTCTATAACTCATTGACATCATATTTTATGACTTTATTTCGATAATTTCGAATTCGACCAAATAACAATTCTATTATACTCACAATTTTTTTATACAGTTCCTCGCCCTAAAAATGTTTTCGTTCCAAGAACTTTTATTGTCCCCGGCCCAAATTACATTCGATACGGAACTCATTTAGAAAAAGTATTAAAAACGTTGCAAAGCGTAGAAAATGTTTGAAATTTAGAATGGTTTAATATTGATTTCAATCTGGCGAAACATTTAGATTTTACGCTTATTGAACTTAAACTTTTTGCAATAAAACTGATGAATAGTGAGATTACAGCAGACATAACTTATGTTGTAGCATATGTAAAAGTAATGTTTGTAAATGGGTATACTTTGAATAACTTTTAATATGAGAAAGATGCAATAAACTGCATTTATTTTCTATTAGATAAAAATCAAAAATATTTTTTTTTATAGATTTCAATAAAACAATGATATTTCCTGGATTCGACCTTATTTTTGGAAATATGGCTCGGTTCCTGAGAATTGATCAATTCATAGCTCCTGCAACACTATTTCTTGTGCAATTACTCGTAATGATTCCAGAAGATAAAGCGGAAATTTTCCGCCAGCAGTACAAAATTGATTTTTCTACACGATATATGATAGAGCAAGGTCTTTATAAGATGAAACTTACAAAAACACAAGCATCTTTCCTAATGGGAGCAAAATTAGCAGCGTTATATCCTTTAAAGTCGATTTCTCCTATTGATATGATATCCAATACAGACTATATTCTCAAAACTACTCCAGATTTTAAAAAAGATGGCTATAATATTATAAATTTATCAAATCAGTTTTATATCTATAAACAGTCGAAAAATCCGCAAATATTGAATACAACTCATATAATATCATCCGAAATCTTAAGTAAACCGCACTTTCACAACAAATATACTTCTGATTTGTTATTAAGCGGCGTAAGCCAAACATCAACATCAGTTCCTAATAAAGCACTAAATATGATGGGCCTTGATGGATCAGGACAAGTTATAACTATTACAGATTCCGGAGTTGATATTTATCATCCGTTTTTTTATGATCCAAATATCTCAGTTCCGATAAATACGTCAATTCTAAGGCATAGGAAGATTGTTCGCTTTGATTCATTGCATAATTTAACAGATTTCAAGCGCGGACATGGAACTCACATGGCAGCAACAATTGCTGGGAGTTCTAACAGTCCAGACTGCTCAATTGATTCTTTTAGTGGCCTTGCTCCAGGCTCGAAGCTTTACGTTGTCGGATTAAGCGATAAAGACGGAAATATTTCATTTGATGGATATGATATGAACAAAGTCTATCAAAACGCCAAGAAATTGCACAGTTACATTGGAGCTAACTCATGGGGTATGACAGATTACCAATCTCTTGTAACTGAAGCTTATGATTTGATGGCTTATAATAATCCAGATTTTTTGACCATTTTTTCTGTTGGAAACAGCAATTGCTATAATTGTTTATCATCTCCCTCGGATGCTAAGAACATTTTGTCCGTTGGAGCAACTACTATGCCATCAACTGCTCAAATTGAGCAATATTTGAAGCGTGTTTATACATTTGTTTCAAGGTCATTGGATATTACATTAAAATTTTATCAATGGAGCGCTGACCCTTGGAAATTGCTTTTAGAATCACCCCCTGTGAAAATAGTTAACTCCCCCTTATTTATGCAGGATAACCCAAATTTACAAAAAATAAAGAGTAATGAGAGCAAAATTATTATACTAAAAGAACCAATAACATGTGAAAGCTTTACTCGTAATGCAACTGCGTATTTGATCCCAGTCGATCAAAAATTATTTTGCAAAAACATTCCTGTTCCTGTTTTTGGATATTCAATGAACGAAGAAAATGATATTCTTAGCATGAAAAGAGTTTCTCTCCGTATCAATGTCATTCCTTCAAAGAAAAATATCAAACCTTTATCTTCCAATTCAAATGGACCAACCGTAACTGGAATATTCAAACCAGAATTGCTTGCGCCCGGTGAAGGTGTTATCAGCGCAGCAGCTGGAGATCCTTTTGATAAAACTATTAGGAAATGCAACGCTTCCTCTTTAATTAAGAAGAGCGGAACAAGTCCAGCAGCTGCCTCTATTGCTGGAGCTGCAGCTATTATCAGACAATACTTTTCAGATGGTTGGTATCCTTTCAGAGGAAAAGAATTAATCGAAGGCTTTGATCCTACAGCGAGTTTGGTCAAAGCAGTTTTAATTGCATCGGCAACGCCAATCGGAACAAGCCTTGGTGGCCCAACATTAGAAGGAGGATTCGGAATTCCAAATATAAAAGAAATTCTCGGTATCGATGTAGAAAATCTTGATCAGACAAAGAAAAAAGAAGGTTTCCGAGTATTCGATCACTATTTAATTGATTCCAAATCACAACATTATATGAATATAGAAATACAATATCCTGGGCAGCCACTTATCATCGTTATGAGTTATTTAGATGCCGTTATTGACTCTTCCTTACGAAAACCTTTAGTTGTAGACTTAGATTTGATATTAGTTGATCCTCTCAATAGAACATATTTTGGAAACCAGAATCCAACAGGCCCTGATGCATTTACGACCTCAGAGAGGATAATTATTGAAGACGCTCCAGTTGGAAATTATTCATTATTAATTCGATCGAGTAAGTACCCATTTAACCATTCTGTTCAGTACTCCCTCGTCATAAAAGGCGGATTCAACAACACCGATTTCGAAAAGAACCCGATTTCCAACTCAATTTTTCTTTCTCAAGATAATTACTTCGATTGCACAGATGGAAGCAAAGGAAATTGCAACTGCAATAGTCATACAACCGGATATATCTGTGAATACAACGTTACTGATGTTAACGGAACTGTCAATCTGACATTTCAGCCCAAAGAGATAAAATTCTTCAAAACTAATCCAATGGCCAAGAGTTACATTTATATAAATGCTACAAATCTTAACGCATCTATTCATTATTGCGTTTCCAAGAAGAAATTTAGAAGAATTGCCGATTCAGGTGTAACTTGTAATTATACTGAAGGTGAATTACTGAATTTCTTCTCATCAAGACGCGAATTGTACTTCGCTTTATATGCTGTTACAAGCAAACCAATTGAAACTAAAATTGATTTCGGAATTTTACAAACCCCTACTGTAGAAACTCCGAAAACGCCTTCCCCTACATTTAGTATCGTCAATATAGGTAGAATTTCGCCATTTGAGTTAATGGCAGACGTTGTTTGCGTAATCATGCTGATTATTGTCATAATGAGATGTCTAAAGAAGCCACCACCAAATAGATCTCAGAAGGGAAGAAAATATGGCCTTGTTGTACCTATAAAAACTAGTGGAAGAGCTCTAGAAACAGATGATCAAACTTTGATCGTTGATAAGAATCCTTTTTATGCGGAACAAGCTGCATATCAAAATAGAGATATGCAGAATGTTGAAATTCAATCATTATAATAAAATTTTTGTTTGTTATTTTTGTGAAATCTGGCATGAACTATTTTTTCATCATTTTGATATAGTTGCGATATTAACTGAGTGAATGTCTACATGTTTTTCGTGTTCTCGCTTTTAGGATGTATAATTAAATAATTTTCCGAAAATATTCACAATATTCTCCAGATTTATGTTTGCAAGTAATCACATGCATGTCTATATTAAGATTATTGAGGTATAATATTTACACTTTTAATCCGCTAATCCGAATTTCTGATGCAAATATTTCTATTAGTCTCTGAAAATGTACGTATTACATTTGTTGACTATATGATATGGGAATCAAGAATAGTCCAATCAAAGAAGTGAAAAACCTGTACTGAAAACTAAATTTTTAAAAAATCATTTCTTGATGAAAAATGAGCGCAATTCTATTATATTTTAGATTTCAATGTATTATGGTGTAATGTTTGCGTATCTGAACTATTCATTAGAAGTTTTAATTCACATGTTAATCACTTTTTTGTGTGAATACGGTGGTTATGAGAATATTCAGTCAATAATTCATAGTACATGCATACACGATCGCAACAAAGTGCGTGAGGAGACTAAAATATCGGATTTTTTGATTGACTGACAAAGGTTGAAAGTTACAAGCTCTCAATTTTCGTCCCTTTTGTACGTTTATTATAATTGTAGCATATTGTCATCAAGCACGCGACTAACCAGCAAAGACGTGTCCTCTAATTCCGTCCCTAGTTCAAGAATCTGGAACTATTTAAGCAAAAACATTCGATTTCAAAATCAAGCATTCTTTATTCAACGAGTAAAACATTAAAGTATGAGTCACTTTTATAAATATTGAGACTTTTTAGGACTATTTTAAAAATGTAAATAGATCAATCATTTTAATATTAGATAAGATAATCTAAAGACGTCAGATGTTTCAATAACTTCAGATCAATGACTAATATGAAATTTAAGATTTGTGTTAATTTAAGAATTAACAATGGAATCTGGTTTAGAAAGATGGAAAGCATAGAGAATCTAAAGGATAAGAGAGATTAAATACAAAATGCTGCATAAAAAGGCAGATCAGTGAGAAGAAATCATGAGGTTAAAAAGGAACATTCAAATTAGAATATAACATTGCATATTACAATATTAATATTAAAGATAATACTGCACATCATTGTGCAGTGATCCATAAATCAATATTAATATCTCATATGATAAAATCTAATATCATATTACAATATTAATATTAAAGATAATACTGCACATCATTGTGCAATTACACTATTTTAAATATTTTCATAAATAATGACTTACAAATTAAAAAAATGTAGAATTAACTGCATGATCCAATATTGGACCGAATGTATGTTTGAATCTATAACTGAATTCATTAATGACAAAAAAGTGACTCTATAACTGAGTATCTGGCTGACAATATGCCTGAAAGTTTGAATGTGTCTAGGAAATATAACTGACAGTTTGAGTGACATTTTGAATGAGGGTTTGGTTGTCAGTATAACTCAAGGTTTGAGAGAGAATATGACTCACAGTTTGACTGACAATATGACTTAGAGTTTGAGTGACAGTATGAACAACAGTTTGGGTGATAGTATGAACTACAGTAGACTGAGAATATGACTGACGGTTTGACAGACACTTTGACTTACGTTTTAGTTAGAATAAGACTGACAGTTTGAGTGACAATATAACTGACGGTTTGACTGACAATATGACTGTTGATTTGAGTGAGTGTATGATTGAGAGTTTGGGTGACAATATGACTCATAGTTTAAGAGAGTGTATGACTGATGGTTTTAGTGAGAATAAGACTGATAGTTTGACTGACAATATGACTGACGGTTTGACACACACTATGAATTAGCTTTTTAGTTAGAATATGACTGACGGTTTGACAGCCTCTATGACTTACGGTTTTATTTAGAATATGACTGAGAGTTTGGGTGACAATATGACTCATAGTTTAAGAGAGTGTATGACTGATGGTTTTAGTGAGAATAAGACTGACAGTTTAGGTGACAATATGACTGTTGATTTGAATGAGTGTATGATTGAGAGTTTGGGTGACAATATGACTCATAGTTTAAGAGAGTGTATGACTGATGGTTTTAGTGAGAATAAGACTGACAGTTTGGGTGACAATATGACTGTTGATTTGAATGAGTGTATGATTGAGAGTTTGGGTGACAATATGACTCATAGTTTAAGAGAGTGTATGACTGATGGTTTTAGTGAGAATAAGACTGACAGTTTGGGTGACAATATGACTGCTAATTTGAGTGAATATATGACTGTCGGTTTGGGTGAGAATAAGACTGACAGTTTGAGTGACAATATGACTGTTGATTTGAGTGAGTGAATGACTGACAGTTTGACTGACGGTTTGAGTGACAATATGACTGACGGTTTGAGTGACAATATGACTGACGATTTGACTGACAATATGACTGACGGTTTTAGTGAGAATAAGACTGACAGTTTGAGTGACAATATGATTGTTGATTTGAGTGAGTGTATGACTTACAGTTTGACTGACAATATGACTGACGGCTTTAATTAGAATATTACTGACAGTTTAAGTGACAATATGACTGTGGTTTGACAGACACTATGAATTAGCTTTTTATTGAGAGTAAGACTGACGGTTTGACTGACAATATGACTGACAATTTGAGTGACAATATGACTGACGGTTTGACAGCCTCTATGACTTACGGTTTTATTTAGAATATGACTGAGAGTTTGGGTGACAATATGACTCATAGTTTAAGAGAGTGTATGACTGATGGTTTTAGTGAGAATAAGACTGACAGTTTGGGTGACAATATGACTGCTAATTTGAGTGAATATATGACTGTCGGTTTGGGTGAGAATAAGACTGACAGTTTGAGTGACAATATGACTGTTGATTTGAGTGAGTGAATGACTGACAGTTTGACTGACGGTTTGAGTGACAATATGACTGACGGTTTGAGTGACAATATGACTGACGATTTGACTGACAAGATGACTGACGGTTTTAGTGAGAATAAGACTGACAGTTTGAGTGACAATATGATTGTTGATTTGAGTGAGTGTATGACTTACAGTTTGACTGACAATATGACTGACGGCTTTAATTAGAATATTACTGACAGTTTAAGTGACAATATGACTGTGGTTTGACAGACACTATGAATTAGCTTTTTATTGAGAGTAAGACTGACGGTTTGACTGACAATATGACTGACAATTTGAGTGACAATATGACTGACGGTTTGACAGCCTCTATGACTTACGGTTTTATTTAGAATATGACTGAGAGTTTGGGTGACAATATGACTCATAGTTTAAGAGAGTGTATGACTGATGGTTTTAGTGAGAATAAGACTGATAGTTTGAGTGACAACATGACTGACGTTTTGACTGACAATATGAGTGACGGCTTTAGTTAGAATATGACTTAGAGTTTAGCTGACAATTGGCTGACAGTTTGAGTGACAATATGACTGAGAGTTTGACTGACAATATGACTGATGGTTTGAGTGAGTGTATGAATGAGAATATAACTGACGTTTTGACTAACAATATGACTGACGGTTTGACATCGAAATTCATTCATATATATGTATTGATCAATGCAATCACCCTATTTAATATTATTATTTATCAATTAATTTTTCATTACTACATGCTCTCAATTATTATGACATTAATATTTATCAATAAATATTTCATTACTATATGCTCCCACCAAATTTGACATTATTGTTCTTTGACAAATTTTTCTTTATTAAAGACACTCTCACAAATTCATATCAATATATTTTAATTATCACCTATTCCAATCCATTTTCATATTCATATTCTTATTGAGTTAGAATAAATTGAGGATGACTGAGAATCAAATTATAATTAGTGAGAATCAATTGAAGAATACTGGGAGTTAATTAAGGTTGTTTAAGAATAAATTGTGAATAAGTGACAATCAATTGAGGATGAGTGAGAATCATTTGATTATTAGTGAGATTCAACTGAACATCAGTGAGAATCAATTGAATAATACTAAGAAGAAATTGAGGAAGAGTGAGAATCACTTGATTCTTAGCGAGAATCAATTAAGGATGAGTAAGAATCAATTAATAAGTAGTGAGAATCAATTTAGGGTGACTGAGAATCAATTGATTCTTAGTGAGAATCTATTGATAATTAATGCGAATCAATTGATTATTTGTGAGAATCAATTGATCAGTAGTGAGGATCAATTGATTATTTGTGAGAATCAATTGAAGATGAGTAAGAGTCAATTGAGGATGAATATGTGTCTATTCTGATATGACTTAGTATCTACTGAGGCTAGATGCTAACATCTTACTTTTATGATCATAATTTTTCAACTCCATTAATATAGGGTGTCCAAAGGTGCGTTTAGCACAGCGCTCTATATGAGACTATTAAAGGAGATATATGCTGATTATAAATATATAATAAAAAATATGAATATATGTATATGATGAGTATGTTGTATTTTGGCGCCATGCCGGGATATAAAATGAATTTTGAGACAAGAGGCGGTTTCGCGGGAAATTTTGGCGGGATTTTTTTCATTTTTTTAATGAATCATAAAGAAAACATCCTCGCTCTTGCAAAAAAATGCAAAGACTGTAAAAAAATCTACGAGACATTGGTAAAATGCTTCGGTATGGATGCTCCTAGCTATTCCACTGTAACGTATCATGTTAGGATGTATCACTTCATGAACAAAAAGGCGCCCATCATAAAAATTGACAAAAAATCGCCGGATCAAAGAAAAATCAAAGCAATTCTTCAAGCGCTAGATGAAGACCAAGAGCATCACTCAGAAGATAGAGAGATGACAAAGATACCACGTACAACAGTCAGTTATTATCTGCACAATTATTTGAACTACAAACTAGCGTATACACGTTGGGTTCCGCACAACCTTAATTCAGTTTCAAAAAAAAATCTAGAGTCCAATCTTCGAAAGAGCTCCCTCTATATTGGGTGCGTATCAATCAAGAAGTTTCGCTTTTTAGTAACAGGGGACGAGTCTTGGTTTCAATATGCAACAGAAGCCAAAATCATGTGGATCCGAAGATGAAAATCCGCAAACATTCCCAAGAAAAAAATTGACACACCAATGATGATGTTGTCGGTTTTTTGGGGCGTGAATGGCATCATCGCAATTGATATTCTTCAAAAACCTAATACGATGAATGCTCAGTATCTAATTGACAATGTTCTTACTCAAATTATCAATTCTGATGAGTTTGAGAAATCCAAACAACAAAAACAAAAGTTTGCAATTCATTTTGATAATTCAAGAGTTCACAAAAGTCATAAGGTAATGAATTACTTGGTGGAAAACAATGTCAAAGTTGTTCCAAACCCAATTTATTCACCTGATATTGCACCTCTGACTTTTATTTATTCGGCACGCTAAAAAAAGAGCTGAAGGACGCAAATTCGCGAGTCCAGATGATCTTGAAAATTTTGTAAGAGAGCAATTTGAGCAATTTTCTCATGATGATTTAAAGCGTGTCTTTCAAGCCTGGATCGATCGCTGCGAACGCGTGATTGAATCCAATGGTGATTATATTTAAATAAACTTTATATATATGTAACTTGTTTATTTCTATTCGCAGTATTCAGGTTTGTGCTAAACACACCTTTGGACACCCTATATTTATAACAATATTTTGATTACTATTTAAATAATTTTATCAAATGATAATTATTAACATATATTAAGAGTATGTTTAATTTTCAACATACTCTTAAAAATCCGAAATTTTTAAAAAAGTGACAATTTTTTTAATGCTAAACCATCTTCATCTACCATTAAATGTTTCGGATGATTTGATTTTAATTCAGTTGGGTTCTATTAGATGTAATAGTGTAAATTCTGATTCAACAATTTATCCAGATATTATTCTTCCAATAAACCCTATCAAAAAGAATGGTATACAAATAAAATAACTTATCAAGATGGTAAACCTAAATTCACTGTTTTGGATTCATTATCAAATGCATATGTCGGAGATTCACCATCATATCCTTGGGGACAAATCGTTTCAAAAATCAAAGAATTAAACAGAAATATTAAGAATGTATATAATTTTGGACATAAATTATTTGGATTTGAAAATAAATCTATCATTTGTTATTTGGAGGAACTCAAAGAGCGTTTTATCTCGAATAGCGATGAAGTAAAGTATCTTCAAACATATGAAACAACACCTAAATTTCAGAAATCCGCTGAAGCTTTTACAGAAATGGTAAATATGATTATAAGTGAAAAATATTTGCAAACAGATCTCAGTCAAATTAAAATCAAAATCCATCGTCTAGGGGAACAATATATTCTTAAATTTTTAGAAGCATTTATAATTGCCCGCCCCAAATTTTATGCACAGGTTATAGGTTTCTTACAAAATTTTTCATTTGACCAGGAATTATACTCAAAAGCAGGAATTTCTAAACCATTAATACAAGCAATAATTAATGGCGATAAAAGATATTCGAATATTTTTGCTTTTTCAGGAAAATCGTGTGATTTAACAATCGAAGATTTTATTAATGTTTTAATTTCAGATCAAACAAATCAAAATGGTGAAGAATATTATCAAATACATATCAGATCTATATTGGATAATAGTAAATATTCTTTCTATGAACTAGCAGTTAAATTTGAATCAATTAATATTTTAAATTCGTGTAATATAGATAATGTTACACCAATCATGAAAGCATTGATAATGTCAAGCCCAAACGAAACAATTTTCAAAATGAATGATAAATTCAATTTGCAGACTTATCAATTTACAAACCAAATCAAGTATGTTTTATCTTTTGCATACAATATCTCAGAGTTATTTTCTACATTTAGAAATCCATTACTCTCTTCGATTGTTTCAAAAAATAATATTATATCAGTAATGAATTTGAATGAAAGCAAAGTTATTCGTTTAAAGATTCATTTAATCTTCCATGAGGCCCTAATTCAAAATAATGATTTTATGTACAAGAACTTTAATGTTTTGAATCAAATAAAAAACAATGACCTTCTGGAAATTTTAGCAAAAGCTTGTTTGAAAGCTGACAAAAAAATTCAAGCAGATTTTGAACAAATCATGGGTATTAAATTTACAGCGATCAAACAATTTCATGAATCCATAGAAAAAATTCCAGTTGATCGGTCTCCAATTACAATAGATGGTTGCCATATTTGTTTTGAATGCTCTAAAAATACTGATATTGAAAAACTCAAATCAATGCAATTAATTCTAATAAGCCCTGGTATTCATATCAATGTGTTAACTTATGAACAAACATTGAAGTTTTTGGAACAAATGCCAGCATTTATTCATTTGGGCCTTTCCAATATAAGTTCTGATCGATCTGTAAACTTAAATTATTTTCTACTTCAAAACGAAGATTATTCCCCTTTAAAAATTTCTACAGATAATTATTATTACTTTAAGATCACATTGTATGACAAAATTGTATTCTTTGAATATTCAAAAGTATCAGATACGTTGTGGATGATTACTGTACCAAAAAACATGAAAAACATAAAATAGTTAGTATCATGAAATTGGGTACCAAGGGTCTACGCCCCACAGTCCCCCTTTTCATGTTTTGACAAAATAATCGGATATCGTAAATTTACAAAACATATTTTTGACATTTACAAAAATAAAAAAAAATTTAAAAAAAATTAACTTTAAAAAATAACCTTAATTTATTTTTATTTTATTTTTTTATTTTTATATAAATATGTCAGATTACATTTATTACGACACTTTTCCTGAACGTTTCCATGAACTTTTCAAAACGCAAGTAAAACTAAGAAACATGCATTTTAACAGAAGCGAACCCATTGATGAAATCAGAAATCCTGAATATATTATAATACCTTATGATGCTAAATTTATTGCGTACATTCCTTATGGACGTAGAGGAACTAAAACAATTTCAACAAAGACGAAAAATTATTTCTGGAGTGATGAGGAAGGATGTATTTTCTACATTAATGCATACTTAAATAAAGTCACATACGTTAAAACCATTGGTTATACATTCTTTGAATTTTTCATATTTGATGACGATGGAAACAGACGCGCAGTTTATCCATTCGAATATACTTATAACTGTTTTCATAAAGCCCTAAATGAATATATAGTAAGTAAAGGACTGATACCGGAAGAATAACGTTAAAATTTTTTATTTATTTTTTTATCATAGATTTTAACACCCAGAGTAAAAATAAACTTAAAAATAAATTAACTCAAAAATTTTTTAATTTCTGTATATACTAAATTTTTCATAAATGATAAAATTAATTTAGAGGGCTCTTTGAGCCCATCTCGCCGCTACGCGGCTTAGGGTAGATCTAACCCGATATCTAACCTCATTTCTAACCTCGCCGCTTAGTGGCTCAGACCCTTTGGGTCTTTTCTAACCTTGTGAATTTTCAACAGTAAATATGCTGGCATGATTCGGGGATGTCATCATCAGTGTCATCCACATACGTTAAAGATTCATACCATAAACGAGCTTCACGGGAGATGAGAAGTAATGAAACGATAATTAATAATTTATTAGTAAAATTCATTTTATATAAAAATAAAATTTTATATCTAATCTGATTTTTCGAATTCTTCTAACTTCTTCTTCAGTTCTGCTATGTTATCTTCATATAATTTAATCTTTCTTAATATTCCATCTTTATTTAATGGCTGCTTAATTTTTCTAAATTGAACTCTACCATCTTTCATTTGATGAACATAAAAACCTTCTGGAATAGTTCCTGATTTAATGTATTCAACTAAAAACTTTTGTTTTGTTGCTTCAGTAATTTTAGTACTCATTTTATTAAAAGTAAAAAAATAAAAAATATTTTTAAAATTAACTTTATTTTTTATGAGGACTCTCTGAGTCCATCTGAGCCTCTTAGCGGCTTCGTCGTCTTTTCCTTAATTCCTGCGGATCAACTAGGTCGGTTGAAGGTCTATTACTTTCTTTATAGTGTTTATAAAGTTTATAAGCCGCCATATGATAAGGATAATTAAACCATAAATACGCTTTACCTAAAGTTTCAATCGATTATATAAATCATTATTGTTAGGCGTTTCAGGTGGTGCAGGGTATTCGAGAACATCTCTAACCATTTAATTACTTTAAAACTCTTGGTTTCTTTTTAGTTTTTAACGGTTTCTTTGCTTTTGCGATTTTAGCTAAAATATATCTTCGACCGTAATGGAACCAATTCGAACCTCCTGTTTTAGGGTCAAAAGGTCTTCCATAACCGCCAGGGTCATATGGTGCGACTGCAGTTACTGACGCTGGCGCTGGTGCTGAATTAATCGGCGGTGCCTCAATTGGTGGATATTCTGGCTGTTTCTCCTTTTCTTTAAGTGAATTTAATTTAAACTCTTCACCATTCAACTGACCTTTAAAATCTTTTAGCTGCTTAGATATTTCATTATCTTCACCTAAAAGATTTTGCGACTGTCAGCGACCCAGTTACCTAATTTCTTTAACTTTTCAGATTTTAATTTTCTGGCAGCAGCTCCCACAAGCATTCCAGCATTATTTTTTAAAGCTTTTGATACAGCTCCACCAGTTAAACCGTCAATAGCTTTATAACCTCCATACAAAGCTGATAGTGTTGAAAATACCATTTAATGCTTATTAAAATCATTTCTCATAATGATTAACTCATAAAATTTTTCATCGGAGCTAAACGTTAATGAAACTCTGACTTTTTCACCACTGAACCTCTTTATTAGTTCATTAATTCTATCAATTATATTAGCACATTTACTTACATCATCAATGATAGTAATATCATCACAAATTATTTTTACATTTAACGACGTCATTTATTACAAATTAATTTCTTCTATTCTTTAAATAATTAACTGCGGGCGTACTACGTGGGAGTGGGTCGTGGCGCCTTATGCGCTGACTAATTGCTTGAAACAGTGTAAATTTTTTCAGACCTGTTGGAATAATATCAGCCACGGCAGTTTGATTAATCGGCATTCTATATAAATTTCTATATAAATATGGTCCCGCTACAGCACCAGCAGCTAATAAAAGACCTACAGGAATTACAATTCTATTATAGTTCCGCGGTTTAGGGTCTTCATCAAAACTAGCCCATGCGCTTTCAGTCGTTGAACTCATTTATATATAATTAAATTTTAATAAGCGATTAATATGAGTTCGATAATAATGCTATCTTTTCTATCACCAGGAAGGACAATATCTTTTAGGCTCGATGGTTCAACTAATTTTATATTAAATTTATTAACATAATTAGTTATTGAATAATGCTTCGGTGGAGAATATAAGCAGTTCGTTAAACATAAAATTGAATCTTCTGCGAACTCACTTATACTCGATTTAATGATTGCCGCTTCTCTGGACCAAACGCTGTGAAAAGAAATTGAAGTTAATAAATTACCTTCTGCCCTCACGGCTATTGATTTTGGTAAATATTCTAAAAGGTCGATTAATGTTATTTCTTTTGCTCCAAAAAGAGCCATTTTCTTAAAACATTCTTCATCATTGATTCCTGTAATAGCTCTAAAATTTTTATTCGTGTATATATTTTCAATCTCATCACCGACAGCACCATCTTTTAAATCAAATATGAAACCAGCTTTTGAATTTGAATTAACACGAAATTCTATTGAATTAGTTTCAAAACTATAAAACATATCAACTTCATTAGGTTAAGGATATCCGGCACCTTTTAACTGTTCAATAAGAACCGATTTAATCTTTTTATTAAATGCTGTCATATCATCTCCTGTGTCTAAATCTATATAAATCTGTAAATCATATTGATGATTATCTCTTATTATTCCAAAGTTATATAATTCAATGGTTCGTCCTGCAGGAATGGTTTTTATCTGTCTTATTTCAATTGCTTTTTCGCCAGTGTTATAATCAACCCAGTGTTTAGGGTATTCATAAATGTATTCACCATTGATTATTTTAAACGGTTGTGAAAATATGTGCTCATAATAGATTTTAATACTTTTATCATTAAGACTGGGAACGGTATTAACAAAATTTCTGACTTGCATTTTTAATTATAATAAAATGAAACATTTATTTGAAGAAGTAGATGAAAAAATGAATGAAAAATCTGATAAACTCAATAGTTCATTAATTCTTCCCTTCAGTAATGATTATCAGTTCTGTTCAAACGGTGTGTATTTCTATTGTGGAAAAATGGGTTCGGGAAAGACTTTTAATTTAATTCGTCATATTTTAATTACTGAACGTTTAGGTCAAGATTCATATTATGACCAAATCATTATATCAGCAACTTCAGATTCAATGGATTCAACAGCGAAGACGTTTATGTCAAAAGTTCAAGCATCAGTAATTAAAGTTCCGGATAATGAGTTAATTTCTTTTCTTCAACGATATATAAGAAGAAAGAAGAATTATTATGCATTAGTTGAATTTAAACAATCAGGAATGCAAAAGACCTCGGAAGAAATGGAAAGAATTATTGATAAACATCATTTGAGACAGCAGGATGGTACGTATGATATGAAACGATTGACAAACTACATTCTCTCGAAACTTTCAAAATATCCGTTCAAAAAATATTCATCAAACACTTTATTAGTTTGTGATGATTTCGCTGGTAAAGGTTTAGTTTCAAAACCAGATTCACCATTAGCTAATTTAATTACTAAAGTCAGACATTACCACATGACTGTTGCAATACTTATGCAAACGTGGAGGTTTTTAGCATTAAACATAAAACGTTTAATTACTGATTTCGTTATATTTCAAGGTTTCTCAAAATACGATATAGAATTAATTTGGAAGCAATCAGGTATAACATTACCTTTTGATGAAATCTGGGATGCTTATAAATCACTCATTTCACCACGTTCATATTTAGAAATTCATATAATGACTAATACAATTAATGTTAAAAATATACCTTGGGAAAGACCAACATTATTTTAAAGCTTTATTTTTAGATGAGGTGTAGTGAATAGATTCCATCCATCTCTATCACCATTTCTGTTTATATTTTTGGTGTCATTCATGTCCACACTTTCTGGATCAGTTAGTTTTTGAGGATAAAGATTAGAATAACTGTTTTTAATCGATGGTGCTTCACCTTTTAACGCATAAACTCTATTACTTTCTGCATATTTAATGTTTGAACCACCAGAACCATCATTAACGTAAATAGTAAATGGTTTATAATCGATGTTCATATTTCGACTTCTGACTTTTGCCTTCTTATTTATTACTTCAACATCTTTATAAACTGCGCCCGTTTCAGTGAATTCAACAAGATTTTCATTTTCAAGTTTCACGTTTAAACCTTTATCAAAGATATTATTCATTTTTATAGTAATAAAAGGTTTTTATTCTCTAGAAAATGAGAAGTAAATCCATCTTAGCCGGTGCAGTGAATGTTCCAATCGAACCGACGTCGAATGTTGATTCAAGAACGACAAATAATATTATAATCAAAAATTATAGTTCTGAGAACTTGAAAGAAAAGGAACCTATTTCCTATGGTCCTGTGAAAGAACTTAAGTCGGTTAATTTAAACACAGCTTCAAACGCAAACGCTAACAGTGAAGTTAAGTTAGAATATCCACCTCCATTAGAACCAATCATATCGCGTGATGCTCAAGAAGAGCTCAAAGGGTTCTCGGGCTCATTGAGCCCTAACCCTTATTCAACTATTCAAACAAATCCTTCAGATAACGTAGACCATTACCTCCTTAATTTATACCAAACAATATTACTTAAAGATGATAAGAAGCTTTTGATAAATCTTATTAGTAAGAATCAAATAATTTTAACAAAGGAGGATTTAGAAAATGTTATATCAAGAATAACAGGGAAACAGTGCGTTATTGATTATCTCGACCCCGAAATCGAATGCTGCGGTCAGATGCCGGTATTTATGAAAATCGGTAGTATTAGAATAATCGAAACACCAGGAACTACAGGAGTTGAGTTTAAGTATAAATATTCAAATGAATACACAAAACTTTCAACAGAATATAAACTCTGCTTGAAATATGTTTTAACGAATTAATTTAAGATTTATATTTTTATCCCTGGTTCATCATCTAGTCCATTAGCTCTTATATTAGACCAAAAATCAACTTCTATGGTCATCTGCACAGGAGCTTTAATTTCAATTGGTTCGCCTTGAAAATCAACTAATCTAAATGTCATATCTTTTAAATGGTGTGGTTGAATTCGAACCCATTTGCCTTCGTGCCTTAATAAAATCGGAAAATTAGGCATGAATACAGAATTAACGGCGTAACAGAACGATTTATATTCTATAACAGAATTTTTATTATTAACTCCTGAAATTCCTGTTACATTACTTATTTTTGATTCAACATATAAACAGTTTCCATAACAGATGTAGGGCGCAGACTTCATTTCAATTATATATTTTTGATTTTCAATAGAAGATTTTAATGGTAATTCTTGATGATAAGCGCCTAGTAATAAACATGCCCGATGAGTCATATCAGTAATTTTAAATTCTTTTTCGGAACTGAATTTTATTATTCCTGAATCAGTTAATTCACAGTTAACGGCTCCGTTAAATTTTTCATCAATCCTTTCCTGAATCTTCAAATCTAACGTATCAATATCATATTTATTTCTTGCTTTAAAATGAATTTCAGTACTAATACCATCAATTTCAAATTAATGAAATCGTTAGTATCTGTTATAAAAATGAAGCGATAGTGCTAAAATCAAGAACTCTGAAAGCTAGTGGTTCATTCTGAAGACCAAGGTTAGTTTGTAATTTTAATGTCCCGTAATCATTAGGATCAGTACTTTGCAAATAGAACAACATTTTTATTCTAATTAAAAATATGAGTATATCCGCATATTCTTATGAAGCTGATAGGGCGAAAAGATTAATTTTTGGTTCATACACGTTTTCATTTGATGATGAGCATTTAATTATCACTGATGGAAAAACTGAACATTATATCTCATGGAAAGAATTTGAAAAATTCATTCCAATATTAACGCCATGTACAATGCCTTTCATAAAGGACGGTGAAATTATTGAAAAAGATAATACAACGGTATATAGGTCTGTTTATGAAGCATTAGAATATATGTTGAATTATAATCCCGAAAGATTTGACCCAAGCACTACGCCATGTGCAATGCCCTTTATTAAGGACGGTGAAATCGTAAGAGTTCCGAATTCAACGGTTTATACAGCTGTTCAAAACAGTTTACAAAACATTTTAGCGAATATCTTTAATTCAGAAACTACAGAAATAAAATTACCGTATATAACAGATGCTAAAGAAATTAAATCAAAAACAACAACATTATTTACGTCACTTAATGATTTAATGACTTATATAATTAATACTCCTTCTCCGACTACGGCATTTGATCCAAATTCGACGGTTTGCAGTGTACCTTTCATTAATGACAGTTCAGTAATTGAATTAAGGGAGTCAGTAGTAAATGAATCATTAAAAGCTTCATTAATGAAAATCATTGATTTTAACTCATTCATGAATACATATAATTCATTCATTAATGTTTCATACACTTCTAAAGAAGGTGAGCCAAAAACTATAGATAAAGCGGTGTATGAAATAAAAGCATCAATGACGAAATTGAATTCGTTAACTTTTGATGGTGATAGTTCCGTTAACAGCATGACATCAGGAAAAACGATTTTAACGAAAGAATATTTAAAATCTCATGTTAGTGAGTTCGTTGAAATTGAAAAAGAAGGCGGAATTAAGTTCGATCCACTGGGTTTCATTTTCGACTTAGCGAATGCGGGTGTTAGTTTCGCTGAATGGACAGCTATACAGAGTGAAATAAATGCAATATGGACGTTTTTGGGGTCAAAAGCGTGAATGGGTGAGCTTGTAGATGCTGCAAGAACATTAGGTGAAACGGGAAATTTTGTAGATGGTTTTAAAAGACTTGTTTCAAATGTTTTAACAAACACAAAGAAATTATTTAGATATACCATACATAACGGACAGATTTTCGAACAGGTAGCAACAAACCTCCGGTTATGGCTGCGTTGATGATGGTTAGAGACATAAAGCCGCGTAGCGGCGAGGGCGAAGCCCACGAAGAAGAGGAGAAACCAGAGGATACGGGTCAGGTTATTCGAGACATTAAAAACGTGTATCCTGAAGTTATTGATTTATTTAGAGGTGTTAATGATTCGATTTCAAATCATTCTATAACCCTTGATGAAGAGAATAAATTAACAGATTATATATTCGTCATTATTGCAGAACTAATGAAGAGAATAAATGAAAAAGGTATAGCTGATATCATTAATGTAAGTGATGTAATGATGAAAAGAAATTTTGACTCATTATTTACAGAACCGAAAACAGAATATAGTCTTTATGACGTAATTACTGAATTAATGAAAAAGATTAATGATAATAAGAGTTCTGGCGGAAGAGTTGAATTAGAAGTGAATGATGTTAATGAGAAATTAGATAATAAAGCAGATAAAAACCATGTTCATTATATAAGTTCAGATGAACAGATTATAACGGATTATCATGGATATTTAACACAGGATGAAGAAGTGAAGACGGAAGATGTTAATGAAAGAAGATATAAATTCATTCGTGCTGAAGGTTATGACATACGCTGTACTGTACAGTATGACACGGGTAAAGCACCAGAAGCATTTGGTTATAACAATGAAATTTATGCTTCATACTTCTTTGTTAACGGTGTATTAGTTGAACCAAGATTTACATTGAGAGTTAAGGCAAAAATAACTTTTGAAGATGCTATTAAAAGTAAAGCTGACAAAGATGAACTTGACGCAACGAACAAAGTTTTGAAATCTCATAAACACAATATCTCCGATATAAATGAACTTCAAGCTACATTAAATAGTAAAGCTGACAAGAACCATACACATGAATCCTTCACTACTGTTAGAGCAGACGACATAATATTGAACTATACCCTTGGTTCAGGTGCACCTTTAGAGAATCCAAGTACAAGCGTAAAAGATACACTAAACTCCTTAAATAACAAATGTATAAATATCGAAGGTCATGTCAGAAACTTTGAAACATATGAACTACCAGCAATGTTAGATAAAAAAGCAGATAAAGAACATACACATAACTCCTTCTCAACTGTTGCTATAGAAAGTATTGAAGGAACGGTTGGCGGAACTGGTGGGGATGCATTATATTATAAACCTCCTAACTTTCCACAAGGTTTAACATCGAATGAAAACATAACAACGAAGAAAGACATTAGCTGTAAAAATGTTTATGTCATGGATGATGAAAATAGTGTTAAATTCACTGCTCAAGATTTATATGATAAGAAAGCCGACAAAACTTATGTAGATGAAAAAACAGAATATGCTAAGAACAAAGCAATAGATTTTACAGAGTGGACGAGGGAATGGGTCAATGAAAATTGTGTGAAGAAGTCAGAAGTAAATGATGCGGTTAATGGTAAAATTAATGAAAGATTTTCGAATATAGATTCATTAACAGTTAATGACATTCAATTACACCATCAATTACCGGGTCAAAAGAATGTGGAATATAATAATCTTACTCATGTTCTCGATGGTTTCGATGAATTTAGAACTGATGCAACAAATGCGATTACAAGCATGAAAAATGAAATATTGCAAGCTATATATCCTGTTGGTTCTTTATATACATCAATGAATTCAACAAATCCCCCAACAGTTCTGGGTTTTGGTACATGGCAGCAGATTGTAGATAAATTCTTATACTGTGCTAACTCTTCAAAGCAAACAGGAGGCTCAAAGAAAATTAAAGAAGCAAACTTACCTGCGCACACTCATACAGGAACGACAAACTTTTCTGGCGACCATAGCCACTCATTAAGAGACCACCCATTATACAACTCAGACTATAAAGCTGGCAATGACGTTTTATCTCCATCTTATAACAATTCAGCAAAAAAGACTTTTCGACCAACTGAACCAGGAGGAAATCATGTCCATACTTTCACAACAAATCCAACAGGCTCGGGTGAAGATTATATGCCACCATTTATGACTGTATTCGCATGGTACCGTCTTGAATAAAATCTTTATTTTTACATAAATGAGTTTAAAAGAAGTATTCGAATCATCACCGTGGAGGTCATTTAAAAAATTCTATGAAGCTGCAAAGAATGCGGGATTTAATGATAGAACAGAAATTAAGAGATTTTATGATGAAAATATAGTTCATCAGGTTAAAGTTAATCCTTACGATTATTACCTTCCCATTTACTCGAAAACCCATGATGCATATCAATTTGATACACTCGTTCAGAGTAAGAAAGGAAGAAAGCCACCATTTTTGATTTTCATTAATGTTAATACACGTAAAGCTTTTGCGTATATAATGAAAAATAAAGGAACAAAAGAAGTTTTAAGAGTTTTGCAGACGTTCGTGGCAGAACATCATCCCACTTCATTAACTTCAGACCAGGATTCAGCATACCTCAGTAATGAAATTACAGAATTTTTGATTAAACATAACGTTACTCATTACACGACTGAAGACCATAACCATAATATTTTAGGAATCATTAATCGTTTCATTAGAACGCTAAGAGATTTAAATAAAGAAAGAGATTTTACGGAGGAATCAATGAATAAAGTCATTAATGCTTATAATAAGTTCACCCATAACAGCACAGGATTTAAACCAAACGAAATGACTTCAAAAGAGGAGGATGAATACATAAAACAAAAGAGAATGTTAACGGAGGAAAGAAGAAGTTCATCATTACTGCCAGGAACTAAAGTTAGAATCATTCTTGAACATAAACCACATGAAAAGGTAAGAAATCAGTTAAGTGATGATTATTATATCGTTGATTCCTCACAGGGTAATGGTTATTTAATTAAAGCAGCTGACCATTCGGTCGCATTTTATCCACGATTTCGATTAGTTGAAAGCGAAAATGGAAGATTAGCTAAAACAGTTGATGAAGCGAAAAGAGGTATAGTTAATAAAATTGTGAGTTATGATGAAGACAAAGATGAATACACTGTCATTTATGAAGGAGGTGTGGATGATAAAATTCCTTCTAGAAATTTGAGAGAATCGAACCCCACACATTTATCGGAACTCGAAAAGGATTACTGGAAGGATAAAAATAAGCCAAAATTAATCAAAAAATTTTTATGAACTAAATATATTTTATGTCTGTAATTAATGAGATAATGAAGTAACGGATGAACTGCAGAAATATATTTTATCGTTAATGATTTTTAGGTTATTCAATAATTAATTATTTTTGAATAACTGAACGTGTCACCACGTCACCATGTGTCACCAGGTTAATTAACTTCTCTTAAAATTACTGACAGCATGACATTTAGACAACAGTCCAGGAAATAAATTTTATCGTTTATGTTTTCGTAAATGTTTTCATTAATTTTTTCATTAATTATGAACGTGTCACCACGTCACCATGTGTCACCGGGTTAATTAACTTCTCTTAAAATTACTGACAGTATGACATTTAGACAACAGTCCAGGAAATTTGATGCAGTCCAAAAATAAAGTTAGTTTTAAAATTATTTTTATTTTTTTATTCCTATATAAATGACAGCAACAAACAACAACAGCAACTATATCGTTTCTGATGAAAAAGTTATTGATTCATTAGCTGAGGAATTAGTTGTGGCAGAAACTAAAACCCTCAACGAAAGAATTGGTGAAAACAAGATTGATTTACATAACTATCTCAAACACGATGGAGGAAGAGGAAGGAAAACTGGTATGGCTTTATTAGTAAATAAAATATCAAATTTAACGACTATAGATGTTGATATCAATAAATCGTACAATGATGAACTTAAAGAAACAGTTAGAAAAGACATTCTATCAAAACTTTCGGATAAAGATGTTATCGTTAAAACCGCTTCAGGAGGTCTTCACATTTATTGTAACACTAATTTCTTTTATGCAGTTTCGAACAGAATGATTAAATGCTATTCTGCAATGATTATGATATTGATATCATGACTTCTATGGATGATTCAAAGCGTTCTTTAGTAGTTATGGCTGATTCAAGAGTTCGCAAGAATGCAACAGAACCAATCAAAACATACTCATTCATTCGTGGAAGTTACGATTCAACATTAACTAGAACAGTGAATGATATATTAAATGATTTGAATATTAAGGTAAGAGTTGAACAGAAGAACGAAGAAATAAAGACTATCATGAATGAAAACAAAGATGTAAACATTGACGATAAACTTGCCCAGAGCATAGTTGATGGCATCAGTGATTTTGAAGTACATAATGACGGTGGAAACATGAATTTAGAAAAAGAAGTTACATTATTCACACTGTTTCAAGCAATTAATTCGTTACCGGATCATTTGATTAATGAAGCATACGATAACGTTTATAACTTCTGCAATTTAACTGAAAATGCAAAAAGTAATTTTGAAAAAGCACGTAGTAGATATGCACATTTAATGACTTCTCCATTTGTTTTGGTGAAGATTCTAAAACTATACCAAAAGGAATATTATGATGAATACGTTTTGCCTTTATTACGTAAGCCAAAAATAACATTTGATATAAAACTTGATGATTCATTCTTGATAACAGATATTAGACGCAAGGCTGAAAATCATCAGTATAAAAACAGTTCTGAAGTAATTGAGGATTTATCACGTGTAATCCGTTTTGGAGATTGTGGAAATAAATATTTCATTCAAAAGGATTAAACATATCACGACAAAATGAATCAAATATCATTCGTTCTTCAATCAAACATGAAAGAGTCACTCAAAATGATTAAATTATTTAAAGAAGAAGGTAAAACCATAACAGCATGGGACGTACTATTAAATCAATTGTCTCATTAACCGTTAAGGGTGTTTGCTTTAAATCTGATTCCCAGATGTTTTCTCAACGTTTCAGGGTTATAAATACAACGTTCTCAAAAAACCAGATTACTCAAAAATTGAGATGTTTATGAATTTCATTAAAGAAGCCATTTGTGATAATAACGATGAAGTGTATAAATACCTTCTCGGCTGGATTGCATCAATGATTCAACATCCTGGAATCAAGAATGAAACAGCAATTATTTGAAAGGACTTCAGGGAACAGGTAAAAACAGATTTACAGACATTATTTCTGAACTTCTCGCCGGTTATTCAATCAAAAACATTACTGAAATAAGTGAGCTAACGGGTAATTTCAATTCAGTAGTTGAGAATAAAATGTTTCTTGTACTTAATGAACTCAAGAATGTAGGTGAAGATAGACTCGCAAACTTCAACGCTTTGAAATCAATTATTACGGATAATCAAATAAGAATTAATGAAAAGAATCAACCCAGAAGAACTGCTCAGAATGTTGCCAATTTCATTTTGGTAACTAATAACTTCTACCCTGTCAAAATTGAAGTTGGAGACAGAAGATACGTAGTTTTAAGAGTTAATGGTAAATTCAAGGGTCAATTTGATTATTTCAAGAATTTAATGGATTCATGCACTAAGGAATTTTATGATAATTTACTGACGTATTTTATGCAATATGACCTTTCATCGTTTAACGTACGAATCATACCGATGACTGAAGCCAAACAAGATTTAATAGAATTATCAACAAATCCTTTAGATGAATGGATAAATACACATTATGATGAATTGTGTGCAGGTATGACGTGTAAAAATGCTCTATGCTGCAAACCATCAGACATGAAAGACAAAAACTTTCAAATGAGCATTAAAGATAAATGTGAAAGGAAACAGAGAAGAATAGATGGTAAACAAACATGGTGTTATGTTTTGAAAGAAGAAATGAAAGGATTATATAAACAGGTTGAACCAAACGATAATGAGGATTCATTTACTGATGATGAAATACCTGTAAATGAAGCTTTATAAAGTATGATTTGAATTTATTTTTGCATTAATCCTGCTGTGATGTCAAAATGTCATGTTGTCACACTTTTTAAAAGAAGTTAATTAACCAGGTGACATATGGTGACGTAGTGGCACCATCAGTTCTTCAAAAATAATTCATAAATGCCTTCCTCCTTTCGTACCTGTTGTCTAAATGTCATGCTGTCATCATTTTTAAAAGAAGTTAATTAACCCGGTGACACATGGTGACGTGGTGACACCATCAGTTATTCAAAAATAAATTTTCTTATAAAGCTTCAGGGTCTATTTCCTCAATTACTTCACTTCCTTCTTCATCATATTCAATCGTTGCTTACTCAATTACTGGTAGGAGTTTATTGATTATATCTTTATTCGTTATTGTCTTCAGAGATGAAGGATAATATTTCACAACTACTTCACCTTTCTTGTATTCTTTCTGCTGCGATAAATCTAAGGCGATGCTGAAAAATTCAACGTTAGAGTTCTTCATAATCGTATAATGTGTATCTTTGATATTTACAAATATTCCTTTCTGTTTAAGTAATACTGCTATTTCATGTGGTGTGTAACGTTTTCTGTCAATAATGATAGTGTATGGTTTAACGAACTGACCGTATTTAGATTCTTTCACAAACTTTTTATTGAATATAACGTTCACGTTTTTTCCATTTATGAATTCACCCTTAACAGCAGTAGCGAGAGCATTGTATGAATAGAACTTGTATTCAGACATTATTTTATTAAAATTAAAAATATAAATTATTTTAAAAAATTAAGTTTATTTTTAAATTATATTTTTTACGGAAAATATTTTTTTTTATTTTCCATAAAAGATGTATAAAAAGCTATCTAGATTAGACCATGAAGAAATTAAGAAGTTATTGTAGAATGCTGACATTGAAGTTAGCAAAAGATATGCGACTAACAAATCTTCATTAGCTAAATACCTCAATGATTACAGAGGTGTAGTCACTTACGAGAAAATCAATGATTACATTAATAACAAAACATTTCCTTTAAATGATGTTCAGGTTAATTTATATCATAAACAAGTAGTACCGAAGGAAGTAAGAAAAGAAATGTATGATATAACTAATGTTAGTGTTGGGGAAACGAGAAAGAAGAAAAGCGATGAAGAAAAGAAAAATATAGCTGTAAAGTATGCAAAAGCAATTGCACAATTACGCAAAGCAAACGAAGTTATTAAATCTATAGACGATAAAGCTCTTGATGACGAAAAATGGTTAAAGAAGGATGAAAATAATAAACGCAAAAATGTTAAAGCAGGAAATAGAATCATAGATTTTAATATTCGTGAACTCAATGAAGAAAACAGAAATTACCTACATGAACGTTTCGGTAAAATGTTTATTAGGCTTCTGCAGAAGATAAAAGTAAATTCACAGCAAAAATGGATGATTTGTTATAAACTCGATGGTAAATTTACTAATTCAACATTGAATATCGAGAACATCGGAGCTTTGCTTCATCAGTTAAAGCAAGAAAACTTTATAACAGAGATTGAAGCAAACGCAGCCGGAATAATTGAAAAACATTATGATTTCTTCATGACAAATATTAAGAACCTCGAAGAAATTAAAATGTATGATTTAACTGAATATGAAGGATTAACGATGAGCGATATTAAGAAAGGTAAGCCACAGAAGAGAGAAAAAAGAGATGAAAGCAAATTAACAGACCAGCAAAGATTATTAAACAGACTTAAAGAAATAGGAAAAAAAATAGATGATTTTTGGAATGAAATTCTTGATGAAAAGAGAACGAATAAAAAGAGAAGTGGTGAGTTTTGGAATATTTGCAGATTACCTATAAATCTTGAACGCTATCAAATTTTCAATGAACTTAACAAAAGAACTGCTAAGTTGATGACAGAAGATAACTGCTTCGTTTATGCTTGCATTCAGGCTGGAGTTGATGAGCAGACGGTAGACCACATGCGTGAAGTTATTAGAGTTAGAGATTTTCCACAAAGTAAGATTCAGGAAATTTCTAACGCAACAGGCATAGCATTTAATGTTACCATTGGTTATTTCAATGACTCTAGACATAATGAAATAAAGAGATATATACCAAAAGAATGTGAAACTGTTCGAACTATTGACTTACTTCTTGTTGAAGACCATTACATGTTAAATGAAAGATTACCTATGACAACATATTTTATCATAAATTATAACGAAATTCTCAAATCATTAGGCGGCTGGAATATTGAGCGTCAAATGAAAATATATAAGAAAAGGGAAAATAGATTTGTTATTGATTCTACGCGAACAACTCCTTTATGGGATATTTTGAAAACATTAAGAGAGTGCAATTACTTTGAACCGTTATCTTATGGTGAACTTTTCACTTATACAACAGATTTATATAAACAAAAACTTGCACCGTTTAAAGATTTAAATTATACCCCGAACTACTGTGTTCAGTTAAAGAAAAAGTCTGAAAGTAAAGATAGTGATAAATCAAAACAAAAATTCATTCCTGAACACATTTTCTTCGCTGACTTTGAATGTAGCACTGATGGAGTTCATAAAGCCTTTAACATTTGTTATGATAGTGAAGATGGAAAGATTAGCGAAAGCATTTGGGGTCAAAATTGTGCAACAAAATTTTTAGAAAGAATTCCTGATAAAAGTTTAATATATTTTCATAACCTCAGTTATGATATCAATTTCATTTTAAGACATTTAACAGAAATTAGCGGAACACCAATTATTAAGGGTTCTAGAACAATGCAGATAACGGGAATATATAAAGGTAAAGCAATCATTATTAAAGATTCATACACTGTTATAAATAAGAAGCTTAAACTATTTCCTGAAATGTTTCATTTGCAGTGTGGTGAAAAGGAAGTATTTCCGTATCAATATTATTCAAGCTCTTTATTAGTTAATGATAACAAAACTGGCGTAATTTCTGAAGCGTGTAAGTTTGTAAAAGATATTGAAACGTTCATGAAAAACATAGATTTAATCGAAAACTGCAGAATAGATGAAAACCATTTCGATTTAGAAAAATATAGCTCATTTTATTGCAAACAGGACGTAAGGATTTTAAGAGAAGGTTTTGTTAAGTTCAGAAATGATATATTGAAAGAGTTTGATTTAAACGTTTATGATTACGTTAGCATTTGTTCAATCGCTAACAAACTTTTCGAAAACAGAGTATATTTCCCGAATGGAAATTTATATGACCTTTCAAATAAACCAAGAGAATTTATTTCACGCTGTATTCAAGGTGGAAGATGTATGCTGTCAGATAACATGAAACAAAAGAGCGAAAAGAAACTCATTGCTGACTTCGATGCTGTTTCATTATATCCTCGCTATCGCGAGACTTTATACTTTAGAAGGAATTCCAAAGGTTATGAAGAAAGAAATGTTAAACAGTGAATATTTGTTAAAACATTTATTCGATGATGACCAGGGCGAGCCTGAAGGTGAGAAATTCATTTCCGGATTCTTTGTTTTAATAAAAATAACCGAGATTAAGATTAAAAGGCACTTTCCATTAATAACAGTAGATCCAGAATTAAACCCGGAGCTAAAGGTTCCAAGAAGTTCTAACACATGCTGTTTAATGTATGTGGACCACATAGCTTTGCAGGATTTAATAAAATATCAGGGCATCAGCTGCGAAGTATTACAGGGTTACTACTACGATGAAAAAAGAGATTTTAGAATAAGAGATGAAGTAAGAAATTGTTTGAATTGAGATTAAAGTATAAGAAGGAAGAAAATCCGCTACAAGAAAATATTAAATTAATTTTGAACAGTATTTATGGAAAAACTATTTTGTCCCCGATAGAGTCGAAAATTAAAATCATTGATGATAAAGATGCTGTTAGGTATGCCATCAGAAATTATAACCATATCATTAAATTTGAAGGTTTAGATGGTTCGGATAAAACTATTTTCAAACTAACTAAAAGCATTTGCAGACACTTTAACTTTTGTCCCTTAGGTGTTAATATCTTATCTATGTCGAAACGTATCATGAATGAAGTATTTTGCACTGCTGAGGATATGGGACTTCAAATCTTCTACCAGGACTGTGATAGTATGCATATTTTCAATGAAGATATACCACGTTTAGCTTGGGAATTTCAGAAAAGATATGGTCGTGAATTAATAGGAAAGAATTTAGGTCAGTTTCATTCAGATTTTGCAGAAATCACAAAAGATAAACAAAGTTTAGCTTACAAGTCGATATTTTGTGGAAAGAAGACTTACATAGACCTTTTAATAAATGACATTGGTGAAGTTGCATTTCATGCACGTATGAAAGGCGTAAAACAAGATGTCATTGCTTTAACCGCTAACGAAATGTTTCCTGACGCAGTACAATGCTATTATAATGAAGATAAGAACATTCATATTCCTGTTGGAAAATATGATAAAGATTCTGAGTTCAGTATAATGAAATTATATCAAACCCTTCACGACGGTCAGGAAAATCGCATTCGATTTATGCAAATCAACAGCACCCTGTTTTGAAGAGAAGTTTAACTTTTCAATAACGACTAAAAATACTTTCATAAGGAAATTAAAGTTCTGAAGTCATAAATGATATAATATATTTTTATCGTTCAAGACAAAAATAAACTTTTCATATTAAATTATGTAAGCGTTTGAATTTACTATATGTAATGCACGTTCTTTTTCCATTTACATCATAAACGTTAACATATAATGAACCATTTATGTTTTCATTAATGTATAGTTCTTTATACTGACGACCGTTATAATAATAAAACAAATCTGCATTGATGTCGTAAAATAAATCCTCAAATTCATGATTTCCATAATGTGAAACAGTAATTGAATTTTCACTGATTTCATCAACGAAATTATATTCTACTCCATTTGCTTTACTTCTATTTCTATTATTTGTAGAACTTGAACACCAATGTAAATTATCAATCTTATTATTATTTCTAACTTTATCGTAATGGTCAACTTCCCCAAAACTACCAGGATTATCAATCCACTGAATAGCTATTAATCTATGCTTAAGATATTTTTTACCGTTAAGGGTTAATCTTATATATCCATTCTTTTCTTCATACTCACTGACAGTCTTTCCGTTTTTCTTTCTTCTTATTTGATACGGATATTCTGTGTTTATTTCATAATCTTCATCAGCTACTAACGTTTCCCAGTTATTATTTTCCATCGTTTTATAAAAATAAAAAAATCAGAAAATTAAAAATTAACTACATTTATTTTTTTACTCTTCACCTCCATCAGCAGCTAAATTATAATCATCAATTCTAACAGCAGGGATGCCGGCTGGTCTAACTTGAATAGCGAAACAAGCATTTCTAAGAAATCCTAATAAAGGTTTGACAGTGTATTTTTCGCTTATATTTGTATCATCAGCTTTAACACCTAATTTATATGTAATTGGTGCCGTTGATGTTTGACCCTGTTGAAATGTGAAATCAGTTTCCGTAGGGAATCCACAGAGGAAATGAGTGTTATCGTATGATTCATATAAATGTTTAACGCTTCCATCATCAATTAACGACCTCATCACATCTTCATTAAATCCTATCATATCGTTATTTGTATTGCATGCATTAGCAACCATTTCATAGAACACGGACCGTAAGAGCTCTCGGTTCAGCTGGCATACTTCCATAAGCACCCATTGATAATTGAAGGGTTTCAAATTGAGGATTTTCGAAATTCACGATATAATTATCATTCTTCCTAAATAAAGCCCAAATGCTTTTAACGTTAATTGGTGTATAAGCTGCTGTGAAAGTTGCTGATGGTGAACCTTTACTGAACGAACCGTCCATAGGAATCCAGTCCATTACTTTAATTGGAAAACATAAAGCTTGTGATGTATAATGATCGACTAATTCAGTGTAAATATTTGGATCGAGTGAAAATGCTTTAGGATGAATGAAGCAATCAATGAATTCAGCTGATTTCTTCGTTAATCTTTGTTCAACTGTTGAAACAGTAATTTCACCATTTGATTTAGAAACTGCTGTTATCATATTGAATGGTTCATTCCATGGAACAAATTTATTAGTTGGTGGGTCATAATTATCTTTTACCTGACTGATTAAAGAAGGATTATGAGCTAAAATATCTTCTACCGGCAGTGCTGTTACCTGGAATGCATCGCTACTAAATTTAACCTTTAACTGAATGTTGCCTGCAAAAGCAGGAATAAATCTAATAACTTCTAGAATAAGGAATTTACGACATGGAATCTTTATTTTAATGTCAAAATTAATTTCAGCTCCTGCAACTAAAGGTCCTGAGATAATTTGACCTGTTCGAACTGTTCCAGAACGTTTCCATACATCTTTATGTCTCGTTTTTGAGAAAACATCAACTTTCTTTATTTGTTCTGTAGTCTGTGAATTAGAAATGATATATGCTTCTTCTCTTGCGTTATCCTGACTATAAATAACTCTTCCATTTGCTAATAACTGATATGCTTCAATGGTGTAAATTGATTCATCAAAAACGCCAAAGAAACCTGGAGAATTAGTATTTGGAATTGATGAGCCAGTAATAGCTTTATCCAGGATATATTTACTTTTATAGGTAGTTGTAAGGAATGTGTTATAAAGGTCTAGCATATTTTCACCTGGCGGAGATAAATTGAATGTGACCCAGTTATGATCCTTTGCGCTTCCTGGTTGTGATGGAATTTTTGCATCGATATATCTTCTATTAGTATCACCAATATTAATTGCATTATCGATTACCTCAAAATATGAACGAATTTGATGGATATGTTCAGCTGGTGTAAATTCGTTAAGCTGTTCGTTTTGCATGTTTTATGTTAGATAAAAATATTTATTTAGTTTAATATTCTAACTCTTCTTCTTAGTTGAGGAATTTGTTTCTTTTGTTCAATAATTTCATGTTTTACGTTTTTCACAAACTCTTCATTAATTTTGGTTTCTTGTTAAACTACCTATTGACTGGACTGTGAATATAAATGAAAAATATATTGGTTTATCAAATATGTATATAACGCGAGATTTAGAAAGGTTGAATTTGAGCTTGAAGTTGTTGTTATAAACGATACACAAGAATTTAAGCAAACTATTCACATATATAAATATTTCAAAGATGATACAACATTATATGAATGCATGAATGATTTTAATGAAATTTTCGAAAAGAAATTTAACAAAAACGCTTTAGGATTAAATGTGTATCTTGATAAATTAGGTGAAGAAGGAATTCATCCGCAGATTATAGACTTTCATTATGAATTTATTGAACAAATAGATGATTCACATACATGCACATTTGTTATATACTCGCCGTTTAATGAAGTAGCAGAAAAGAGACAAAGTGATTTTAGGATAAGTTTTAAAATTTCTCAGTATAATGAAGACTTCATGAATGTATTTAATTATAAACCTGGAGAAGAACGAACAGTGTTATCACCAATAATAACATATAATGTATGGGACAGAAAACAAGTCATCTTATATTCAAATATCGCTAAAGGGGTTGAAAATGAATTTATCGGGCATACTAGAGCATCACCATTAACAAATATTAAATATTATAAGTTATCAGGAAATAATAGAGAGTTTTGGATTGATATGTATTCTACACACGATCATAAATGCCCCGTTGTATTACCTGAAGACAGAAAGGATGTTTTCTTCCTTGAGGCTCAGTTAATGAATTCAACTATTGCAACTTTATAAGAGAATTCACAAGGTTAGAAATGAGGTTAGATATCGGGTTAGATCTACCCTAAGCCGCGTAGCGGCGAGATGGGCTCAAAGAGCCCTCTAAATTAAGTTTATCATTTATGAAAAATTTAGTATATACAGAAATTAAAAAATTTTTGAGTTAATTTATTTTTAAGTTTATTTTTACTCTGGGTGTTAAAATCTATGATAAAAAAAAACAAATAAAAAATTTTAACGTTATTCTTCCGGTATCAGTCCTTTACTTACTATATATTCATTTAGGGCTTTATGAAAACAGTTATAAGTATATTCGAATGGATAAACTGCGCGTCTGTTTCCATCGTCATCAAATATGAAAAATTCAAAGAATGTATAACCAATGGTTTTAACGTATGTGACTTTATTTAAGTATGCATTAATGTAGAAAATACATCCTTCCTCATCACTCTAGAAATAATTTTTCGTCTTTGTTGAAATTGTTTTAGTTCCTCTACGTCCATAAGGAATGTACGCAATAAATTTAGCATCATAAGGTATTATAATATATTCAGAATTTCTGATTTCATCAATGGGTTCGCTTCTGTTAAAATGCATGTTTCTTAGTTTTACTTGCGTTTTGAAAAGTTCATGGAAACGTTCAGGAAAAGTGTCGTAATAAATGTAATCTGATATATTTATATAAAAATAAAAAAAAATAAAATAAAAATAAATTAAGGTTATTTTTTAAAGTTAATTTTTAAAAAAATATTTTTTTTATTTTTGTAAATGTCAAAAATATGTTTTGTAAATTTACGATATCCGATTATTTTGTCAAAACATGAAAAGGGGGACTGTGGGGCGTAGACCCTTGGTACCCAATTTCATGATACTAACTAAAATTACCCAAAGAGTTTTCAGGGAGGTTAAAATGGTACATTCAAATAACGAAAGTTGATCTCCCAGGACATCCTCTGCAAGATGAAATACAGGAAAAAATAAAGCATGATAATGAGATTGGTGATATCTTAACTTCATATCCCGGGAAATTTTATGTAAATTATAGCACAACGATAAGAAGTGATAGTTTATTCGTCAATGGAAATCCTATAGAATTTCTTATATATATTCCAAGCGAATCAGGAAATTTGGCGTTGGAGTGTAATTTAATTCACTTAGATGCTACTTTTTCATGGCCGAAATATATATTTATTTTTCCTCGTGATAATTACTATATGCGAGGTTACCCTCTAGGGATATACATAGGGCGCAGCGAATCATCCGCTGCTTATCAACGGTGGCTTACAGCCATGAATATTGAATTTAAATCATTAAACATTATGGAGCACTTTTCAAGAATCAAATGGATGAGCGATTTAGGTACTGGAGTTTTAAAATTTTTGAATACGAATCATTTCCAAAATTATATCTGTATTAGGCACTATCTCGGAACCATGGGCAATAATACTTTACTACATGTTTTTGATCTGATAGTATTATTATCAAAATCGGCCCAAGATTTTGAGGACAATTACAAATGTTTTGATCCATCGGTTCAGAAAATGTATGCTACAAAGAATATATCAGATGAGCAGCTGGGAAAATGGAAGCAGATATATAAAGATCAAGAGCATTTAGCAGCATACCACCGCATTCCACCTATAAGCACTAATAATAGTGCAGAGGGTAAGCATAGACACATTAACGAACTTGCAAAAAAAGCAAGAAACTTTTCTACTTTCATCAAATTCATTCTGAATGATACTATCATTAGGATTAATGAATCAATTGATCCCATTAATAAGCAAAAACGCGAGAAGAATGACTTGTTAAACGAAAAATGCATACATTGCGGATTCTCCTATAATGATATTAATACTGATAAGAATCCTTGTAAATATTGCAAGGATTTCTTTATGAATAAGAGTCATGTTCCCTCTGCAGGCATACATGTTATGAAAATAGGAGAAAACGTAGGTGAAATCATAGAATTCCCAATCGATAAAAATGTAGGTGATCAGGATGAACTCGTGGATCACAAAGAAAAGAGTTCGCCGATCGAAATATCAAAATACGCAGAATTTATTGATATTGACGATAAAAATAAAGCAGTTTTAGTCGTAAAACTGCTTTATAATCTTGAAACGTTCCAAGATGCCAAAGATTTAATCAATTCTCTGGAAAAACAATCAAAAAATTATGAATCTGCATTACAAAATAAACCAGAAATTTGGTTGGAAAGATACTTGCCTGAATTAATGAAGGAAGTAAAAGATGCGAGAGCTGCTAGAATGAGATTGAAGATAATAAAGAAGTAGAGATGATGAGTGAATAAAAACTTTGTATTAAATTTGTATATAAAAGAATTGTAAAATATAAAAATAAAGAAGTGGTTGATAGGAATTTGAAAATTCGTTGGGTGTATATAAGTTTGATAAATATATTTATGAATATTAATGTCAAATTGGGTGGTTGCATATAGTAATGAAAAATATATTAATAAAAATTAATGTCATATTGGTTGGTTGCATATAGTAATGAAAATAAGATAAATAAAAATTAATGTCAAATTGGGTGGTTGCGTGATAGAATGCTTCTGTGTATGTGTGGCGTGAGTTAGCATCGGGTGGTTGCGTGATAGAATGCTTCTGTGTATGTGTGGCGTGAGTTAGCATCGGGTGGTTGCGTGATAGAATGCTTCTGTCTATGTGTGGCGTGAGTTAGCATCTGGTGGTTTCATCACAAATTTTAACCCATCCAACTCTTATTAATTATTAAAATTCTTTTACAATTTCTGATGTATTTTTTGATAACATTTCATATGCAATATTTCTCCTTTTCTTTCCTCAAATCTTCAAATATTAATAACTTTGGATATGAAATTATTTGGATCTTTTATGAATTTTAAATGTCTTTCTTAATATCAAATCGATTAAATTATTAATATTTTCTAAATTATGCCTTAAAAATCCAAATATAAAAAATCGTAAATAAAAAATATATTTTTTATTTTTATTTTGTAAATAATCCGTTTACTAAATGGGACTGTATCATGAAAGTAACAAAAATCATTATTTAACAAGATTCAAAACTGGTGCAACGAAATGCACATTGATTTTGTAGTGTAACAAAGAGAGATTTATTGTAAAAAGTACAAAATAGTATATTTATTATCGTGATTAGCGTAGAAATGTATGTGTTTGGGACGGATTTCTGGTGCATTCATAACTAAAGTGATACATTGTCTGGAGCAAGTTCAGATCTTTAACTTATGGCTTGTTTGGTGCTAACTCACCCAATTTAAGTGCACTAGAGGGGATTTTGTCTGTAATGAGCATGCACCTTGAGTTGTTGCTTGGTCCGTGTACGAAAGATAGTAATTTAATACTATACTCGATTAAATGTGAATTTCTAATTTTGAATTTGCGTTTTTTCCTGAAAATAGTTACAATATATGAAAGAGTTGGCAAAACTAGAGGACACGTCTTTAAGGGTTTGGCTCGTGCTTCATGTTAATATGCCGAAACTAAAATAAACGTATATTGGGGGTCGAAAATTGAGAGCTCATATCTTTAAGTGGACTGACAAAACATCCAAAAGAGTGAATTATTCCTAGATTTACAGACAAAAATGTTTAAGTACTAGAGTAGATAATTGAATTGTGAGTGATGATGAAATGAAATGAGGAAGGACAGCAAATGACAAAAAATTGAGAAATTGAATGTATACTGAACTTAAATTAATGTATTAATATAATGAGATATATATTTAAACTAATATGCCGCTAATAAATCTCATATTTAATGTATTTCCCGTTTTGAAATTTTTGAAAATAAAAGCATTTTAAATATTTTTGATACAATTGAAATAAGAAATATATCTATATTAATAGATTAAGTGTCATGTTTGAAATCTTATACCTCTGAAGAAGAATTTCAATCAAGACCGTATTTTATTAATTTTATTCAATAAAAACCTAAGAGTGCAGTCTACCATGATTAGCAGATTAATATTTTCATTTATCAATTCATGAATGGCTAGATTCTTTGTAATTTTCAGAAGAAAGAATTGAATAAAGAGTCAAATTTTGTTATCAGCTAAAAAACGTTCCAATATATGTATGCAGATAGTGGGTCATCAAAATTTTGTGAAATAAAACTTTTTTGTGAAGTTGTAAATGATTTTGTCAAAAACGTTATAACGTTATTCACAAAAGTGATTATTAAATAAAAAAAGATAATATTTTCAATTATATAAAATCATGGTTTAATTACATATTAAAAGAATTATTATAAGCTAAAATTACAAAACCGCTCATAATTTCAATGCTCTACAAATTTTTTGAATTGTGGATTTTCAATGGTAATTCAAGAGCATGCGAATATCAGTGATATCTACCTCGTTTGGACCCTGATGCATATCATAGATCTTTGGTTGGACGTATTTGAGATTCTGTGGCTCAGCTGCACCACATGGAAGGTAATGCTGGATAATTTCCCAATTTTCTGTGAACCAGCAGAACAAAGCCTGTCTATTTCTCGTAGCAAGTCTATCGAGAGGGATGTTAAGATGCTCTGAGAGCCTGTTGGCATGTGTTAAAAGTGAGTAAACAGCGACATTTTGGCCGAAAATTCCAACAAGGTAATTGGCAACGTACTGAAGTTTTGCGCCAGCGTTTTCTATTCTGCGCATGACTTTCTCATTGTCACGGATGGACTGTGCTGTTGTTCTTTTTCTCTCCTTGATGAAGCGTGGTGTGAGGATGCTGCGCTGGAAGTTCATTTTGAGTAATGAGGTTAAGAAAGTGCAATCATTCAATTTTTAAAAATTGAGAGATTAAATTTATTCAACGTTTATCTCAATTTATAAACTTATCAAACAAATAAATGGTTTTGAATGAAATTTATTGTTTGCTATTTGATGAGTATGTTTGATTAAAAATTATTAAAAACTAAATTCAAATTCAAAAACTCAATTTTTGAATGATAAACAAGCTAGATGTTTTCGTCAGGATGAAAATTGTTACTTATCATAAATGTAGTATTATACACTTTTCTAAAAAATTCAAAAACAAGTTTTACCGGTCAAATTTGAGAATGAATTTTCAATTTCAAACAAGTAAGATTTATACTTTATTTTTCGAATTTCATGCTATATCGGTGTATCTTATTATATGATCAAAATGCATTTTTTTGTGTAATTTAAATAATGATTTTTGAAAAGTGAATTCAAATTTTCTTAGGACCAATTTTTAAAGAGTAAGTACCTCTATGATAGATCACAAGTCAGATTTCCCGATTTAACTCAACACTCGTAAATATTTTGAAAATGATAAATACTGAATTTGAATTGATATTTTTTGAATAAAATTCTTTGGCTGCATTTCCGAAGTAAAAGATCCAATGATATACCTACATTAACTTTTACCGAAAAATAATATTAATCTTTATGTTCAATTGAATTTAATTTAAGAAGATTTTCAAAATTATATAATTTCATCCAAATGGATACAAAAAGTAAAAAAATGGAAAAATTAAAATATGATGTTGTACTATGTTTAGTCATCTAGATTATCAAATAATCATAAAATAAAAGCACGTTTCCATCTCAAATTTTCGTTTTTGATTGGCGCACTTTTTTTTAAATCATCGAAATCTCTTCCTATATCTATTTAAAACTACCTGATCTTAAAAAATCCGTCTTCAATTGATAAATTAAATCCTCACAAAAAATAATCGGCGAACATTTAGTCAGAATTGACTGATAAAATCTACTTATTCTATTCTAAATTTAATCAATTTTATATCGTTATTTTTGACCTTTTTTAATAACGATTTATGAGTTTGCTTTGATTTTTTTATTAAAATTTTGTGATATCCTATAATATAACCAACTTATCTATTCGTCTCATGCATTAATATCTTTAATGAAATAACAAAAATTTAGCATTTGAATCTTTATCCGTTCCAAGGAATTCTCTAAGACATCTGATTCAGATGTATGCATACAATACGAACTTATGTTTTTTATGGCATTTTTTGGTAAAAAATTGAAAATTCCGCCATTCAATATTCTAAAATCTATGGTAATTCATTAGAAATATATTACAACATCTTGTATATGATGCATATCGTTGGAGTTTTAATATATTTTAGAATCATATCGATATAGAAATAACCATTTGGTCAAAAATGTCAAAATTTCTAAACTTTAATTGATTAATATCATTTTCTGTATTTAATATGATCACTCATTATATGAGTGTAAAATACATTACTAATTGGCATGCATTGTTGTCAGCCAGTTTGAAAGTGTTGATTAGTGTTGATTTGATATAATCTATCTATGTATTTTTAGATGTTTGTATGACGTTTAACTGAATTAACTTAGCAAAATAGAAAGATCAAATCTCTAAACATGGAACAAATTCAAAAATAACAAAATGCTTAAAAAGGAAGAAATTACCTTGATAACGTAATTTTAATGCATATCTCACTAGGAATACATCATTTGAATTCAAAATTCATGGGTGGATCATAGATCCGGTTTAAATTAACAGGCATTTTATACATTAGTAAATCAAATGTGTGCAAACAGCATATGTATTTAATGTATTAGACATAATAATATTTAAAAACGATTTATCCATATATTTTAAAAAATTTTATGAAACAATGATAGAATAAATGAATGTTAATCATATGATGATTTCAAGTAAATAATAGATGTTAGAAATTAGTTAATAATAAGGCTTAGAAATTATCATTCAACATTGATACATTCAAACCACTATGAAACGCTTTGAATATCAATGAATGATGTATATATGTAATTTTATGATTATTGTTAATGATAAAACTAGCATATGAACATGAAAATAGTATATCACCTTTTTGAAATCAGAACATTTATTCAATTATGGGTCATATTCAATGGATTTTGGAAAATGCTGATTCTTAAATGTATCTTCCACTTATTAAATGAATAAAATCTCAATGATGAATTGAATTTATTCTGTCATGATTCTATCAGCATTTTGCGTCCAGAGAATTGATTGATAAGAATCGGCAACATTATAAATCTGGATCCAGATTTTGATTTTTTATTTTTTGTTCTGCAAAAAAATTTTATTCATAAACGAAACAGAGCATGGATCTGAATTTCGAATACATTGCTGCGCATATCAGCGATTATATTAACAATGAAAACTTCTTCGATACATTTGATATGAGAGATATCAAAGCAATCATGAAACATTCACGCTTAACAGTTGATCAATTCATTACTCTTCTCAAGCAATCACATTCAACTATTAACGCAAGAAAATTATATACATGTACACGAAAAGCAAATATTACTATCAAAAACTTCGAAGAAGTCGTTAAAATTCTGAAATCTGTCAAAAGATACATGAAATTCAGTATATTTGATGGTATTATTGATTTTTTAAAGCATAATGAGAAAGGAATAAACTATTCTACGAACGAAACAGAAATTGTTCAAGGTAGGCCCAAAGCATTTCAAAATGAGAATGAAAATGCGACCAAAGATACGACTATCAATGAAACTGTTGATAATTACAATCTTTCTCGAGATATTTTAACTAGAATCACAGAACTTAAGGAATCTAGTGAGTTTGAAACTGTTTACAAATTCCTTGATGAAATTTCATCGAAAGCAAACCATGAAATGATTTTAAAATCATGCAAAGAAGGACTATGGAAAAAGATTACTACCATAAAATCTGTATTTAATCCTCAGAAGAATGTTCTTCATTTTGCAATTGAAACAGGAAATCTCAGACTTGTTCAATTACTCATCGAATGTGGTTGTGATAAAGAAATGAGGGATTATTGTGGACATACTCCACTCATTAAGGCATCAAAAAATGGTCGGCTGGAAATTGTTAAATATCTTGTCTCGGTTGGTGCTAATAAAGAAGCAAAGGATATTGATGGATTTACTCCACTCATTTGGGCATCAGAAAATGGTAAACTTGACGTTGTTCAATATCTTATCTCAGTTGGAGCTAATATAGAAGCAGAGGATCATTATGGAAAAACTGCACTCATTCGGGCATCATGGTATAATAAACTTGACGTTGTTAAATATCTTATCTCAGTTGGAGCTAATAAAGAAGCAAAGGATAATCTTGATAAATATACTCCACTCATTTATCCATCAGCTAATGGTTATCTTGATGTTGTAAAATATCTTGTCTCAGTTGGAGCTGATAAAGAAGCAAAGGATTGTGTAGGATTTACTCCACTCATTTGGGCATCAAAAAATGGTCGGCTGGAAATTGTTAAATATCTTGTCTCAGTTGGTGCTAATAAAGAAGCAAAGGATAATCATGGATATACTCCACTCATTTGGGCATCAAAAAATGGTAAACTTGACGTTGTTAAATATCTTATATCAGCTGGAGCTAATAAAGAAGCAAAGGATAATAACGGATCCACTGCACTGATGGTTGCAACTGGTAAAGTGGGAGATTACTTAAAAACTATTTGTGCCAATTAATTTAATCATATACTTATTTAAAAATTCATTTTGTTCCAATTATCTCAATCAATTTTTCGAAAATTTTTCTTTTAAGTGTTCGCCCAAAGATACAATGTATGAATGGAAAATTTCAATAAGTATCAACAGAAGAAGGAAGTCTCACTTTCAAGAGAGATTCTAATTGTCCAAAATAGGATGTGATATGCTTTAATCATCAAAATTTAAGAATGTTGCCAATAATTTTGAGATAAAGTCGATAAAAACAAAATGATTTGATGATGAAATAAAAAGAAAACGAGCTGGTATATTGAATTATGCAGATATTCATTTGTTATTGGTTAAAACAAATAAAAACAATTGAAAATTTGATCTCAAAGAAATTATTTAGTTTCGAAATTATGTTTGTTCGTGAACTTGCCATTAACTAATAGTAATTGTTGGGAGGATGAACATATCAAGTATGATGTTTTTTTTTCAGGTGATCAAAATTTAGTGTAAATATCAGAAAAATTGAGAAGACAACGGTAATTTAATCCCCAAATAAAAAATATGTAATTTTTTTTAAAAAAAATTATATATAAACAAACAATGTAAAATAAAAAAATATACGATTATTTTTCTTCTGTTGCTTCTTCCTTTTGTTTTCTTGGAACCCGTCTTTTGACTTTCTTTTTCTTCAAAGCGTTTTGTGCTTGGCCAAATATTTCTTTTACAAGTTCATTCTTTTCCATCAGAGATATCAGTCCATCTCCGTAGTTTGCAGCCAGTATCTGTACAATGATCATGAACTCTGTGGCGAGAGATTGGATTTGAGTGAAGATTTCTTTCTTAAATTTCGGATCTGGTGGCAAAAGTGATACTTTTTGGTTCTGTTCTTCGTTTATTATCTTCTGTCTGTTCTCTAGAATGAGTTCGTATATCTCATTTGCCTTGTTTATGCCTACACCTTTGGCATATTCCATTGCAACTTGCAACATTTGCTTTAATTGCATTTTGGCAAGTTTCATGTCTGTATACAAGGCACCACATGTGAATAAACGCGTTAGTTGGTCAATTTTTTCACTGCATTCTTTGAATTCTTTCATAAGTTTTGTAAACTCGTCTATCGTCGTGTAAACAAAATTTCCCTTTACTTCGTCAATTCTTTCTATTGTTTGCAGGAAGAATTTGCGTGGAACAATGAGTCTCTTTTCGAATGATTCGAATGCTTCTTTGATAATTTGGAGGCATTTCTCGCGTTTGCTCGAAATTTCTTCTGTCATCAAGAATTCTTTCTCAATTCTGATCTCAGGAATCGGCTGATCTTCAAATATGAGATTGGTGGCTTCACTACTAAGCTCTAATTGATACGTCAAGAAGATACTCCATATTTTCATGTCAACATTTTCAAACCATTCGATAAACTCTGCAGCGCTTGGCTCCATTTTGATTCCTATCTCTCTATCAAGTGATAACGTAATCATATGATTGGAGCCTGGCTCAGTAAAACGATTGTAAAGCTCATTTAATGTTGTATTTACCTGTTTACCATTGAAATCGCGTAAAAAGAGTCTTACCATGTTAAAGAACCTCGGAATATACTCCTTTCTAAGATGGGAAAGCGTACGCTCTTGCAACAAGATTTTGTTTCTATTTCGGATTCCAGTGATTGAAGGGGAACTTGTTTCCTTTTCCAAGGAATACTGGATCAAGGACTTCGGCAATGCGCCTATTTTCTTGAGAACTTCGTAATCTGAGCGTAATAAAAAGGCAATTCCTCGAATTTGTTCGAAGAAATGTTCTAATTTGTTTTTAAGTGTTTCGTTTAATGTCTCGATCTGTCTACGCATATCTTCAAGTGACTGTGTGCTGTTTTGTGTTAATGCTGTGAAATTATCTGAAGGAAGCTCTTTTGAAATGAGATGGCACGTTTTAAAGACCGTATCTATCGTCTGCCTCAAATGTATATATACTTCTGTAAACGTTTTGCTTTCAAAAGGTGGAATAGCCAATAATTTATCGAGAGTATGATGATATCTGCGCATTCTGAATGCGTAGTACCATTTTACGAATGCTTTGTTTCGTGCCCAGTTCTGAAAGAATGGAATTTGTTGAGTCATGTAAGTTCTTTCTTTGAAATTTAAAAATTTGTTAAGAGGAATGAATTCGCCAGTTCTATCTGGTGCTATTTTAACAATTCCGTGTAATGAAAGAGTTCTAGTATTCTCAAAAGGAGTCGACATTTCGTTTGTTTTTCTAGAAATGGTATATGAAAGAGATGATGGCCCACGAGGTGTCGAGGCCTTTGGTTTACAATGAAACAATGTCTTTTCAGGAGAAAAAACAAGCTTGGGAAGGATATCTCGATCAGTTAATGGTTTTACAAAAGTTTTCGTCCTTGTTGAGCGAGGTGATATAGGAGAACTGAGTGATTTCGGGATAACTAACGTATTATTTGCTAATATAAGTCGCTTTGGCTTCCTCGGAGAGTATGATCCATCTTTAACGTAAAGTGGAGGTACAATCATATAAGGTTTATAGCCATCAAGAACGTCTTTTGCTATCGGCCATAATAACCCTCCGTCTGCAGTTGAAAGTAAACTGATTAACGGGGAGATTCTGTCTGTTATCTTGATTCTTTGATCTTTCTGTATAACTTTTGTGAAAAACTTGTATAGAGGTGAGAAATCTCGCTCTTTTTCTGGTGTATCTCTGCAATGGAGGAGAAGCTGTTCAAGTTCCTGCTCCATCAAAGAGCGAGATTTTGGAGTTTACAAATTCGTTACAAATAAAGATTTCGCTCTCACGGAAGCATTTGAATTTGATGACAACACAGATTGCCAAAGTATTTTTCTTGATTATGGTGGCATGAAATTCTAGGAAAATTACTTCAATTCTACTTCTTTAATTAAAAAAAAAACTTTTAATACATATTTCATGGGAAATGATGCTTATATCCTTCCGAAATACTTGTTGCATTCTATTAGATAGATATCTCTATCATCTGAATTTCAAATGTCTAACAAGTGAACAATCGCTCACCTCAACTCATGAGTAATCAGCAAAGATGTGTTTAAACTTGATCTGTTGTTAAATATAATTCATTTATCGATAAGTAGTATATGTGGAAGGGTTTAGTGACTTTTTTTGTTACATCTATATATAGACGATGCATTAAAATATATTTATTTATAAATCATTAAAAAATTAACATTAATTTTAAAATAATTTATTTTTTTATCTTTTATAAAAGAAGCTATATATAGATGATGTCAGATATTCCGCGATTAATTAAACATTGTTTAAATCCTGAATGGGTTAAACTTCAATTTAAAAATGAAGATTGTGAATTATTAAATGAATATGAAAGCCAAAATAAGCTAATGAGGTATAAATATAATGATAAAGAATATTTAATTTCATGGAATCAATGGAGTCATAATCAAAGACCTCATAAACGGGAAGAAGAAATTGAAAATAATGAAATGGAAATCATTGATGACATTAAAGAGGATGGAATTCCTAAATTTTGTAGAAAAACCTTTAGAACTAAGTTAGGAGCATATAAACGTAGAGTATTAAATCCTGAATACATAAAACATTTATTTAAAAAGGAAGACTGTGAATTATTAAACGTTAATGAATATGAAAATGCTAAATCAAAATTGAAATATAAATATATTGGAAGTGATGAAAGGTGTAAAGATAAAGATAAAGTTTATTCAGTTTCATATAATAACTGGCACACGTTAGGGATAAGAAAACATTTAGGAGATTATGGTAAAAGTTCTGAATTCTTTAAATCTAGTATGTACGAGAGAGTAAAAGAAATTAGAAATAATTATTTTCATGAATGAAAAATAAATTTTAAAAATTTCATGTCTTACATTTTTGAATAATTTATTTTTTTATTTAATGATAAATGAGTGGATCAAGATTCGTAACCGTCAATCAATTAATGGATGCTCTTTCACCAATTCTTGAAAATGTTAAACAAGTAGATGTTTATTTCGATGATTATGTAGAAAGTTTATTTATAAAGGTAAGTTTAATATTAAACCTATTGCTTTTGCATTTGATAATAAATTAATTGAAAATGCAAAAATTTGGGAATTAATTCCGAATATTGAATTTATAACAAATATTAATGATAAATGTTTAAACGAATTCAACCACAAAAGTTCTTTGTAAATAATGATCAAAACTGAGGAAAAGAATTTAACGGTTTTAAAATATCTCATACCCAAATAAAGTTTCAGAACTAGAAAATGAAAAACTTCAGAAAAAATTAAACGATAGACTTTCAAATGATCGTATTGAAAAAATAAATAAACTAGCAGAAGTTGCATTTAATAATGAAATATTTGATGAATATAACCTTGAACTCAGTGATGGGCTTTAAGGACCCGGGCTCAACGAGTCATGATTTATGAATCAATTATTTGATTTATTCTTTCTTCAATCTCTTCTATTCTTTTTGTTAAATCATCTATTTTCATTAATGAGGTGATTCTTGATTGAGGAATAGATTTCAAACTAACCACTCCTTTTATTTTTGAAATTTTGAATCCATCAACTTTAAACATTTTATTCAATTTACATGTTGTCAATTCTTCAAATAATTTTTTATTATTAGCATAATAGTCATTAAATTCTTCAACAGATGAAAAAATTTTTATTTCAGTAATTGGTTTAACAACGTTTATTTTTGTTGAACATTTTCACTTTCATTTATTTCTTCCTCCTCTGTTTCATTTATTTTTAAAATCGGTTTCATTTATCATTAAATAAAAATTAAAATATAAGTGATGAAATATATTTTTTAATTAATATTAAATCAGAAATGGCGGCAGGATTCTTTAAAAAATTATGGGATGGAATTAAGAAAGCTGCAGGTTGGGTTTATAAAAAGGTTATTAAACCTGTTGCAAACTTTTTGGCACCAGTAGCGAAAACGGCAGGAACTATCATAGGTGGAGTATTAGGTACAAAAGCAGGTAATCCGGCGATGGGAGCACAAGCAGGTAACGCATTGGTGGAATTGCTGAAGGAATACTTAATAAAATAGGGGTAGATAGTGGAAAAATAAATAAATATTATTTTTATCTTAGTATCGGTTGTAGTCTTTGATAAACTTTTTCTCCTTTATTTAAAATTTCTCTTATTGGGGCAGCTTTTGGCGTTATTGATTCAGCAACGTCACTAATTGCTTCTTTATTCTTAAATATCCAATTTGCTCCTTTCTTCATTGTTTCCCAAACTTTATGCGCTCCTCTTTTTACTTTATCCCACAGTTTCTTAAAGAATCCTGCAGCCATAGTTGATTATTTCATTAAAATTAAAAATTCATTTTCATCTTTTAATTTTGATTTTTTATTTAATAATAAATGACGACTAACTATTTAGTGCCAAACACAAACCGATTAATGGAAATGTGTTTCATTCATTCGAAAAGATAAATGAAATATTCGCAAAGAATGATGGAAGAAGATATTATAGAGAACTTGAAAGTTCATGCTATGACTCTGATGCTCCATATTTTGATGATAAACAAACTCATTTAAGAATTACAAATCCGGCTCATGATGTGAACCAATTAGGTGACACATATATTAAACGCAAAGTTAAAGCAACTCTAGTTTCAAATAAAGCTTTCACATGTGATGCCGCTTTTAAATGCATGCGTTTATTCGTTGGTTACAAATCATCAAATCAAAGCTTTAAACAATTAGAAGTAGAAACCGAAAGAGGTGATGCCGGTTATCTTCAGATGGATTGCGCCCGTGAATCTTTCGCATTTGCAACATATAAACCAAAATCAGAAAGGAAAGTTAAAAAGTTTGTTCATTCGTTATATAATAATGTTCAAAAATATGATAACTCAGTATGTGGTAAATATATTGACCCTTCAGAAGTTTTCAAGAAAGCAAATGAAGAAGTTGATATCACTTTTGATATGATTATTCCGGTAAATGATTTGTTAGCATTTCAGGCGTTCGATGATTATCCTAAATCATTTGGTGAAATCATTCTTAAATATTATGTTTTCAGGGATACTTTAGTATTTTGTCAGGTTGACCCGTTAAGAGTTGCTGATTTACAAAATTACGTTTATGAAAAGATAACTGATGAAAATTATGAAAAGATTATGAATCATGTTTATAAATATGATCGCAAATTCCAACAAATCGGACTTCCTGCCAAATTAATTACAAGCTTAGCCGCTACATCTGCTGACGCAACAGTTGAAGACGTTATTATTTCATGCACAAAGATGGAAGTTTTAGAGGATAAATGCATTACACCAGGATACGGTTTAATTGAAGAATCAGTTAAAGCAATACCACGTTTATTTAGTAAGGAAGATCCATTCATGATTCCAGCTCAACATATTGACGTTCGTTCACTAAATGGAGGTTGCATCACTCCTGAAGGTATCAGCTCAGATTTCTCATACGCTCTTCATAATGTTACAGATGTTGTGTTAGCATTTCCGAAGAATGCAATGCAAAGAACAGTTTTAGAAAATCCAATGCTTCGAGGTCTTCAGGTCACTATAGATTCCAGAAACTTCCCCGATCAAGCGATGACCACAGTGGGTGACATATTCTTTACACGTATGCTTCAAGCTTCTGATTTAGATGGAGTGAATGAATGCACAGAAGAATACGAGGACTCATTAACTAGACCACTGAATGATGATAATGGCACCATTAGCTAGAACATGGAAAGACCAAACTTCATTCTTATGCACTATTCCAGTTCAACGTGATGGAGCGGGTATATTCTTTGATGGATTAGAAACTTTCAACTCACAAGTTACAGTACAAGTGAAAGCTTATCCAATCATTCAGGGTGAAAATGACACTTACTGTTCAAAAGTGACAAATCCTCCTCAGGTTTGGTTTACTAGGACTACATATTGGACATGGACACCGGATGAAGGTTTGAAATATCATCCAACAGGTACACCACCGCAGTATAGAAGTTCATATGATGAAATATTGATGAATAGAAATGTATAAAATTATAAATTTATTTTTGATTAAATGGATTTAAATTCATTCACCCCTTATGAAGAATTAGCGGGAGTATATAATACATACGTAGATGATATGATTAATGAAGCATTGAGTGATAATAGAAATGCTCTATCTAAGGAAAAATTAATGAAAATTCCATATTCTGAATGTTACTTAAATTCAATCACTGCAGCAATTGGTAAACAAAATAAAGGTAAAACATTAACGATATTAAAACAAATTATCATTATTGCTAACACTTCCCCCATTCACATGTGTTAATTTATATCAACCGTTCAGGTTCACCTTCAGATAATACATTTGAATCTTTAAAGCATTTAATCAAAATTCCAATTATTTATTTATCACAAGAAGAAGCAGAAGATTATTTAAAAAACTTTTTAATGTATAAAGAATTATATAATACAATCAAGAAGCAAGGATTAGAGGATAAAATTATTGATAAACAACGGGATGAATTATTTGAAACACTTTCTATTTCAAATTTTGATAGAGAATTTTTGCATTCACTCATTTTTCTAGATGATGCAGTGAAATCAAAACTAATAACAAATGAGAAATCATATTTTAATCAGTTATTAACTCAATGTCGACACATTCAGTGTTCATTCTTCATGGCTGTTCAATACTTCAAAGCATTAAGCACAAACATTAAATCAAATCTATCAACACTTTTCATTTTCAGTGGGTTTAGTCGTCAACAGTTGAACGTTATGCTTTATCAAGTGAATTTACCAATGAGCATTAATGAACTTTACACACAATATCAGCAATTAGGTGAACATGGAAAAATAATAGTTGATTTAAATAAAGGAGGTGTTAAATTTGATTAACTTTTTATAATTAATTTTTATTTTTTATTTATAATTAAACATGACAGAAATAGCAAATCTTCTACAGGTTCCATTAAAACAAGGGACAAACAAAAGGGGTGCATATAATAGAACTATGAAAGTTCCAGACGGAATGAAAGAATTAGTTCATATTGTTGCTGGTCTTCAAAAAGATGTTAAACAAATGAGAAACGTTTTAACATTACCAGAAGCTCAAGCATATGCCAAACGTCATGGTCCAAATTGGGAAGCACACGAAGCAGACATTACAGGACCAAATGGAAAACCTGATGGTATAAATGAAGTTTTCGTTACTGATGGTCAAGGTAATATTAAAGTCATAAATGGGTATAAATTAACTATATCTGATTATCCTAAACGTAAAGCATATAATGAATGTTATCCTATGCAATTTGATGAAAATGGAAAAGCTGTTAAACAATACATTGGAGAAGGTGAACATGGTCCAATTAATTCATACCGTCATAATCCATATTCTTATTTCAATGAAGAATTAAACGCTATTGAAGAGGGACCGGATGGATTACCACGATATGTTAATCAGTTTGATGGTCAATATACAAATTTGAGACCTGAAATTCCAGCTAAGAAATTCTTTAAAGTTGCTTTATTCGATCCAGTGTTCAATGAACAGAAAGAAGCAATGAAAGCAGAATTTAAACCAATTCAAGTGGCAAGAATTTCTTCATCTTCACTTTCAGAAGCGTTCAAGGAATTGATAAAGAAACCACTTTATTCTCAACAAGGTTATAACTTTGATTTAATTAAAGAAAGTGATAGACGTAAATTAGAAAAATCAGATGGTTTTAAGAATGCATGTAATGAAATGATTAAAGATATTGTAAATGATAAAATAAGACTGGAAGAAACTCAAAGCAATATCAATAACATAATTGGTGCAGTTACAAAGAAAGTATAAGCAAACAATGATGAACCTTGGGATATTACCGTAACAACTAAATAAAACTTTAAATATATTTTTCTTTTTTTTATTCAATTATAAATGAGAAGACATTTCACAAGTCAAAAGAACACTAACGCAAAAGCAGAGATTACGGTTGGTTATAACGTAAATGATGATAAATCACGAATTATTCAAAATGTTAAAGTTAATGTTAGCCCTGAATTAACAAAGTCAGCAACTCAACCAAATTTATTAACTCGTGACTTACCAAAGAATGAGGAGAATGGAGACCCAATCATTTTATCTGAACCCGGTAAAGAACCCGTTGAAATCCCCACATATCCAACATACCCCCCACCTCTTTCATCAAACATCGAGAACTCAGGAATCTACGATTACAGTCGCAATACGCCATATAAAATAGACATTAATTCTGAATTAATGAAAATTTACCGTGATATAATAATTAATAATTATGATTCAATAATAAATTTAATTGATCAATCCGGTTTAATTATTTTACCTTATGAATCATTAATTCACATTATCGCCATTCTTTGTGATGTTCAGGATTCAGACGTTAAGATTCAATTTTTCATAGATGATGAGGTTTCATGCTGCGGAACAGTTGCAAAAATAAATCCTATAAAGGATATTAGCACAATTAAGATATCAAAGAACGGAACAACAACTGAACTTCATTTAACTTATAATGATATTTATAATAAAATAGTTGATGAATATAAAATATCACTTGAAAAATTCTTTGTTAAGGCCATTTAATATTCAAGCATTAACATTATTGAATAATAATCCTTTGAATCATAATCAATAATAATTGACCTTTCACCAGTTTCTATCGTTTTTTTATTTCTTTTTGTTCCCCACTATCTGGATCGGTCATTGTAATTGTTTTTGTTATAGTATCAGCTTTATCTTTAACTTCAATCTTTTTTCCATCAGGATATTTAAACCAAAATTCCAAAAATTCGATATTGTCAATCTGTTCATATTTTAATCTATCAATTACATTTTTAATACCATCTGAAAATCTTATGAAATGGTCATTATATGGGTTTGATTGAACTAAATTTGAATGAAGTGAAATATAACCCGATGATGAATATGACATTGACTCATATTTTCTGAAAACACTAAAATTTATAACATGAATGAATTTCTTATTCGTTGAATTTATGAATTCTTGAGGTAATCTTATTCTAGTTTTATTTATCACTGGAAAATAACGCTTTACCATATTTTTAATCGTAATAAAAAATGTCAATTATCAATATTATTTCGAATAATAGCTGTGAATTAAATTTAACAGTTAGCGGAATTTATAATGTTACTCTCGTTTCTGTGAGTGGTAAATTTAATCCCATTCTTTTAGACCCTTCAGATTATATATCATTTATTAAAGATGACCTTGAAAAAACATATGATATGTATATAAATAATGTGATAACGAAATGGGATATTAACATGATTTTAAGTTATTTAAATGAATCATTTATCATATGGTATGAAGAAAATTTTAAATCAAAACCTGATAAACTTTTTGAACTTGATGAAATAAATAACCTTATTAAATTTCCGCTGAAAATTAAATTTTGTACTCCTCATCTTCGTTCATTGTTGGGGATATTAAATTTTGAAAAAGATGTTGGGGATGTTTTGTATTCTGACACTGGTTCCAATTTCATTTTAATCAAATGTGATAAAGTTAATACCCCAATGAGATTTTCACATCAAACATTAGACCCTAACTCTTACCCATCAATACAAAACATTTTATCCATCAACTTAAACATATTTTCTTTATCATATCCGTTTCAATTATCCGGGAATTCATTTATTCTTCATTCAAAAGATTTATCAAATATTAAATTTAGAATAACTGACCTATTTGATTGTGATTTAGAATTCATGAATGAAATATTATGGCAATTTCAAATAGAAAAAATAGGTGATGAGATAACGGATTAAATATTTATTTTTAAATCATAATAAATGATTAAACAACAGCAACCACAACAACTTAAGGCACAGACCATTACATACGCCATATATGCATATAATTCAAAGACGGCAGAACAAACGCAAATGTTGAAATATGGAGATTTGGAGATAGTATTGAAAAATGACCATTTCGAATTCGTTTGCAAAGGTGGTGCAGTGATATCAAATATAAAAGAAATTTTATTTATGAATTCAAAAATTAAAGGAATAACGGATGATATAACATCCAATTCCACCAGAAGAACAAAGATATTACGCATTAAATGCATTTCCTAAAGTTTTGAAGATTGGAAGATTTAATTTAAATGAGGAATTCATAAAAGGTTTCCTAAATGACATAATGAAGAAAGCAGATAAGGGATACGTGGATAGTGAGTTAGAGAGAAAGCAGATAAGGGACTTGTGGCTAGTGAATTAATGAAGAAGGCAGATAAGGAATATGTTAATGAAAAAGATAATGAAATTATAGAAAGGGTTGAATGGTATCATGAACGGACATCGAAGATTCTTAAAACTAAAGCTGATACAGGATGGGTTTCAGAATGTTTAGACCTTAAAGCAGATAAAACTTATGTTAACAATGAGTTAGAGAAGAAGGCAGATAAGAACCATACACATACAAGTTTTACAACTGTTGCTATAGAAAGTATTGAAGGAACGGTTGAAGAAACTGGTGGGGATGCATTATATTGTAAACCTCCTAACTTTCCACAAGGTTTAACATCGGATGACGACATAACGACGATGAGAAACATTAGATGTAAAGATGTTTATGTCATGAAGGATGAATATAATATTAAATTCACTGCTCAAGATTTATATGACAAGAAAGCAGACAAAAAAGAGCTTCAAACATTAAAGACAGAAATACTTCAAACATTATATCCTATAGGCTCTATTTATACGTCAATGAACTCAACAAATCCAGCAACAGTTCTGGGTTTCGGTACGTGGGAACAAATAGTTGACAGGTTTTTTGTATTGTGCAAACTCTTCAAAGGAAACAGGAGGAAGTAAAACGATTTCAGGTGAAAATTTACCTGCACATAGTCACTACATAGATTTAAGTACATCTCAAGCGGGTTGGCATAAGCATAGATATTGGGATTGGTCAGCAATGATAAAAGGTAAAGGATATGATGTTAAAGACAACGTTAAGTTTGCTATAGATTGTTACTGGAGTAACACTGAGGGAGGAGGAAACCATACACATCGCGTTTCAGGATATACACAAACAACGGGACAAAGTAAAGATTACATGCCGCCATTTATGACAGTTTACGCATGGTATAGAGTTCAATGAATGAACTAAATATATTTTATGTCTGTAATTAATTAGGTAATGAAGTAATGGATGAACTGCAGAAATAAATGGTTACGTTAATGGTTACGTTAATGGTTACGTTAATGGTTACGTTAATGTTTTCAGGTCATTCAAAAATAATTAATTATTGAATAACCTGAAGGTGTCACTATGTCACCATGTGTCACCAGGTCACCAGGTCACCAGGTCATTTAACTTCTCTGAAAAAATGTGACAACATGACATTTTGACAACAACACAGGAAATAAATGTTTACGTTAATGTTTTGTCATGATCATTCATCGTTTCTTTGTCATGACTTCTTCATCGTAATGAATGTATATTCTTTGTCAAACATGAGCGTAAATGATTTGTCATGATTTCTTCATCGTAAATGTTTTGTCATGATTTCTTCGTAATGAGCGTAAATGATCCAAAAATAATGTTTAGGTGAAGAGGTGAGATTTCACCTAAAATATATTTTTGGTCAAAGCTTCCACGAGAGAAAAGATTCATCATTCGCTAAGGATTCCAAAAATGAAAAAATCATTGATTTCGGCTGAGAAAAACAGCAAAACCCTTCTTCCACGGGAACAAAGAAATAAAGAAGAAATAAAGAAGAAATAAAGTAAATTTTTTATTTATTCCCGTGGAAGATAGAGCACTTTTATGACACTTTTTATTCACGACAAACAAGACAATTTATGCTACGTAGCCTGTCGACATAAGATTTTATAAATTGCATATTTGACGTAAATTTATTTCCTAGTTATTCAAAAATAATTAATTATTGAATAACCGAAGGTGCTACCATGTTACCATGTGCTACCAGGTCATTTAACTTCTATGAAAAAATGTGACAACATGACATTTTGACAACAGTCATGAAAGGATTAATGCAAAAATAAATTCAAATCATACTTTATAAAGCTTCATTTACAGGTATTTCATCGTCAGTAAATGAATCCTCATTATCGTTTGGTTCAACCTGTTTATATAATCCTTTCATTTCTTCTTTCAAAACATAACACCATGTTTGTTTACCGTCTATTCTTCTATGTTTCCTATCACATTTATCCTTAATGCTCATTTGAAAGTTTTTGTCTTTCATGTCTGATGGTTTGCAGAATAGAGCATTTTTACACGTCATACCCGCACACAATTCATCATAATGTGTATTTATCCATACATCTAAAGGATTTGTTGATAATTCTATTAAATCTTGTTTGGCTTCAGTCATCGGTATGATTCGTACATTAAATGATGAAAGGTCGTAATTGATAAAATACGTCAGTAAATTATCATAAAATTCCTTTGTGCATGAATCCATCAAATTCTTGAAGTAATCAAATTGACCCTTGAATTTACCATTAACTCTTAAAACTACGTATCTTCTGTCTCCAACTTCAATTTTGACAAGGTAAACGTTGTTAGTTACGAAAATGAAGTTTGCAACATTCTGACCTGTTCTTCTGGGTTGATTCTTTTCATTAATTCTAATCTCATTATCCGTTATAATTGATTTCAAAGCGTTGAAGTTTGCGAGTCTATCTTCACCTACATTCTTGAGTTCATTAAGTACAAGAAACATTTTATTTTCAACAACTGAGTTGAAATTACCCGTTAGCTCACTTATTTCGGTAATGTTTTTGCATGAATAACCAGCGAGAAGTTCAGAAATAATGTCAGTAAATCTGTTTTTACCTGTTCCCTGAAGTCCTTTCAAAATAATTGCTGTTTCATTCTTGATTCCAGGATGTTGAATCATTGATGCAATCCAGCCGAGAAGGTATTTATACACTTCATCGTTATTATCACAAATGGCTTCTTTAATGAAATTCATAAACATCTCAATTTTTGAGTAATCAGGCTTTTCAAGAATGTTGTATTTATAACCATGAAACGTTGAGAAAACATCTGGGGAATCAGATTTAAAGCAAACACCCTTAACGGTTAATGAGGATAATTGATTTAGTAGTACATCCCATGCTGTTATTGTTTTACCTTCTTCTTTAAATAATTTAATCATTTTGAGTGACTCTTTCATGTTTGATTGAAGAACAAATGATATTTGATTCATTTTGTCGTGTATGTTGTAATCTTTCTGAATGAAATATTTATTTCCACAATCTACAAAACGGATTACACGTGATAAATCCTCAATTACTTCAGAACTGTTTTTATACTGATGATTTTCAGCCTTGCGTCTAATATCTGTTATCAAAAACGAGTCGTCAAGTTTGATATCAAATGTTATTTTTGGCTTACGTAATAAAGGTAAAACATATTCATCATAATATTCCTTTTGATATAGTTTTAGAATCTTCACTAAAACAAATGGAGAAGTCATTAAATGTGCATATCTATTACGTGCTTTTTCAAAATTACTTTTTGCATTTTCAGTTAAATTGCAGAAGTTATAAACGTTATCGTATGCTTCATTAATTAAATGATTAGGTAACGAATTAATAGCTTGAAACAGTGTGAATAATGTTATTTCTTTTTCTAAATTCATGTTTCCACCGTCATTATGTACTTCAAAATCACAGATGCCATCAACTATGCTCTGGGCAAGTTTATCGTCAATGTTTACATCTTTGTTTTCATTCATGATAGTCTTTATTTCTTCGTTCTTCTGTTCAACTCTTACCTTAATATTCAAATCATTTAATATATCATTCACTGTTCTGGTTAATGTTGAATCATAACTTCCACGAATGAATGAGTATGTATTGATTGGTTCTGTTGCATTCTTGCGAACTCTTGAATCAGCCATAACTACTAAAGAACGCTTTGAATCATCCATTGAAGTCATTATATCAATATCATAATCATTGCAGGAATAACATTTAATCATTCTGTTCGAGGTTGAATAGAAGAAATTAGTGTTGCAATAAATGTGAAGACCTCCTGAAGCGGTTTTAACGATAACATCTTTATCCGAAAGTTTTGATAAAATGTCTTTTCTAACTGTTTCTTTAAGTTCATCATTGTATGATTTATTGATATCAACATCTATAATCGTTAAATTTGAAATTTTATTTACTAATAAAGCCATACCAGTTTTCCTTCCTCTTCCTCCATCGTGTTTGAGGTAGTTATGTAAATCAATCTTGTTTTCACCAATTCTTTCGTTGAGGGTTTTAGTTTCTGCCACAACTAATTCCTCAGCTAATGAATCAATGATATTTTCATCAGAAACGATATAGTTGTTGCTGTTGTTTGTTGCTGTCATTTATATAGGAATAAAAAAATAAAAACAATTTTAAAACTAACTTTATTTTTGGGACTGCATCATATTTCCTATGTTGTTGTCAAAATGTCATGTTGTCACATTTTTTCATAGAAGTTAAATGACCTGGTAGCACATGGTAACATGGTAGCACCTTCGGTTATTCAAAAATAAGTCATAACTACCTTCCTCCTATGTTGTTGTCAAAATGTCATGTTGTCACAAACTTTAGAACGGCATAATTTAAATTTTTATTTTTATCATAAATGAATACCCCACAAGCTCAAAATTTACCACGAATCATAACAAGGGAGGAAATGATAAAAATGATGCAAGAACATGTTAAAAATAACAAACCACTAAAATTGAGAAAATGTGGTTATGCAGTAATGATGGAAAGAGAGACGTTGTCGAAGAGGAATAAAAATTAAATTTGGATTGAGTTTAAAAATTCATCTTTATTAAATTCATCTCTTCCAATCAATTTATTTATTCTATTAAATTCTTTTATTTTTGCTTCACTCAGTTTAATGATTGAACGGCAAGTTTCTAATTTTTCGATTATTTCTTTATCATTTTCAACCCCACCACATTGCAACTTCTTTTTGTAATAGCATATTTTTGATTTAATTCTGTTTAGTTTCTTTTTATATTCATTGTCTGGACTCTTGACTGCTTTGTTGTCACTCATTTTCTTACGAAATAAAAAAATTAAATATTATTTAAATATAATGGAGTAATAAAATAAATCGGAATTTCTATTAATTTATTGTTAACTTCAACTAATGCATTGCCGTTAATATATCTAACAAATTCAGCTATTGTGTCAAATCTTCGTCTTCTTTTTGTCATTGATTTATCAGTTTTTCCATAATCGAGATGAATTAAAACTTTATTTCCTTGTTTAAAATTCATGAGCCCCGAATTAATTTGTTCACGTTTAACATCATTTAACCTTTCCATTTGCTTTCTAATATATTCCCATTCTTTTGAAATATCATTTTTCATTTCCACTGGTTTCATGTTTATAGTTCTATGCCATGTATTATTGTAATAATATACTAACTGCTGTATGATGGAGTCATGTTTTCCATCCCAGTATATCTGACCATTAACCCCTAACGCATCTCTAAGAGTTCTCATTACCACATCAACTATTTTATTATGAAACGTATATGGAGAGGATGAAAAGTAAAAATTAATTTGTGGGAAATAATGAGCCATAGCTGCCTGAAATCCTTTATCACCATCACCCCTTATATTATCTACTCTTTCATGATCTAGTAAGTATTGTATAGCTCTTCTTGTTTCCTGTTCTGTTTTCCCTTTCACCGGAATGCAATATAAATATCTGGTGTTAATGTTAATGGCAAATAAATAAGTAACGTTTCCTTTTGAATATTCCAGATGATCGATTTCGTATGAATATGGATATAGTGCAAATGAAGGGCGACTAAATTTTTCCTTTAACGGTTGAATTTTTGGGTCAATTGGTTTATTTAATATCTTGAAATCCTTTTTAAAATCTTTTTGCTTCTTTAATGTTTGAAATGGATATAATAAAGTGAATGATGAAGGATTAACTGAAGGAGGAGGTACTACTGTTGGAGGTTTTGGTGTTGTAAGTGGTTTAATTTTATCTGCTTTGATTTTGGATTTCATTCCTCCTTTCATTAATTCTGGATGTATTCTATTCATTTGTTTTAAATATGCTGTATATAAAGGTTTGATATACTTTCCCGCTTCGAGTTTATGTTGAAGGATGAATTCCAAAAGTTGATCTTCATTTAAAAGTCGGGCTGAATATGGTTTAACTAATGAATCATAAATTAAAGCTTGTGCATCATTTATGGTCTGAAGGACCTGGGCGTTTTGTACCATTTGTTTTTGTTCCTTTGGCTTTTGCGGCTCGGGATTATATAATTTATATAATTCATCAATATCTTCTGTTTTAATACTTTATTTTTGAAATCTTTCAACTGTTTAAGCTGTGATTTAGTTTTTCCCTTTGTATATTCATTATTTTTAATTTTGTCTTTAATTTAGAAATTATTTTATCATGATATTTCAAAATTTCATTTTTATAATACGAATAATAATAATCCATATCATCACCCGTTATATTTTTATTATATTTTTGGAGATATGCTTTTAAATCATAATAATCAAGAAAATTTTGATTAAATACTAAATCATCAATTAAAATTTTTAAATCTGTGTTATCCATTTATATAAAAATAAAATAAATGTTTTAAGGGTGCCCACCTCTTTGAATCATAGTACAAAACCATTATTAACGGTTCCTTTTGTCTCTTCTGTGGCATTTCATTAAATAAATGGCATACAACATCCATTTTCACAACATACAGCCTTAGTGTGTGCTCCTGTTAATGCAGTCTTACCAATTGTTAAGCGAGTCATTGACCCGTTTTTAAGTTGTAAATTAATATTCTGACCATCAAATATCACTTTATCATTTATTATATCCAAATAATTTTTAGGTGTTAATTGTTTATTTTGTCGTAAACTAACACCTTTCATTTTTTGTGCAATCTTTTTAAAATCACTCCATCAATTGAACCGTTGAATGAAGTATAACACTTAGGGCATAAAGCAACCATGTTATCACCTTGTTTCTCAATTGCTAAACCCAATAACTTCTTCTCATGTGCTTTTTCTTCAGCTTTATTCTTTAATTTAGGTTTAAATTTCTCATCAAAACAGAAGAAATCAAAAGGTGCGAATTTGTAAATGTTTTTATCATAAAATTGTTTATCGGTTACAATTGCTTGAAATGCTTGAGTGTTAGGAAGACTTGGATCGCCAGCAATAGCCCAATAAGATGAATCAGTATCACCTTCAATGAAATGAAAACGATTAACATCCATGCATTTATACATAAAATCATAAATGAAAACCAAATACCAGTATTTAGCATTATCTAAAGTGAAGAATGCCTCTTGTAAACATGTATCACATCTATAAAATCTATCTTTAAGCATCACTTGATACGTATCTTCACCTATTTCTCTTATGTTTTTAAACTTATTTGACATACATGCAACGCGTGCCTTCTGTGCATTCATTATTTTAGTCTTTGCGTAATTTTGTGTATTCATTGCATCGTAACCATATGATCCATTAAGTGAAATCTTGCAAAATAAACTTTTTCCTTTATTTCCTTCTAATTCAGCCTTTTGTCTTTCGTTCATAAATTCGTTCGCAAATTCATTAAAACAAGTATTTTTCGTAAATGTTAAAATTGATTGAATGTCATCAATGATAAAATGAAATCTGTCTATTAGATACCAAAGATAATAAGAAGAAAATGGTTGATATTGGTTGTGTGTTGATGCTAACTGAGTTAATTTTCTCTGTTTCTGGTCAACTGGTAGATTGTTTGATTTCATGTAATTATACATAAAACTGCCAATTGTTTTTTCATCTGTGATAATATCTAAGTTTCTTATTATCGGTAAAAAGTTTATGTAATCATTAATGTATTTTTCATCAATGTGACCCTTTACTTCAGCCACGAATAAAGTATTTTTCTTTCTAATTATTCCCAATGCTTTTGCTTTCTTTGTTGCTGTATCACAAATGATAACACCATTCAATCTTCCCGGCATATACATTTTATGGTCAGTATATTGAATGAAATCATGAGGATTAGATGAAAATGATGAAGGATATAATGAATTAAAGTCAACTCCAACAAAATGAGTCATAATGTTGGTGGTGTCCTCATTTGATACAGTTTTAGTTTCTGGATTATATGAAAGTTTATTAATGTGCGTGATTCCTTTAAGATTAACACGATGTTGAACATTTGATAGACCACCAGTAATTCCATTACGGAGAATGTGATAAGCTTCAACTGAATCTAAAGTCATTGGTAAATTATTTTTTAATGCATAATTTCTTAAATTGATTCTTAAACGTTGAACATCCTCATCTTTATTTGATTTTACGACATTGCAATAACAACACATTAACTGACAATTTTCTTTGGTATGTGGTTTTTCATTATCGATTCTATCTAATGTTGGTTTATTTGCATATGTAAACGCTTTACCACACATTTTGCATTTAGATGAAAGGATTAAATCGTGATAGTATTGAAAATCATCCATTGAAACATTATTTTTAGTATCTCTTTCTGCTTTTTCATCTTGTTTCTTATATGATTCAATTTTATATTTCCAATACTTTTTCGTTAATTCAAAACTTGATTCCACATTTTCTTCTTCTGGATATTTTTCGTTAGGATTAAAGTCTTTATATGCTAAAGCGTAACGAATCATTGATGCATTCGATGATAAAGAAAGATTATGAAGCATGTCAATTTTATAAACAAATGTTTCTTCAATAATTTTATCAATTGGGTCAATCATAATTTCAACATCTTTATTGCAATAATGAATAAAATATTCTAATCTATTCTTAAAATTTTTAGCATCATTGAGATATATTTGATAATCACTATCTGATATAGTTTCTTGAGTTAATGCTGAATAAAATGAATCTTTCGTGAATGGTTCCTCTTTATATAATTCTTCTTCGTAATTTTCCCATGTGATGAATTGATAAGGGAAAAAGGATTTAACACGTGATTTATTGTTTCCGAAATCTCGAGTGAATTGGTCTAATGTCCCACCCGCTATATAATTTCTGATGTCAATAAATCTCAATTCATATGGAACGTTTGTTTTCTTTACAATGATTTGCTTAAATTGAGAAGATGAACCCAGCATTGATTTTATTTTCCATTTTGCAGTGTTTAAATCACGAAGAATTAAATTTAAATCAAACTTTCCCGAATTAAAACCTATGATATTCACTTTATTGAATTCCTCATCTAGAAGTTCTTTAAATGCTTCCTTTTGTTTCTCATTTAATGTTTGTGACTTCATTAATTCTTCATATTGTTCAATATTTGATTTAGCAACTAATGAACAGGTTGAAAATAAAAATTCAATCCAATCAGAAATAAAAGAATCACTTGAAGTTAAGCAAAAATTCCTCGTAAATGTTTTATCATGGTCTACGACCTCGCCGCTTTGCGGCTTTATTTTGACAGTTGATGATACCATGAATGGTTTTAAGTAAGCATTCAAAGTTGCACATTCAGAAAGTTGAAGTTCTTCTTTAGTCTCTAATGTTTCGAAGTCAAAAGTAATATAATATCTTGTTGGTTTATAATATTCCTGCAAATTATGTGCTAATAGCCATTGATATATCTTCTGTTTCGTGATATGTGGTGCATATGGTTGTTGTGTGTTTTGCAATTGAACGTCTTGAATTAATCTTCCATTATTTTCTTTACATTTCTCACAATGTTTTAAAAATCTTCTTTGGTTTTTCCTTTCTGGATCATCACGGATAGAATATACTTCTTCTTTGCAAAAGGGGCAAACTTTATATCCTGTGAGTGCTTCAATGTCTGTTATTCTATCAGCGTGAAGTTTTCCACATGGACTCTGTGTTAATAAAATATTTACTGTTTCAAATTCTGGATCTATCATTATTGAATCCACTAATGGAAAGTCTACCTTGTTAATGTCTACGTCTTCTGGTTGAGGGTCACAATAATAAAAATCAATATTAACGTTTAACATTCTTGCTAACCTCTCACTTTCTGATGAAATGTCAAACCCTTCATATGCATCTATTGCTTCGTTTAAATAACTTCTACGAGTTTTAGGATTAACACCATCAGGAATGTTATAGAAGCGTTTAAATAACCTTCTACCTTCGGCTCTTATTTGATTATCATTCATTTTAGCTGTTCCATTTTTGTTCATTTATGTAAGAATAAAAATTAAAAAATAAATAAAAATAAAGTTTATTTTTTTTTAAAGTCCAGGGCTAAAGTCCATAAAATGAATTAAGAACACATAAATTTTTATCATCTGCGACGTGACGAATACATTTTAATTTACTCAAGAATGCGTACCCTGATACATTAAATCTAATTCCTGTCTTATTTAATTTCACAACTTTGAAAAGGAATGTATGAATAGCTATAAAATGATGAGATGATGTTTTATGGGTTGCTTCCATTTTTTCTGAAATAAATGAATAAATATAATGCTTATAAGTTTTCATATCTTTTATGTTCTTAATAACGAATGGTATAGACCTTTCCACTTCGTCTTCCTTCGGTGCTGTTCTTTCATATGAAACATTATTGGTATCTTCAATAATGAAACCACAATCACATAAAATTTTATATGTACCAATTGTTTCTTTTGATATTTTATCTAACAAATCAAAAACTTTATCAACACCCGTGCATTTATTTAAATAATAATTTGTGTAAATATCATGGTCTTCTTTCTTAATCGTATTTGTTGCATATGTTACTTTTTCAATGCTTTTTTGAATTTTTCAGAATCAAGAGGAGGTGAAAGTAATATACAGGGGTATTCTTCATCGTCAATAAACTGAAGCTTATGTTTATGAATAAATTTTGTGCCTTCTTCTGAAAGTGTTTCGTCAATATCACCATCTAATAAATTTTTAGTAGATTCCAAAAAGTAATTTTTATATCTTTCTTCATGAGATTTCTGTACTTCTGATTCTGAAGCTGGGATATTCATTAAACCCTCTACTTCATTCTCATTATATTTTTCAACTTCTCTTAATTCCTTAATTTTTTCATCTATTTCATCTCTTATTTTTTCCAGTCTTTCAATTTCATCATATTCATCATCTTTAATCCGTTCTTCATAATATTCAGGGAAAACATCAGGTTCTTTAGGTTTTTCTTCTTCAGATGTGGGATATAAGAAATTTATAACATCATCTTTATTCATTTTTCCATCATAATCAAATCATTTAAAAACTCTGCGAATTTTTTACAATTTCTTAAATAATATTTATCAACTTCATAACCCGCCTCCTCTAATATATCCTTTATTTCCTCATTTGTGAATCCCATTTTTTTAACATTGTTAGTTGTGACACTCATTTATCATTAAATAAAAAAATAAATTATTCAAAAAATGTAAGACATGAATTTTTAAAATTTATTTTTCATTCATGAAAATAATTATTTCTAATTTCTTTTACTCTCTCGTACATACTAGATTTAAAGAATTCAGAACTTTTACCATAATCTCCTAAATGTTTTCTTATCCCTAACGTGTGCCAGTTATTATATGAAACTGAATAAACTTTATCTTTATCTTTACACCTTTCATCACTTCCAATATATTTATATTTCAATTTTGATTTAGCATTTTCATATTCATTAACGTTTAATAATTCACAGTCTTCCTTTTTAAATAAATGTTTTATGTATTCAGGATTTAATACTCTACGTTTATATGCTCCTAACTTAGTTCTAAAGGTTTTTCTACAAAATTTAGGAATTCCATCCTCTTTAATGTCATCAATGATTTCCATTTCATTATTTTCAATTTCTTCTTCCCGTTTATGAGGTCTTTGATTATGACTCCATTGATTCCATGAAATTAAATATTCTTTATCATTATATTTATACCTCATTAGCTTATTTTGGCTTTCATATTCATTTAATAATTCACAATCTTCATTTTTAAATTGAAGTTTAACCCATTCAGGATTTAAACAATGTTTAATTAATCGCGGAATATCTGACATCATCTATATAAAAAAAAAAAAAAAAAAAAAAAAAGGTAGTGGGGCTTCCAGGCACTTCGTGCCTTCTAGCCCTGAGGATGTTTTGTCAAGACTTCTTCGTAAATGTTTTGTCAAGACTTCTTCGTAAATGTTTTGTCAAGACTTCTTCATCGTAAATGTTTTGTCAAGACTTCTTCATCGTAAATGTTTTGTCAAGACTTCTTCATCGTAAATGTTTTGTCAAGACTTCTTCGTAAAATCAGACAAAAATAATGTTTATGTTAGAATGTTAGATCTAACACGTTTTCTAACATGTTTTCTAACATCGTAGAAAACTCATGATTTCATCGTAAATGTTTTGTCAAGACTTCTTCTTCGTAAATGTTTTGTCAAGACTTCTTCATCGTAAATGTTTTGTCAAGACTTCTTCATCGTAAATGTTTTGTCAAGACTTCTTCGTAAAATCAGACAAAAATAATGTTTATGTTAGAATGTTAGATCTAACCTCTTTTCTAACCTCTTTTCTAACCTCTTGAATTTTCATGAAATTTACACCAAAAATATAATTTAGGTGAAGAGGTGAGATGTCACCTCTTTTCTCACCTGTTTTCTACCCTCTTGAATTTTCATGAAATTTACACCAAAAATAATGTTTATGTTAGAATGTTAGATCTAACACCTTTTCTAACATGTTTTCTAACATCGTGAATTTTCATGAAATTTACACCAAAAATATACTACTAGGGTCATTTACGAAGAAATCTCAACAAAGTCTTTACGATGAAATCTTAACAAAACATAGACAAGAAAGTTCATGAGAAATTAGATGAAGAAGTCTTAACAAAGTCTTTACGAAGAAATTCATGAGTTTTCTACGATGTTAGAAAACATGTTAGAAAAGGTGTTAGATCTAACATTCTAACATAAACATTATTTTTTGGTCATTTACACTCATTTACGAAGAAATCTCAACAAAGTCTTTACGAAGAAGTCACAATAAACATCTGTCAAAAACCGCTTTTTAACTTCACTTAAAATGCCACGTAAGCTACGTAAGAATATACGTAAGAGGAAGAGAGCATTGAAAATCCAATAGTAAGACTCACCACACAACAGTTGCAACAACAAATGCTGAATGACCCCCACTATGTTGCAACAAATGTCAAGCAACCCTATGCTTTTAAACCGAGTTCTTGGTGCACAGAGTGGAGGTTTAAGAGCGGCACTTTTAGCGAAAATGGCAGGCTATGGTGGAGCTGCAGACGGAACAGCTTATAACCCTCAAAGTCAAATGAATTTGAGTTCACTCAAAAATCAAATAGCAGATGTCAAAAAGTCAAACATAGACATACAGAAGCAAATAGGTGAAACGAAAAGAAACTAAGAATATGACAACACACAAAGAAACTCAATGAGTTAAACGTAGAGAAAAAGAAGAAAGAAGAAAAACTGAAAGAACTAAGTACAGAGGAATATGCAAAAAAAGTGTCAGAAAAAGCAGCAGAAGTAGCAAAATGGAACAAGATGTCATAAATTTGAAAAAACCATACTACTCAATATAAAATACTGAAAGATGAAGAGATAAAACAAAAAGCCCTGAAGACATATATGGATAGCGATGAGTATAAAAAAGAAGTTGAAGCAAATGTAAAGGCAGAAAAACTTTTACAGTTGCAAAACCAAACCGTACAGTATGAAAACTTAGCACAAAGAAAGTAAAAATAACGACGCGGCTATGCAAAAGGCAATGAAAAGTGCAGAATATATAAAAGCTAACAATGACTGGTTAGATGCCCAAGCCAACGCTAAAGCAGCCCAACTCATAGGGTCAATAAGGACAAAAATACAAGCGGATGAAGATAGTTCAAATGAAGCTTTAACAAATGCTGACTTTAAGAACGCTTTCGAAGCTCTTCATAGTAAGGTGAAACAAGTGAACGACTTCTCATCTGGAAAGAAACTGAAGTCTGAAGGTTTCGACAAAGAGTTAAAAGAAGTAGCACAAAATATGACGAAAAATAACAGATGCAGCAACGAGACAGGCAGTTCAAAGTGCCTATGACGCCGTTAGAGCAACTGTTGTGAAAAGTCAAGAAAAAGAGTTACAACAGACCAAAACAGACCTAGTAAATGCTTTCTTAAAAACGAAAAGTCAGGTAGGACATTACGCTGCAGATGGAACATATGTGCCAGCTGGTGGAACTTATATACCACCAAACCCTCCAAGAGAAGCACCTGCACCAGGACTACCTAGAACATTTACATCGTCACATGGACACAGACACAGGCATGCCACAAACAACCAGCACAACAACCACCTCCAACAACCAGCACAACAACCAACACAACAACCAACAGTTCAAAACACTGCACCACAACCAGCACAACAACAACCACAAACAGAGCAAGGACATAAAAGAAGTAGAGAACAAGGAAACCAAGAATTCTTAAAAATGCTTAAAGAAGACTATGGTTACCCAGATAGTATTGACTTTAGTGACAGATATAAAGAAGCTATTAGAAAGTTCAAGGATGGAAATACTGACCCGAACCTATTTAGCTTTATGGCTCTGCACCAAAGGGATATAATTTCAAACCTGGAAAATACAAGCTCGCTAAGGATATGATTTAATAGCATATCATCCAAATGACATGAACGAATTTACTCCGAGATATTTGATGTCAGAGCTAAATGACAATTTAACTCTCTTCATGAAACGCGTAAAAAATAGAGACGGAACGAAAGAAGAAAGGTTTATGAGTCCGGATGACTTAGAAAGGGAACTTGTTGAAAACGGTCTCGGAATATATGAAATGCCAGCAGATGAGGTACAAGAAACTCCACAGGAAGAACTAGTTCAGATACAACCAGACATGGAAGAAATAGTTCAGCAACAAAAGCTAGAAGAGCCTGAAGGAAACGAACAAGTCCTTCCTTTGGAAACTAACTTCACAGAACTAGATGAAGATTTGGAACAGCCGAAAAATCTTGACCCTCAACAAGAGTATGCGGAGAATATGGAATATTTCCAAGAGTCTAAAAAAAATTCGGCTGACATAGTAGAAGAATATCGAAAAATGTTTGCCGACATACAAAAGACTCCAACATCAGATGAAAATATCCAGCATAGAATGGAAGAACTGAAAAAAAATGTACACAAATACAACAACCCTTTTTACTTACGAGCATTTAACGTTCAATCTTCGGATGAACTCGGTGAAGATAAAAGGTTAAATTTCAAGAAAACATATAGAAATGAAACATTGTTTAAAGTTCATTCAGAACCTAACCAAGATGGAAACAAACCTACTTTTGTTTCTGCAGACGATGGAACTACAATGAGATGGGGTCATAAAGCTAACCCGGATAGGTGGTTCATAAACTTACAACCTCAATTCCAAGAAGTTGTAGACGCAATGGAAGTCAATGGTGAACCAGATATAGCTGGTATTTTCAGCGCGGCTTTAATGCCATTGAAAGATATGAAAGATGCAGATATTTTGGACCAGTATGAAATGAACATGGCTGATGGAAATATAACACCTGACGTTCTAGAACATTTATCTCAAAGAACTACACAGAACCATAGAGATGGTATATTTGGTGAAGAGTTTAGAAAGAAAGTTAGGGAGAGAAGGAAGAGAACCTATTGTACATGACCTTGCAAACGAAAGTTTACAAAATGTCATAAAAACTTACTTTGCAGACAATGAACCGAGAAGGGATGAATATTTAAGAAAACTCAAATGGACAGTACCAAATGAAATGTTAGTATTGAAAAACATGTTCCTTGACAAAATAAAACCAACTACAGAAATAAACGACGCAAGACTGAAAGATTGGGTAAAAGCTTTCCCATTCACAAAAGATATAGTTGGTAACATGGAAAGAAAACCAGAATGGCTACAAAAACATATATTTGGAAACGAGCTTATTCCATATGGACAAGGCACTGTTTGAAGAGCTTGAACCAGAAACTCAGGAAAGAGTCATGCAAACAATACGCGAAGACTCAAATACAGACTATGACAAACTCTTTCTAGGATATAGGTTACCTGAGATGGGCGACCAGAGCCAAAAGGCAAAAAGGACATGGGAAATTTGCAACATACTAGATGAACATAATGCAAAGATGCAACAACTTCAAGCAGAGGGCAATGAAGGAAAAAGAAGAGTTAAAAACTCAGTCAGGAAGAAAGTAAAGCTTGGTCCACGTGGGTTCTATTATGACATATAAATCCAACTATTCTATATTTTTACTCATATGAAATGTACGCCGCTCAGAATATAACGCCAACAGTTTTGGATGCTATGAATGGAAATGTTTCCGAATGGTATAACGAATGCGACAATGCCATTAGAAGGTCAGAAATAGTTCCTGGAACTTACGAATATACAACTGCTGTTTCTTATGGAAACGTAGGTGAGTTTGGAGAAGGTTCTTCAACAACAGTAGATATTGCTTGCGACAGGTTTCATTAATTTCTATTGACAACTCTTTCTTATACGTGGAACAAGACATTGAAATAAAACCTTCTGCCAAGTTGTCTGACAAGAAAGGTTGCAATGGAATTTTCTATGTCGGATACCAATATGCTCCAGAAGTTTTCATGGGATATAAGATATATTCTAACTCTGACTTAGTTCAAACAGTAACATGGGCAAACTATGAATGGTTCGCTTTGAGAAACTCAGTACAACCACAAGCTAGAGAACAAACAGACCAGTATGCAACTATTGAGAAAATAAGAAGACTTGACCCTAACGTTCCAGGAGTTTATGTTGACCTTTCTGGACAAACTGCAGCAGCAGTAACCAAAGTAAAACTGAAACTTAGAGTTCCTTTGTCATCTTTCCTCATCTTCAGGTTTTTAAGATACTTGCCAAACTGGGCAGGAAAAATTTCTATCGAACTTACTCCAAGCAAAAATAACTTAGTCATTGCACCAACACAAGACCCATTCACTCTTACAGAAGTAGTGGGAACAAATAAAATGTCATTCGCCGACTTTTGCAAAAACAAAGTTGACTTAGACTTTGGTTTCTCAAACCTCAACACTGAAGTAAACTATTATTTCAATGCTGCTGGAGATGCTTGGGACCCAGTTAAGTTCACATGCGAAAATTTGAATGCAAGAGAATAGAAAGCAGACTTGCAGTCTATATGTTGGACCCAGATATTTCAAATGCTTTAGCTGCCAAATATATTGCAGTTCCACTTATGTTCCCTATACACCAAATATCTGTCAAAGACTTTGCAGGTGAAGTTGGAAACCAAAGTGCTGACCCAGGTGCAAGAACAGATATTGCCTTAACAACTGCAATGAAACATGCAGATACTATGTTTGTACTGTTCAGACGAACTATAAATGACTATTCTTGCTTCTACAACCCTGGTATTAAATATCATATAAACATAGATGGCAAATATTATCCAAGAGAAGAATATTCTACAGTTGAGGATATGAGGTCATACAACTTGACATTAGATGCTATGAACTTTAACAACAACTTCACAACAACCATTAACCCTGAAATGCAAAGTTCTATTATGCCATATGTGAAAGTATGGACTCATACAGGAGGTCAAAAAACTCAATATACAAATGGAGACCGTTCAAACTTTTGGCTTGGCATTCCATTTGCTGACTCAGAAGACTTTATGGGTGGTATTTCAACTGTTGGTACAGTTCAAATACAATATACTGGTGACAGAGACGGTCCAGATGAATTGAAAGCAAAGAAGTTTACAAAACCAATAGCACTTTTCACGGAAGATGCTCTTTTGAAGATTCGTTCGATGAAACCTGCTGGGGCTCCTCAGATTGGCATAACGACAGCTTCCATCGAGCAGATTTTGGCAGCAGGTCAGTAAGTTGTTCTTGAACTGACTTCTCACCATCGTAAATAGTTATAGACGCCAGTTTTGACATAAAATTGTATTATAAACTTACCTTTAGAAATATCTGTAAGTTTTGTTGTTATATTTTTGTCTGCTTCAAGAACTTTCACCATTTCAGTTATACCAACTTTCTTTGCTTTATGAAAATATTTTGGTTCAGCAAAGACTGCTATTCTATAACATTTCCATTGTTTGTATAAAGAACTATTCTGTCAATGTATTTGTATTGTTTGTGTGTGTAAACTTTGTTTTGCTTCAATTCGAAGAGATACTCAAATACGTCCATCTTTTTATTCTAAGTAAAATGTCATTTCCGAAAAATAGAAGCGTAAGTGTTTCAAAAGGTTTAATGGCGGTGGCAGATGTGAAGTTAAATTCACCAACTCAAACAAACAGTCAAAGTGTTGTTGTCAATGTCAAAGAAAGAGATGTTGAAGTGGGGAAACCATACGAAGACAAGATGGTATAACAATGTTCCTGTAAAAGAACAACCAACATATCCTGAAGTTAGCAGAGACTTAAGTTCTGTTGCAGATATTCGAAACGACTACCAACAACTTAAAGACAAACTTAAAACTCAGGAGAAGATTTGTCAAGCTTTGGGTATAATGTTAAACTTGGTCGAACACAACCCTGTAAAAGTGAACTCATATGTCATCGCACCTCATGAAATTTTGAAAGAACTATTGAAACTTTTGACAGAGGCAGACGATATAAACATCAAAGAAATAGAACCCGACATTGCTTGCTGTGGTGTTTCATATAATGTCATTGACAAGATATACGTTATGAAAGGAGGTGAAACGTTGAACTTAAAATATAGTTTCCCAGACGTCATAAAAATATTTGACGACCACAACATTTCATTAAAATTTACTTGCTAAGTAAATGGCAGAAGACATAGTGGTTTATACTATTACGACTAAAAACCCTGAGTCATATAATTCTATAACAACAAACTTACAAAGTCCTCAAGGACGATATTGTAAACTAACCTTAAAACAATGACGACTAAAGCCTGTTTTGCTCTTTTGACACCAGAAGATTTGTTGTTGTGAATGGTAAAAAATACTTCTTTGAAGATACTTACTCAGATATACCACCAACAGGTTTTGTTGACTTATTTAATACTTTAAGGACGGATGTAACATGTGCTGCAACTAGAGCAGGTTTCATTATGTTTGGATGTCCGACTGAGTTTAGTATAAACGATATGAGCTATAATACAAAACTTATATCTGGTTTTTACTACCAACAGTTTCCTATAACAGGAAAAGGTGTCATACAAGGAATGTCTGTTCCATTGACTTTAAGTACACCTATTTTATATATTGTTTCAAACTTAGGTTCAAAGTGTTATTCGAATGTCGACAGAAACTACTATGACCAAAAGATACTCATGCGTATAAACAACACTTTCTCTGCTGGTTTGCCTATTGTTCATTCGAATGCAGAGTTTTCAGCTTTAGTAAACTCAAACACTTTAGCAAACATAAACTTAACCTTAGTTGACGCAAACTTTGTTCCTGTAAAACTTTTATGTCCTATGTATTTGTCAATGACGGCAGAAAGTTTCGAATTGGAAGATGCAACTGGTGAAAGTATTGTATTACAAGAACAACTTCAACAACAAATAGCTCAAGAACAACAAATGCAACAAATGCAACAACAAAGTCAAGAATAAAAAAAATATTTTTTTTTATTTTTATAAAAATGTACAGAATAGATGTTTCAGATTTTTATGACTTCCAAGCGTTCAGAAATATGTGTCCATTTAGAGACTATAACAAAGCAGTCGAGAATTTGAAACGTTTAGTCATTTATGTCGACTCTGCCCCAGAATGTTATGTCATGAAAGAATGGGATGTTGTCTTTAACAAACCAAGAGCAACAATAGTTTCAGAACAAGAATGTAGACAGAAACTTAAGAAAATAAAAGTCGTACAAGTTGGCATGAAGATGTTAGATGCTTGGGATATCTTATTGTCAAAGTTAGAAGATTTTTCAGTTCGTGGTATAAAGTTCTATACACCTTCTCCAAACTTCTATTCTATCTTCACTGGATATAAATACGAACAAGTAGAATGGAAAAATATTATAGAAGCTTGGTTAGACCATGTCAAAGAAATTATATGCAATGGAAACGAAAGAGTCTATGAGTATATCTTATGTTGGTTTGCAAATATCTTACAACATCCAAGTGCTAAAAATGAAACTGCTCTCATTATAATTGGAAAACAAGGAACTGGTAAGAACACTTTCTTTACAGATATCTTATGCAAACTGTTAGAGGGCTATTCGAACCCTAATATGACAAACTTAGAAAACATCTGCGGTAAATTTAACTCTTCAATTGAGAATATGAAACTTATAGTATGTAACGAACTTCAAAGTATAGATACAACAAAAGTTTTGAACTCGGATGCTTTGAAGAGTCTTATAACAGACAAAGTTGGAGTTGTTGAAAGAAAATATAAAGACCAAAGAGTTTGTGAAAATGTTGCAAATTTCATTATGGTTTCAAACAACGCCGTTCCGATGAAGTTAGAAAGTTCTGACAGAAGATATGTAGTTGTCAGAACGTCAGATTCTCATATGCAAGATACAGAATATTTTGACGACTTAGCAGAAACTTTGACACCTAACTTTTACAACCACTTGTTCTCATATTTCATGACATTAGATATTTCTAAGTTCAATCCAAGACAAATTCCATATACCGAAGAGAGACAAACATTGTTAGAAGCAAACAAGAGTGTATATGAACTGTTTATAGATGAAACTGACTTTGAGTGTTTAGATGAAAGGTCATTGTACGATTCGTATAAACAGTATTGTCAAGAGTATGGTTATATGACAGCGTCTAAACGAACATTCTTGGCAAATGTCAAAAGTCTTTTAGACGTACAGAATGGTGTATATACAAAGAAAAATTTTTCTGAGTAAATTTAAAAAAAATATTTTTATTTTATTTGAAATGTACGCTGAGTTTGTTGGAAAAGACCTAGGTAACGGAAATGGATATGCGCTGTTTTGGTTAGATTGTCCTTATGAAATGTATGAAAAAAAGGCTTTATATGAAGAATATAGAAAATATTGTTATGAAAACGATATAAGACCAAGCTCTAGAGAAAAATTCTATGCTGGTATAAAACATCTTTTCGATGTTCGGAATGGCAAATATAGAAAGAAATAATTTTTCTGAGTAAATTTAAAAAAAATATTTTTTTATCCGATAGAAAAGATGACGAAATATATTTCAGTCAACAAGTACATGACAGAAGTCAAAGAAGAACTAGACCCATTCATATATTTGAATGTTTACTTCTACCATTTTGAAAAGTCTACATTTGACAAAGTTTGGAACATCGAACCTGTTAAGTTTGCTATTGTGACTAAAAATGGTGCGAAATTTGAAGACTTAGACATAGAAGGTTTGTTAGCAGTCAAAGAAAATTTTGACAGAAGGTTCTCAAACCTTAAAGAAGGCAAAGCATACAAACTTGTTATACCTTATGAACCAAAGAAAGCAGACGACTATGAATATTATGAGTCTAAGATAGTTGAAGTTCAAGGTAAATTAGGTAAAAAGATTTTAGAGTCTAAGCCAGTGTTTGCCCCTAAAGAGGAAGAGAACATTGACATTGACCCAGAAATGTTCTAAAAATAAAATTTTATTTTTACATGTCAAATTTCTTTTTCTCTGGAACTGGTTCAGGTTCTTTCTTCTCTTCTTCTACTTTCTTTTCTTTCTTCTCTCTCTTCTTCTTCTTTTCTGGTGGAGTTATGTCAAATTTCTCAGAACCATATTTATGTAAAAGTTCTTTGTCCTTTAATAGCTCTTCTATTCTGTTTCCTATTTCATCTTCAAGAACAGCGCATGTGTCTTCTTTGCATTCTAAGAACTTTTGTTGGACTTCATCTTTCCAATCGGTGTCATCTCTGTCAACAAGTCTGTCATTGACAAATTTTAAGACTGCTCTTTGTAATGTTTTATGGTTCTTGTCATATTCCCAGAAACAGAACTTTAGAACAAATTCACCTTTCTTGTTTACACTATGTAAGATTTTATGGTCGACAGATGTTTTGCTGTCGAAAAGTTTGTCTCGAATATAGATAGCGAAATCGCTAGACATTTTCTAAAAGATAAAAATTTTAATTTTTCTAAAAATATGTTAGAAAAAAAGTTTGCTGACATTGACAAAAAATTTGAGAATGTTTTAAACAAGAACAAGAGGAAGTTAGAAAATGCTCAGATAAAGCCTATACATGACAAGTTCTTATTTGCTCAGAATGGTATAACAGGTCTAATCGCACCACCTGGGTCGGGTAAGACTTTCACTTATCTTAAAATGGCTGCACAACAACAAGAACTAGATGAGAAGAACCCATTCTATGAGTTAGTTGTCATTTGTAGTACTTCTGGTCAATTTGACCAAACCGTAAATTCGTTCAAAGATATTATAAAAAAGTCTAAGTTAGTATGTATAAAAGACTCTGAGTTGTTAGATTGGATAAAGAAGTACCAAAGAAGAGTTTTGAAGTACAATGCTATAAATGAGTATATAAATTCTAAGTTTAAAGACCCAAATGAGGAAATGCAGAGAATATTAGAGAAGAAACACTTCAGAAACAAACAGAAAGAGATAGAATACATTTCGAAGAAATTGCAATCTTACGATTGGAAGACTTACCCTCATAGATGTCTTCTTATCTTAGATGATTTCGCCTCTCATCCTTTGTTAAAGAACAGAGAACAAGATATGTGTCGAATTCTTAAGAAGCTCAGACACTTTAACATCTCTGTTGTCATTTGTGTACAGACAGCAAAGAGTTTAAGTAAGGATGTAAAGAGAATACTTACTGACATTGTACTTTTCCCCGGATTGTCCGAAGACGATTTCATGGAACTTATGAAAGAGTCCATGGCAGGTAAGTTTGACAGACATGAACTATGGGAGAAGTACAAAGTCATACAAGACCCTCATACTTCTTTCAGAATTCATATCTACGCAAACAAAGTTCAAATTGTAAAAAGTCAGCAAAAATAATGTTTATGTTAGAATGTTAGATCTAACATGTTTTCTAACATGTTTTCTAACATAACTATTTACAAGCGTTTTACATGGTATATGTTGCGATGGTTCATGACTCTAAACAATTTCGTGGCTTCAATTTCTTCTTTTAGTACATCGAATGTTTTAACGATACCGAAAGTTTCTTTATACTTCTTCTTGACGTCAGATAGAAGGAAATCGTCAGCTGTTGGATAGTTTTTGTTTAGAAATGTCAACATGTCCATTTTATCTTCTGCTGGTTTCTCTGCTTCTTTCTTTAAATCTGCATAGTCGTTTCGCATACGTTCTATCTCTTTGACGGAGTAGTTATATTTCCTCATTGCTGCTTTACATTTAGAACATTGTGGGTTCATTTTTGCGTTATATTCTGAAACCTTACCTGCTAAAACAACTAAGGCGTCAATGGTTTTCTTCATCTCGAACATAGCGGGTCTTATTTGTTCGTTCCATACCTTACCCCTACTATCTTTATCTCTTATTTCCCAAACACATTTTGCAACTAATGAAACAAAGTTGTCGTAGGTCTTAAATTCTTCGGATTTGTAAAGGTCAGAGATGTTCTTATATACCATGTCGCAATCTTTGTCCATAACCTTATGGTTGCAATGAAAACCAAGGAATTCATAATTTACCTTTCGTATGAACTTCTTTATTTCTACTGAGTCAGTTGCTTTGACTTCTATTTCGTCAAATTCGGGAATGGTTAGTTTTTGTTGTTGGATTTCAGGCAATTTGGGTAAATGGTCAATAATGTCCTGCATTTCATAAAGATACTGTTCATTTGTTTCATCTTTCGCACTACAGTCTAAATTACTTGTTAAAAGTTCTTGCTTTATCTTCTGGATTTTTGTTTCGAAAGTATATGAAGAAGGAATGAAGCTTTTCATCTCTACTAACATTGAAGTTGGGTTCATGACTAACGAGTTTGGTGCTGTTGTTGCTAACATGTTCTTACAATAAAAATAAAAAATATTTTTTTAAAAAAACCAACTTTATTTTTTATTTCGGGAAAATTCATGAAAATTCAAGAGTTTTAGACCATGTTAGAAAACGTGTTAGAAAACATGTTAGATCTAACATTCTAACATAAATTATATTTTTGGTGAAAAAGTGTTATTTTTTCATGTCCGAAGACTCGAAGGTGCAACACTTCCAAAATACCGACGAACTCAGAAGAGCAGCATGGCAGTATCTTCTTGACAACTTCTTTGAGTTCTCCAGGTACACCTTGGAAAATGCTGAAGAACTCCGACACAGAGAATTTGGAGAAATTGCACTCCAATACTACCTTGACAAACAAAGGGTAAACAAAGGGTAAAATAAGACTAAAAACTTAACGTTTAAAAAGTGACATTTTTAATGAGCTCCGAGTCACCGAGAAAACTTGGTCAGATGTTAGCAGCTTACTTCCCTGAGGAGGATGGAAGCGTTACATACGTAAGGTTCAAAAACAACGAACCTGGAATTGCGTACCAAATTCGCAATTACATGACCATGGAAGAGTACGAAAGGTTTCTACAAGAGAAACCAGCTCTAAACAACTCAGAAAAGAAAGAGTAAAAAGTTTAACTCGTAATTGTTTATTTTTTTACTTGTATGGGCAAGCTGCAAGAATGAAGTCGACTATCTCAGTCTTTGTCTTGACCAGTTGGACTGCTCTTGCGAGTACGTCTGTTTTGCGGTCTCCAGCTGGTGTCTGACCTTCGTAATTGCGCATGTTCTTGAGAGCTCCAACTGTAAATGGCTGTAGGATGAAGAGTCTCTCAGACTGCTTGAGGTAGTCGTCTCTGTCTTTGACCGAATCTGTGGTACGAGTCGAATCGGTCGATTTGAGGGAAGAGACTGAAAGCCTGTCGTCTTCCATAGGGGCTGTGGCATAATCTTTGCGTAAGCGGTTCAGACCTTCTTCGAACTCTTGGTCTCTCTTGGATTGAGATTGGAATTGTGGGGCAGGGTTTTGCATAAACATCCAAGGGTTGGGGAAGTAAGGCATAGGCTGAGGAGGGTAGTTCGGGAAGCCTTGTGGTAGGTAGTAACCTTGAGGTGGAAATTGGTAGTAATTTGGTGGAGGGACTTGCTGGAACTGAGGTTGCTGAGGTGCAGGGGCTGGTGCTTTAGGTTCCTCTGGTTTGGGAATGGGCTCGGTTGGTGGTACGTCAGTCATCCGTTTGTGTCCTGTCGGAAGGAAGAACTTTTCCTGTCGGAAGGAAGAACTTTTTCTGTTGGAAGGAAAAATTTTTCCTGAAGTTCGACCAAAAAGTTCTCAATTTTCGAAAATTTGAATGGTTTACGGACGGACAACTGGAAGAGTTCTTCCTGTCGGAAGGAAAAATTTTTCCCTTTGTCCGGAAAATTTTTTCCAGTTGTCGGGAAAATATTTTCCTGTCGGATGGAAGGACTCGGAATACCAGAAGGATTTGACGAGGCAATTTACCTTATAGAGATAAATGAAGTTGTTAAGCAGTACTTGCGCAGGGTAATGAAGCCCAAGGTCAAGTTCACCACTATTTCTGGAAGGTCTACACTTCAGCTCGAGACTTCGACTGGAATTCCAATTCAAATACCAGACGGGACAGCCTACGATGGCATAAAGGACGCCAAAAGAGAAGCTCTTGTTAAGTTCCTAAACAAACGTCCTTGGATAAAAATACCAAACAAGGAGAACCCCCTGCCCCATATGAAATTGGCAATTCAGTCTCTCTTACACTTCTCGGGTCAGCCGTTCTACATAACCTGTGAAGGCGACATCCAACCAATTCAGTAAACATCTCATTTTAACTTCACTTTTTTTATGTTTTTACTCACACTCGTACTCAACAGGTTTGTGTACAACTATTTCAACTGTGAACCTTGTATTGACCGGTCTTCCTGCAAATGCAAGTTCGGTCAATACACAATTTATGGTGGCAAGAAAGACAGTGGGGAATGTTATTCTGACATCTGTTGTTGCGCTCGAGAGAGAATTGAAATTCCAGACCCACCTCCCCCAAGAACTCCAACACCAACACTCAAGTTGCCGAAGACTCATGTGAAGAAGAAGCCTTCTGGTAAGTTTCTTATAGCCATCTATATGGCACGCTTTGAGTAAAAACATTTTTTTTTCTTTTTTGAATGAAGCAAGTTAAATTCGTCCCACACCAATCTCAATGGACCGATGAAGAGTTTCAAGCTATGGTTGAAGGTGTTGAGAACGACATAGACGGCGAACTTGAAGGAGCTCAAACCACAATTGCAACCAAAATTGCACAAGTCAAGGAACAGATAGCTCCACTTAAAGCTACCAAAGCTACTCTTGACCTCATGGATAGTTACCGTTTAGAAGTAAAGAGTGGAATAAGACAATTAAAATTAAAACTTCTAAACTACGAAGCTATACTCCAAAAGTTAGCAGAAATGAGAAGACTTTACCAGAGCTACTTACATGTAAGGGACTTACCTTCAAGCAGTCCGACCAAAGATGAATTTTCTGACATTGTCCCAATTTTGTCCGAAAGTCAGCTCAGATGTTTTGAACTGCTCCCAACATATCCAGAATATGAACGTTTGCCTGAACTCTTCCGCAATCTCAAAAAACGTTTTTTGGTTCTCATGTTCGAAACTTTTATCGGAAGAGACAACAAACGTTCAGAAGAAGAACAAGATATTATTTTAAACTTGTTGTATGACATAACCGTCATAACAAGCTTTTTGAAGTAAAACCGTCATTCTCAAACCACTTCATTTTTTCGATGTCCGAACAAGCACCGAAGCCGAACACAATGGCAGATGTCCTTTCAATGTTGCCAGACAAGCGCCCAGTTCAAATTCAAATTTTGAATTTGAAAGCTCATCTGACAAACACCGTTAAGACTCTCCAAAGTAGTCTTATGGAAGAGATGACCAAGCTCAAAGCCGATGTCCTCATGAACCAAGCTTCCAATGAGAAATGCCTGAATGATTTGACGGAAACCTTGCGCATTTACGAGAGAGAAAACCGAGACCTTGCCAGACTCATCTACCGTTTCTTCGAAGAGATAGACGCCATCTGGAAGGTACTCGGAAAGGACAGAACCTCCAACACCGTAATTCGTGAGTACCAAATTGAAGAAGGAATTGTCGAGGAAGAAGAGAAACACGAAGAAGAGGAAGAGGAAGAAGAGAAACACGAAGAAGAGGAAGTTTGGGCAACCCTTGTTGCGGATGACGGTTATGAAATTTCCCAACCCTACCCATACCAAATCCGCAACAGGGAGACAGGCAAGGTTCTTACCCCAGTCCTCAACAACTTGGGACACTTGAACCTTACCCTTCGGAATCGCGGTTCAATTTCCATGGGCAAGCTTGTCGCAATTCAATGGGTTCCAAATCCAAACAAGAAGACGAAGGTCAGACACATTGACGGTGACAAGCTCAACAACCGTAAGGAGAACCTCGAGTGGTTCTAAGAGTAAAAAAATTTTATTTTAGGGGGAAACCCCGAGTAAATTTAGGTGTTTATTTAGTTAAGTAGCTTAAATTAAGGGTAATTTGGACAATTAGCTCCCGACCTCTGAATTGGACTCTTTCGTCATCCCAGTTGCGTAGGAGGTCGTCCCAGAGGAGTTGGTAGAATTGCCAATCCAAGGACGATTTGTCCTCCCAGGCATTGAGGATGTACTGCTCGTAGAGTTTCATGACCTCTGCCTTGCACCAGACACCCTCTCCCTTGGAACGTAAGGCTTCTTCGAAGTGCTCGAATGCGATTGGCTGCGGGACCATCTGAAATGACACTTTTTGTCCGTTTGGTCAATGTTCGTGTCTCGTGTCATAGTCGACGAAAATACAGACAAACAGGTTATATATGAGTTTGAGACCAAGAATGGTGTAACTCGACCTGTCCGATTCAAATTCGAATAAAAATTTTTTACTTCATGCAATGTTTTATTTCTGTGCCGTCTTCAAGTATGCCCCAGTACTTACGCTTGGAGAGGACATGAACTTCGGTGAAAATTTTGTCCAATTTGAATTGACCCATCTTTTCACCGACCATTCCCATTTCAATGAGTTTGTTATAGCCTTCTTCGTTCGTCATGAGTGCGTCAATGTTCTCATAGTAAACCTTCACTTTGGATTTGACTTCGGAGAAGAATTTGTTGTAGTTGTCAAGGACTGCCTTTGCGAACTGAGGGTAAGACCAATGTTCGACAATAGGTTTTACTGTGGTTACTAAGCCACCTTGACCTTGAGTAAATTCGTATTTCAAAACAAAAGGGGAGAACCTTTCAACAAAGTTGTCGACCTTCTCATAATGTTTACTCTTCATCTTTTGAGGTTTCTTAATGGAATATCCCCATGTCGAATTCATAAGCAATTTGAGTGTCATTGCAAGTTTGGGGTTTGAAGCTTTCCTAATATCATACAGTTGTTGTATGACTTTTCCAACTGTATAGTTCCTTCCTGGGAACTCACCGTCTTCGTTTGGAATTCCAGTCGGGATATATTGGACGAACCTCATGTACGCAGCGTTAAGGTCGACATAGTATATCTTTTCATCTGAGTCGAACTTGTCGCAACCAATGGGTCCAGTTCGTGGAAATTCAAGTGAGTCTCTTATCTTCTGAGAAACTTCGCCTGCTATCTCATAAACATCGTCGAAGCAACCTGTTTCATATAAAACCTTCTGACCTAACTCAGATGCTCTCCAATACAATTTGACGTCAATTGGATGTCTCAATGGAAGTTTGTTTATAGCATCTTGAAGTTCTTGCAACCTCATTGGAAGTTCTTCTGGTTCAGGTTGGTATCCGAACAATCCAACTCCTTTTGGAACTGTGTACTTCTTTTGTGCTAGAACTTTGTCTGGAACAACTTTTGGTCTTGCTAACAATGAAAAGTTTGTTTCGTCTTTTGGTACAAAAGTTTCTGTCAGCTTGTCATCTGGAATTGGTTCCAACAAACCTTTCTCGAAAAGAATGTTTACAGCTCTGACAATGTTGCACTTGCCTTTTCCGAACAATGGGTTTGTAAGACTTTCGTTCAACATGAAGTGGTTGTGGACAATTACAATCTTCAACCATGGTAAGTCTTTGTCAACAACATAGTCGTCATGTGAAGAACCTTTAGCTGTAGGTATGTTGACTCGGATATTGACATTTGCCAACGGTGCAACTTTTGCCAATTGACCTCTAAGAATGTACCTTGTCTTCACACATGACTCAAGATACTTCATTTTCTCATCTGTAACAAGACCAGAGTTCCTGAGACATGTAAGAATACAAGGTTCATTGACAATTTTTTCAATTGAATTGTAAATTCCATACCTTGTCAAGTCAATGTCAGACTTATTTATGAACGGGAAGTATCCAGCATGTTGTCTGACTGCTTGAGGGTTAGGTTGGTACCATTCAAATTTTACACTTGCAATTCCTTCAATTGCATTCAAAATGTCTGAGTCGGAGTCAAACATTTGTTCTCTCTTTGTAGTCTTGAAAGCGTCAAGAAGTTGTGCGGCTGTTGTGACATTGCCATGTGCATAGTAAATGTGACCGTCCAAATCTGTTACGGTTAGTCTGAGATTGTATCCTTTCTTATTTCCGTCTTGTATGGCAGCAAGTACTCCCATGAAGCCTTCTTTGTTCTTTCCTTCGTCAAAGTTTACTGTAAAGGTTCGACCAGATGTAATTTGACTTCTAACTTCACGGTACTTTTCATATGCATATCTTGTTCTTTCCATGGGAGCATGTGCGTCTTCACCTTTTCCTTTTTTCCTTCTCAAAGGATGCAATTGTTCGTCATGTTTCCAGTAGAATCTGGCAAAGCCGTCGTGTCCTTCAACTTGAGGTTCACTAACATCGAAAGGCATGTCCATAAGACGTTCTTCTTCTAACCTCTCTAGTCTGTTTGGATAATTTGCACGTGCTGTTTCCAAATCCATTTCGTAGCGAAGACCAGACAATTTGTCATAGACTTTTATGGGTCTTCCCTTCCTATATTTAAACTTCTTCGAAACTCTCCAACCATATCTTTGCAATTCTGCTTTTATTCTAGCAGATTTTCTATCCATTCTATATGGGGGCATTTTTATAAAAATAAAAAAATATTTTTTTCCTTTACTTTACATAACCACCTGCTGCCATAAGTCTTTGACGCCAACCCATACCAGCTAATGAAGGTTGACTTGGTTTAGTATTGAAACTAAACTTTGGTTTTGGTTTATCTTCAGTTTTTGGTTTTTCTTCTTCTATTGGTTTTTCGTCACTTTTCGGTTCCTCTGACTTTACCTCACTTGCTGGAACAGTTGTGTCGTCAACATCTTCATAAATATCATATGCCATTTGTTTTTGTTTTCCTTTCAACTTTTTGTGTTTGTTGTAAAGTTTAGAATATTTCGACTCTAAGTCAATGAGATGTTCTATAATGAACTGTTGGTCAGTGAAGTATACCTTCCCATCTGTTGTCTCGAAAGCTCCTTCAGACTTCAATATTTTATTTGTGAGAGTCTGTTTCTTTTTTGAGATACTAGCCGTTCCATTTCTATGAAAAGTGACTTTGTAGTTAGGGTTTGTATTTCCAGACCTGGCACTTTCTATTATTGAATTTTTCTCTTCATCTGTAAGTTCTTTGACAGGTTTTGACAATGGTTCTGAACTTTTTGTTTGTGGTGTCAAATCTACCGTTTCAACTTCTTCGGTCATTTCATCTCAGTAAAAAATTTTAGTTTGGTTTGTTTTCAACTGGTTGTTGTTGTTTTTTAAGTCGGTCTAAAACTTCCTGAGGTATAGGAAGAACTTGACAAACACGTGGTTGTGTAACTACTGGAAGTCGACAAATCCATCTTGAACCCATTTGTCTCAATGCTGTATTGTTCATTTCATCTCAGTAAAAAACTTTACATTCCCCACGTTTGAGGCGGTTGAGGTTGGTTATTGTTTACCCATTGTTGTGCATGGTTATATCCTCTGTTAAAGAATCTTTCACCTTGGTCCATATAGTGCCCTGCTTGGTTATAGTAGTCATTTGTTATTTTTTAGTAGTTTCCTGCTTCTCTTCCTACATTGTCCATCCATCCTTGAACTTTTCCTCTTGTTTCAGGATTGGTGAATAAGATTTGCTGCATCTCGTGCTACCTCCCAACCTTTCTGTACAGTTTGTATAATAGGTTGTGCTTTCTCTTTCAGTATACCTAATGTACTCAAAATCTTCCTTCCAATTCCAAATGCACCTCTGGCTATTGTTCCCACTGCGGGCAAAAATCTGGATGCAACTCCTGCTAATGCGCCAAATAAACCCATTTCTTATAGGGTAAAAATGACGAATCCAAACAAGGACCCCTATGTTTCTAAAGCAACAAAGAAAGCACTCATGGTAAAAATCTTTAGTTCAACACCAAATGCTTGGTTTATGGATATCTTGGAAAACATTCCGAGGTATAGAGAAGATGGACCACCATACTGGCTAATATTTGTCGGTCAAAACACAAGATACTGTGAAGCCATACCATTGCAGTCCAAAAATATTTTAGATGTGAAAACTGCTTTGACAATATTCGTTGACAAATACCATCCAACAAAACTGACATCTGACTGTGAAAGTTCTTTCAAATCAGACGATATTAAAAACTATCTGCGTTCAAAAAATGTAAACCAATATTTCATTGTCGACCAAAACCATTCTGCTCTTGGTGTCATTGACAGTTGTATAAAAATCTTAAGAGACTTAAATCAACCACAAGGTGGTGAGGTAGATGAAATGTCATATGACGACAAGTACAGACACTTCTCCCAGGCAAAGATGAGACAAGTTTTAAATATTTACAATAACCGTAAACAAAAGGTTTGGGAAACCACTCTCCCGAAGAAATGAAAAACAACCCTGACTTAGAGAAAGACTATATATTTAATAGTTTAGTCAAAAGAGACAAACAAGAAAGAATGCCAGGCTTCAAACTTAAGAAAAGGTGACAAAGTAAAAATAGAAATACCTAAACGCGACCCATATGAAAATACTATTGACTATGACAACAATGGGAACTCGACAGGTACTCGCATTCGTGTTCGTAAAAATAGAAGAAAGTATACAAGAGAATATTATGAAGTTTTAGGCAAACATGGCAAAATGTACACACTGCAAGCAGAAGATAAAACTACTATTGTCAGACCTCGTTTCAAAACTTGTCAAAGTTCAAGGTGGTATACTTTCAAAGACAGTTCCTAACAATATAAGACAACTGCTGACGAATATGCTAAAGAAGTTGAAAATGACGACTAAGCATTTCTATACCATGCGTAAACTGTCATGTAAGGTGGCATGTAGTCTTTACTCTGTCCCGTTGTTTCCGAATATCCTGTAATGCGATGTGTATGGCTTCCTCCTCCCTGAGTGTCATCCCAGTAAACAATTTATAGCAAACTTACGTCGTCTTTAACATCATATCCTTTACCTTTTGTCATTCCTGTCCAATCCCAATATCTATGCTTATGCCAACCTGCTTCAGCTGTAGTTAAATTTATGTAGTGACTGTGTGCAGGTAAGTTTTCACCTGAAATCGTTTTACTTCCACCTGTTACCTTTGAAGAGTTTGCACAATACAAAAACCTTTCGACTATTTTGAGTCCAAGTTCCAAAACAAGTACTACTTCTGGTCTGGTAGAGTTCATTGACGTATAAATAGAACCTATAGGATATACTGTTTGAAGTATTTCAATCTTTAATGTTTGAAGCTCTGTTTTGTCTGCTTTCTTATATAACCTTTCTTCAAGTTCATTTACGTCAGAGATGCTATGTCTATGATATTTTTGTGGTATGTTCCTTCTGTCCATGCGAAAATACGTTCTTTTGTTGCATCTACATATCCTTTTATCCATGTCGAGTCTGCTTTTGTATTCCTTAACTCTGTAACACCTTTCTCAAGCTCTTTCAACTGTTGTCCATCTTCCATTAAACCTCTGGTATGACTTGAAACCGTTTGTGTCAACATATCTACAGTTTCTTTGTCGGCTTTAAGGTCTAAACATCCTGAAACCCACCCTGTATTGGCTTTACCTTCTAAAATCTTCGATGTCCGTTCATTATTACCATTCAACCCTTTCTTTAATTTTCATTGTCTTTTTCATCCACATATTCCTTATCTGCCTTCTTCACTAACGCACTAGCCACGCATGCTAACTCATCGTTAACATATTGTTTTGTCAGCTTTCTTTTCAACATCCTCTTTTGTTGCATATGTTGCATCTGCTCTGTCATGTTCTTCTTGAACTTTTTCAATGACATACTCTTTGTCAGCTTTGTTGTCAACATCTGCTTTCAAAAGAAGTTCATCTATAGGTTTCTCGTTTAAAGTTCTTTTTGTTGGATTTATACAAACAGTATGGTTCTTACTGTCTTGAAACAGAAACTCGTCTGTCAATGGTTTATCGTCAGTTTTAAGTTTCCTTCTTTCAATGACTCAGATATCTTAGAATAGTTTGAAAAGTTTGTTGTGTTCTTATTTAGAGCTTGCAAAATGAGTTGTCGGTTTGTGTTGTATTTCTCTCATAGACGCTGTTTCTTTCGACATTTTTATTCTAGATAAAATATGCTTTCAATAGAAAAAGAAAATTCAAGAGTTGCTACAACTAAACCATTAGATGAACTTTTTACTAACGTAGGTCAAAAGTTTGAGACAGAGACCGTAAAGCATGAAGGCTATCGTTTTGACTACCCATTGAGATGGTTAAGAGACCCATCCGTCACAAAAGCTATTGGCTTTCGTAGAATGAAGTTTGTGTCTGTAGAAGATAAAAGTTTTCCATTTATTGTAAGGTTTCATATAGATTATATATCTGAAGGGAAACGAAAAATGTGGGAAGAAATTGAGCTAATACAAGTTGACCTTTCATCTTCTCTACAGACTGCGTTAAAAAATATAGAAGATAAAATAAATTCATGTTATGCAAAATATGCTGATGAATATGCAAATACCGAGAGCACACTTTATGTGAGAATTGTATATGACAAACAAAATTCACAAGTGTCATTTCAAATCTACGAAGACAATCCAAAGAAAGACGAACAAATATATACAGAATTCACTGCAATGTCATGGTATTATTTGCAAAGAATGTTAAATCAGAAAGTCGAACTTCCTTTAGCAAATATTTACAGTCGATATGCAAGAGATGAACCATATTTATTTAAAGATGTTTTCGACCCAGCTGCTATTATTGTTCATGCTTCATTTTTCGGGCCCCCAAACTCTTTTTTATGCTTGGCAAATGACTTTTACGAAAAACCTACAAAGTTATACGAACCACCAAGTGGAAGTATTTCAGACTTTCAAGTATGGTTTACTACAGATGGAAGAAAAAGAATAATTCCATTATACCATGCGTTTTACTTAGAACTTAGTTTCATATACAACTACTATCGAACGATAAAAATATAATTTTTTAATACGGTTGAGGTGTTGGATTTGGTTGCCAACTAGACTGTGGTGCAGGTTCAGGCTGTTGTATAACAGGAGCTTGTTCTTCTGGTTCAGGGTCTTTAGGTATAATACCAACGAACTGACCTACTCTTTTACCAATATTTTTGACACCGTTCCAAATTCCTCTTCCGACGGTTTTTATTCCATTCCATATACCTCTTCCAACATTTCGAAAGAAGTTTCCTATCTTACTGAAGAAACCCATTTTACTATATGTAAAAATCTAATGTCCGCCTAGTCTCTTACGTTTCCTGTTGAGTTCCATAGCATTCTTTAACTGGAGCTCATACATTCTGTTTCTCCTCTGGTAGAAAACATATTCTGGGTCAACTCCTGTGTTCGCGTCATCTGCATAAAGTTGTTTATATCCACTTCAGGGTTTGTATAAAACTCTTTCCATCTCATATTTGCATACCATGGTGGCAAACCTAACGCAGCGTCATTTGACATGGCAGTTTGCATTTGTACATCTGTTGGCACTTGACCATAGTTTGCCATTGCAGTTTGTATTCTAACTTCATTTGGAATATTCTCTGGGTTTGGTTGTCCAGGTTGCTGTGCATTCGCTAAGTTCTGTGCGTCCATTTAATATTAGATAAAATATCTCTTACGAGTACATATGCTGAACATTTGCTGGTATTGGTTCATCTTCATATTCTCTATATCTTTCTGCCACGTCAAATAAGTAAATGACACAATGGAAAAAACCTAAAACAAGTAGTCCTATTTCAAACCACATTTACTTACTAGTAAAATTTCTTTGTTATGACACTTTCTCCAGTTTATAGGACCTCTCTCATATTCTATCTTGTCATATCTAAACTCATAGTCATGTATGTCCTCTAACCATCTCATGACACTTTCCAAACCACTTTTATCGGATGTAAAGTAAAAGCATGGATGGTTATGTAAAACGTCTAAAGTTTCTAAAGAGTCTCTCAAAGTCCAGTCTACTTGGTATTGAAAATCCCATGTGTTATAGAACGGCGGGTCCACTATAAAGAAATTTTCCTTGTCTTTATATTTTTTCATACAACTCTGTCCAATGACATCTCACAAACTCTATACCCTCAATATATTTTTCTATGTTCTCTTTGAAAACATTTGTATAGTTAAGATATAAAACTTTTGACATAAGTGTTTCAATGTCATGAACTCTTATAGCACCACTATATAATAGTCTAGCAGATATACTATCCCAGTCAATATACTCTGCCTTTTTCAAAACCTCTCTGACAGTATTTTTCTTATCTAATGGTATACGTTCCATCTTACCTATAGGTATCTTTTCTTTTAACTCTTTCAATATTTTGTTTGTGTCTGGAATATGTTTGAGACGGTTCATATAGTTGTCGAAGTCATTGCATATAATCTTTGAGTCAGGAAATATTGTATGGCACAAATGAGATATATAGAAACTTCCACCGAACAAGTCTACAAATGTTAGACCATTCGGTAGTTTCTTAAGTTCTCTCAATAGAATATCTTTACATCTACTCTTATTTCCAAAGAAGGGTAACGGTGGTTTTGTAAAATTCATTTTATATATATAATAAAAATGTTTTTCCTGAAAAGTGACAGAAAAGTGACAAAACATGTACGAAGAAGTCTTGAAAATTCAAGAGGGTAGAAAAGAGGTTAGAAAAGAGGTTATATCTAACCTTCTACCCTAAACATTGAAGAAGGAGACTCTATCTCAGTTTATGTTTGCTACTGCAAGTTTTTCAAGGACGAATTTGGAGGACCAATTCTCATGCATGTCTTCAAGCCACGTCAGCAACTCTACGTTGAAACTGAAATAACACTCATGCATGGAATGTATCTCAAGTTTGAAAGCCAATTGGAAAACACATACAACATTTGGCTTTCATACATTCAGTTCGATACACCAGATGACTTTGATGTTGAAGAAGAAGACTCTACTCAAGAAGATGAACCACAAGACTCAATCCAAGAAGAGTCCTCCGAATTCACACCAGAAGACTAACAATTTTCCGAATAAAAACCTCATTTTTTACTAAACATCTTCAGGGCTAGAAGGCACGAAGTGCCTGGAAGCCCCAATACCTTTTTTTTTTTTTTTTTTTTTTTTTTTTTTAATTTAAATGAAGAAGTAATTTAAAACGATTTTATTTATGATCAAATTTTATATATTTTTTTGGATCAAATCCATTTTAATAGAATTTATATACTATTCATCTATTAGTAAACACTACCGTATATTATTTTTTAAGCTATCTTATTTTTTGAACTTTTATTCAAATCTTTGGTCGCAAGAAGAATTGCATGATAAATAAAAACATTTAATCAAAGTCAATTTTATTTTTCATATTCAAATGGACTGAGTGTTAACATTTAACATTTTTTGCTAATTGTCGTCAAAAATTAGGAGTAGGTGACAAAAGTGCATACTCTTAAACAACCGTCGGATTTCCGGGTGAAATCGTGACACACTTTCGTCTTTCGTAGGCAGTGGTGGTTGTTACAAAAGGTAACTTCGAATGTAGCGTGAAATCTGCAAAAAAAATTCTGAAATTTGAATGGAGAACACAAAAATTGAATAGTTTACGTCAATAAAAAAGAGAAAAATGAAGCCAATGTGTCTCGAACCTAGGACTTAGAGCAGCAATCCCACTGTTTATCACATTACATATTACACTACATGCATCTCTCACCTCAGTGAATGAGATCAACTATATGATAACTTTTTCCCCATTATATTCTTGTGGAAAAGTGACAAATAGCAACTTTGACCCTCTCTCCAAAAATTAGGCGTAAAGCAAAAATTGATATTTCATATGGTTTTATGATAGATAAGCATTATATTCCCACTCATTATATTCGTAAATTTTGAGGTTTATCCTTCGCTTTTAAGATCATTGAATTTGATTTTTATATAAAATAGTTATATATTAGAAAATAATATGAGTTTATGTGATATTATTTTTCAGAAGATTTCATTCTATATGCCTATGAAAAGTACTCGCAAAACTAACTTTTTCCTAATTATAATTAAATCTAGAATATTGTATTATGCTTAGTATTATTTCATTTTTCTCATTCAATTTAGAATTTACAAATGTCAAAAAATTGAGAGCTGTCACTTTTGATGAATTTCTGTTTATTACAGTTTTGGAATTTAATTTTGATAATTTTGAGGTCGGCTCCTGACCAATGAATTTGTCATCAAAAAATTTTTTTTTTCAGATGAATCATCAAGACGAACCTGAATTAATGATCGATCCAAAGTTCCAGGATGTTTATCCATGGGAATTAACACCAACTGGCCCATATATCGTCCTTACAATCCATTATGTTGAAGGTTTCGATCCATCAAAAGTTACAATGAAGGTCAGTGATAAAAAGGATGCCATTTCTGTACGCTATCCAGAACAGCCACCAATTGTCGAAGGTAAGCTTTTCGGAGAAGTCAAAGATGTCGTAATGAAAATTAATGAAGAAGAGAAGCAAATTACAATTACATTCTCTCTCATTAAGGAACTCATCCCAGATCTCATCTGTACAGATATGCACCCAGAAACCCATATGTTGGATCCACTTTCATCATTCCTTATCTTCAACAAGTATTCTCAATCGAAAGATGATAACCTTAAGAACGGATGCTTCAAGTACCTTGAGTTCGGCATAAATGCAGGCTTCCTTCCAGCTTTATTAACTGCAGCCGACATTTTCGCTCGCATCCCACAGCTTTCCAGCAATGCCGTCGAATTACTTATTACAGCCGCTGACAAGTACAACGCTGCCCCAGCACAGCTCCAACTTGGTCTCATGATGATGAATCAGCCAAACTTCAAAGAGCGTTCTTTCCAATACATCGAACGCGCTGCCCAAGACAAGTCCATCTCCATTGCTTCCGTCATCCTCGGCATCATGCTTTCCCCAATTACTGACATGGAATCACCAAAGAAAGACGCAAAAAGAGCTGTCGAAATTTTCAATGAAGTCCTTGAGAAAGAACGCAATCCATTGGCCCTCCACGAACTCGCCATGCTCTACTTCAATGGTATCGGCGTTGAGAAGGACGAAGAGAAGGCAAAGACACTCAACGAAGAAGCTTCAAAGCTCCAGAACGGTCAAATCCCAGCTCTCGAAGTTCGTGACGAAACATACGTTCCAAAGCCAATGATCGATGACGGCTGCGGCTGTGGATGTTGCCACTGCCATGATGAACCAGATGAACATGATCATTGTGGATGTGGTTGCTGCCATGAAGAGCCACACGAACATGATCATTGTGGATGTGGTTGCTGCCATGAAGAGCCACACGAGCACGATCATTGTGGATGTGGTTGCTGCCATGAACATGAAGAAGGAGGAAAGAAAGAATGTGATGGAAAAGGTGGTTGTGGATGTGGAAACTGCCATTGCCATGACGGTGAGAAGAAGGAGTGCTGTGGTAAGTGTGATGGAAAGGGTGGCTGTGGTGGTAACTGCCATTGCCATGATCACAATTAATTTATATTATTATTTTATAAATTGATATTTTTAATTATAATCCATAACTTGATGATTCTGGTTGTTTCTTAATCATATAATTGGTTAAACATAATATAAGGACACAATTTTAAATTTCAACAAATATTGAAACATAAAACGTTTAATTCGCTTGGAGAATGTTCAATTTAGATGAATTAATACTGAATAATGTGCAAAAATTTGAAAATTACAACATTTCACCTGGCAATTTTATTTGTGAAAGCTAATATCCTCAAAAATTTAATTTTAATCAGCTTTCTTCATAAGTATAACATAATATTGAGAGACTATATATGAATGGCTAAATGGTTCAATTTCGATTTTTTTCAGGAATCATATATAACGAAATAAATAGCAAATTTGGATGTAAAAGAATGTAATTATCATAAATACATCCATTATGAAGAATGCAAGGATGTTTAATTTTAAATAATGCAATTCTTAATTAATTCTTAGAAAAAATAATATATTCTCATATAGCAAGAAGTACACAATAAAATACCATGATAAAAAGCAGTCACGCAGAGATTGAAATTCTGAAATCATACTTTATAAACATCAAATCGGATAATACTTTGCAACAAATGTTGTAAATCTACGTAACAATAGTTAAGGGTCGTAAATATAGCTACGGTAAATTGATTGAAAAATATTTTTTATAAAAATAAATTACTCAAAATTGAATACTAATCAAAAAATTGAGCCAATATACGAAATCGATCTTATACGAAAACTAGTATGAGTGACAACAGTATTCTTTTATGAAATTTTCCAAATATTCTCAATATTTTGCTTTTATTAATTAATGGTGTTTCAAGCTAAATTAGTATATTTTATTCATTTTATTCATGATCAATAATGACACTTTTTAATTATTTAATTCTCCATTTATCATAATATTAATGCTTTCCAATATCATGATTGATGATGAATATTTTCTTCAATTTTACCTCAAACCATTCAATATTCTTTTCATATAGCACACAATACAACGTTTTGGCGACCTCAAAAATATTGATTATTCGAAAGGCTAGAGTTAAGATATAGCGCTATAATGGGAATTTCTCGCATATGTTCGTACATGAGCAAATACTATACCTTTTGCGAATAAAGAATTTTTTCATAAAAAAAATTTTTTAGGAATTAGCATATCGGCGTTTTGCGACATTGCCAAACGCCAGATTTTAACCCGACATATGAGCATAAGCTCGTATATTGGAATAAACTCGACTTATTCCATATTAAAGTTATTATAATAATAAGGCACTTAATGTGCAAATCTAATTGAATTAGAAAATGCACATTAAGTGCCTTTTATTGGAATATGTAATACCACATATGGAATACCGAAATCCGAGCATCAATTAGGAATGAACTAGTGCAAATTTTAGAAATACAGTATTATGTTAAATTCAGGATAAAAATTGTTAGAAATTTATATTTACAAATGAGTAAATAAGTATTTTGTAAAGTTTTCGTTTGATTTTCAAGCTTGTTGGAGAAAAATAATGAAAATAATTATTTATTTAAGCAATTTACACTAAAACTTTTTATGGAAATTGCAGTTCTAGCAATGTCTTAGAATTTAATTGTCATTTAAAGTGTGAAATGCATTGATTTGCTAGTGAATGTAAATCGGGAATACAAAATTAATATAAATGAACGAAAAATCTTCTAAGAACATCCTAAAATCAATCACCCTTTGAGTGGCTTTCATAATATATCTAGATGATAAACCAGAAATTGAACCCGCATATGGGTCCCATTAGGATAAATTGTAAACTACTCAAAAATATTTTACAAAATTAATTTAGGTAATAATAAAATTTTTAATTGAGATAAATTAAAAAAAATCTTAGGAGAATGTTATGGATTTTCTTCATTGAACCATTCGATAAATGAGCATCTTTGCGAGCCATTTGTGTTCGAGAGTCTTGTACCATAAAGGTGGCATCTCAGCAGTTAAGCATCCCTTCAATGCATTGATATCTGTTGATGGAACAGAGTATGCGACTTCATCATTGATCATGATCCAATATGCACTTTTTTGCAAAAAGACCACGTAATGAAAATTGCAATAGGCAACAATTGCAATCAATTGATATCTTTGCCTTTCGACTGTTGGGAGTGTCAACTTTTTCGGGAAGTCAAAGATGACTTGATGAATCGAATCATTCTGCCACTCTCTCTGAATGTCGAAAGTCAAGAATTGTGGCCATGATGTGTTCCTTGTAGTTGACAAATGATATTGAATGGCATGATCGAGATCTGGTTCTCCAATTCTGGTGTGAATCGAGTAGCAATTTGTTTGTTCGTTGGCACTATCACGGTAAGTGATTCGGAAGAGTTGACCGATTCCTGGTATTTGCTCTGCGAGATCTGTGATCAATCTTGTCATCGTGTCATCACAATCTTGTGCCTCATATGTTGAGTTACCAAGTAATGTGGCAAGTTCATGGGGAACGAAGACTAATCCTTTGGACTTCAATGAATTCAAATTTGTAAAGATACTTGACATCTCTGTTACGATGGGAGAGGACTGATTGGCAACCTTCAAAACTTCTGTTCTCACTTCGGATATGTAGAACAGAACCTGTAAACATACGTTCAAATGACACGTATTTCCCATATTATGAAGACCAACAATACCACCTTTAATTGGGTAAAGGTAGTTCGCCTCTTGTGATGACTGTATGATATCGACAGCTTGATGAGCGACAGCAATGATGTTCCGCTTTGATGGTTTCATGGAGGGTGCAACAACAGCAGCGACGGTATCGCTTGAAGGAAGAACCTTTGTTGGTGTAAAATCTTCGAAAAGGAGTAACTCTTCATTATCATTCAGGGGTGATCCATCAATGTTATAATTTGTCAAACCGACTAAACCTGATATGATCAGAGGAAGTGATGTGCGCTCACCTCGAAAACCATTTTTCATGCAGGACCAGCATGACTTGAAACGTGCAAAGAAACGCTCGACAATCTGCCTGTCTTGGGCAATGGCGTTGTTGCGTTCAACGTCTGCTTCTTCGTGGCTTCTCTTCATCACCACGGCAGTAAGGTGATATTTCTGGATTCCAATATAGCCCCGGTCGGCAAGTACAGGATATTGGTAATCATCAAATCCTCGCTTTACTGTCAAAAAATCCGAGACTTTTGACAAATCGAAAATCTTCTTGTCATGGACTGCAGCCATAAACTCAACGTTTTGATGTATGGCTTTTCCATCTGGTGACACGAGGACTTGGAGCTTAATACCGTTGCAGTGGTTTTTTTCATCCCAACTATAAAGCCTCTCTTCCTTTACCGAAGGAATGTTGAAAGGAATTGTAGTGCTGTCTACAGCTGCAACAGCATCAGGGAAGTTTGTAAATTTGTTCTTCATTGAAGTTAACGGTGGACAGTGATTGGGAAGAAAATAGCTCGCAAAGATTGGAAATGCAACATTGGTAGTTCTTGTAACTAATTTGGAATAGCATGACTGGGAAATATGTAGCAACGGACATAATGCTGAATAGGGCAAGTATGTGCAGTAATATGTGAGCGTGAGGAAGAGAGACTCGATTGTTGAAAATTTGACCTTCCTTCCTCTTCTGGCCCTTCCACAGTTGGATTCAATAATGTCAGCGAGGTATTCCAACTGTTCATATGTGAAGTTGCACAATGATCGGAGCTGGAGCTTTGGATGCATCCTGATGAATATTGAAATCGAGAACCTGGGCATTGGATTGGTCAATGTCATCTCTTTTGCCTCTTCTTCATTTAATGGCTCTTCATCTGTGTCGGAATTCTCAGGTGTAACAGTAACAACAATGTTCGCCCTTCTGGATTCTTTTATCTTGGTGATGATATCTTCATCGCATGGTTCATCCATGTTGATAAATGAAGTGATTAAAAGATATAAAAATCTTATCAAATTTGAAATAGAGTTCAAAATTAATAAATAATGAAACCCAATCAATTTAATCATATCTAGATATCCTAATATATATCATTTTAAACTTGAAATTAAGAAACTGTGAAGAATTAAAAAACGTTTAAAATCTTTCATACAATTTAATCATATCTATATATTCTAGTATATATCATTTTAAACTCGAAATTAAGAAACTGTGAAGAATTAAAAAAAACGTTTAAAATCTTTTAATAGAAATAGTTTATTTAAAAAATAAAAGTTTAACTGGTGCATAAGTAAAAATTAGATTCTCGAACTTATTATTATTTTTGATTGAAATATTAAAATAGTATTCCAATCAAAAATAATAATAAGTTCGAGAATCGTAATTTTAGAACTTTTTTACATTCTTCACGCCTGTAAAATATTCCATAATTACAGATTTTATTAATTACTACTTTTTTAGATACATTCTAAAGCTGGCGAAGCAACGCTAAAGTGATGATTAACAGTGAATCACTGCGACGACCCAACATAATATATTGAGATTAATTTTCTAGGTACGGTTGAAATGGCGGAGACCTTCTGGCTGTGCCTCAGAGCCCCTAAAATATTTCAAAAGAAATATTTCTACCATTTCGTCGAAAGATTAATCTCTGACTATGTCCGAGATAGCATCACTCAGGCGAAAGTATTACGCCGAGAATACCGATAGAAGTTTCTATCTAGTATAAGCGCCAGTATTTAGAAGAAAACATCTAAAAAAATGAACTATTTGTTCCATTCAATTATCAATTTTTTTTGTGAAAAAAAGAAATTTTGAAATTATACTTATAATATTGTTAGAATATATAAAATAAACATTTTGGGAAAAATTATAAAATTTTCCCAAAAATTTTCAAAATTTTTCCTAAATGTTAGTCACCGTTACGGTTTTTTCTTTGGGGGCGAGCTGCCCCCCAAAGAAAAAACCGTAACGGTGAGCTCACATTTCGGCATAGTTTAAGTCTAGGTTTTGCATTTTAAAATGTTTGTTACCTTATCTTCTTTCAAAAAGTGGCAAAAATTTGTTTGAAATTTGAAAAAGATATTTTTATTTGCATAAATGACATTCAACTAAGCTGTAGCATGATTCTTTTGCATGCTCTAGTTTTTTTCTCAGTTCAATCTCCTTCCATACTCTTGCTTTTACCAGTAAGATCGCACCAAAATTCTCAAAATTTAAGATCTCCAAATTTTATGTCCAACTCCAATTATCAAACGCCCTCATTAACGCCACTCATAGCCATCTTTCATGCATGAGAAATCGTTATGAGAAGATTTTTTACGGCTAATTATCTGATTCAATTCAGATCAATACTCAAAGCCCCATTATTTATTTATAAATCCTTGTTTGTCGCCTATGCGAATAAAAATTCTTTTTATATTTTAAACATTTTTTTTTCACTTTGGAAGGAGAAAGGTGACTAACATTTTAAAAATGCAAAAACCGACTAAACTATTCCCAAATATCCATCAACATTTTTCCCAAAAAATTTCACAGGAAAGTTTGCCAAAGCGGAACCCAACTAATATGTTCAATTCATGAAAATTTTATTTTAATTTACTAGGTTTATATAAACTTTTGAACCTTTTATAATGTCTATAGCAACTCAAATCAATTGCAATTCATTAATTTATTTGTTTGAGACAAATCATTAATTTATTGATTTTTTTGAAACAAAAAAAGGACATAGGAACTATTCAATTTGTTTGTAATCCTAATTAATACACCTATCAAGGGTACGGCGGCACTGTGCGCCTCCTTACCCATTATATGTGAATTTGACACTTTACAAAACCATTAACGTATATTTTACAACACAAACGACAACACTAATTTAACCTTAAATATTTACAAAACCACCAACCACTTCACCTCACTAATGTAAAAAATAAACGTTCTCACTTACAAAAGTATTGCAACTCCTCCCATTGCTGTGCTTCACATAACAGCTCATAATCTTCTGACTCACTTTCTTCTTCATATAGGTCAAAATCACTGTCAAAATAAATGTTAGTAAGTTTTGACAAAGCTAATGAAACACGTTTACCGTTTGTATCGTATGCTTGTATAAACTTTCCATTATGCTTGTAGTCATAAACGCTCAAACTAACTTTACCCTTTCTCCCTCGTATCTGATAGAATGTATTTTCACGAGGAACGAAGAACAAATTCTTGAACTCATGACCGTTGTAGTTTGTTATCTCAATAGTTTTCGTCATTTATATAAAAATAAAATAAAAAATAAACTTAAAAATTAATGATATCACCACCCTCACACGTATGAAAACATAGCACAAAAATAAATTTAGGTGAAGTGGTGAGATCTCACCTCTTTTTTCACCTGTTTTTTCACCCTGTTGAATTCATTGCTTTATAACTCTCTTCCTTTCTCCAACTCTTCTAACTTCTTCTTAAGTTCAGCAATGTTGTCCTCATGAAGTTTAATCTTTCTCAAAATTCCTTCTTTATCTAATGGTTGCTTTATCTTTCTAAACTGAACTCTACCATCCTTCATAGTATGAATGTAAAAACCTTCTGGAATAGTTCCTGATTTAATGTATTCTACCAAAAACTTTTGTTTCATTGCTTCAGTGACTTTATTTGTCATTTCAATCAAATAAAAATTTTAATATTAAATAAAAATAACGTTATTTTTTCAGTAAGGAAACGCAGGAGTTTTACGATTTATTTGAGGAGTAGGTTCTGGTTTAAATGTTGGAGTCGGTTTAGGAGTTGACTTTTGAACAGGAGTTTGTACTTCCATAGGTTCAGGAGTCATTGAAGGTTTTGCTTGTGAAGGCGTTGGTTTTGGCGAAGGTGTTGGAGTTTGTTTAACTTCAGCTACTTCAGTATTATTTACAACATTTGCTTTATTTCTTTTCAACATCATAACTGCTCCTGCTGTAGCTAGCAAACCTAGTGGGAGACCATATCTTATATAAGGACTTGACCAAATGCTATTTTTGACAGGAGCTGGTGGAACACCTAACCTTGGTGAGACTGCTCTTTGCCATTGTGCAGCTCGTAAGAAATATTCAATAGGTGCTCCATAATCGTTTGGTAAAGTTTGTTTCATAGATGGTGAAGGTTCACGAGAGCTTGATGAAGAACTCATTTATAAGCTTTAAAAATAAACGTTCATCCTTTATTCCTCACTGTCGTCCGTAGCTAAGTTATAGTCATCTAATCTTATTATGGGGATGCCATTAGCACGCACCTGAATGGCAAAGCAACAATCCCTCATAAATCCAATAAGTGGCTTTGGTACATTTTCAGTTGCTAGTTCAATAGGTCCTTTAACAGACAATTTGTATGTTATTGGAGCAGTAGATGTTTGACCTTGCTGGAAGCAAAAGTCCACTTCTGTTGGAAAACCACATAAGAAATGTGTGTTGTCATAGCTATCCCATTTATGTTCCACACTACCATCATCCACCAATGACCTCATAACATCTTCATTAAATCCTATCATATCATTGTTTGTATTGCAAGCGTTCGCAACCATTTCATAAAATACAGGTCCATATGATTTTTCAGGTTCTGCAGGCATATTTCCATAAGCTCCCATGGAAAGCTGAAGATATTTAAACTTAGGGTTCTCAAAATTAACATAATAGTTGTCTTTCTTTCTAAATAGTGCCCAAATACTTTTAACATTAATAGGCGTATAAGCTGCTGTAAATGTTGCACTTGAACTATCTGTATTCTTTGAGAATGAACCGTCCATAGGAATCCAATCCATAACTTTAACAGAAAACATAAGCCTCGTTTGTATAATGTTCTACAAGTTCTGTATAAATGTTAGGGTCTAAAGGAATGACTTTGGATGAATGAAACATTCATTAAAATCCATCTTTGTTCGAAATAGTTGCTGGGTTACAGTTGTAATAGTAACTGTTCCACTAGCTTCTACTGACTTGTTATCATAGTGAATGGTTCATTCCATGGAACAAATTTATTTGTCGGTGGATTTGAATCTGAAGCAAATGCAACTTTAAGAGTTGGATTGAAAGCAATGATATCATTTACAGATATAGATGTGCATTGTAAGGCGTCGCTACTGAACTTTACTTTAAGCTGAATGTTTCCTGCAAAAGCTGGAATAAATCGAATAGCTTCTAGTGGAAGGAATCTTATAACAGGAATTCTTAAACGAAGCTTAAAATCAAAATGATTTTCCTGCTGTAATTGGACCACTAACAATTTGTCCTGTTTGCATGTTCCCGAATGACTCCATACATCTTCATGTCGAGTCTTTGAGAAAACATCTACTTTCTTTATTTGTTCGGTAGTTTGTGAGTTTGAAGTTATATATGCTTCTTCTCTTGCGTTGTCTTGAGAATATACGATACGACCATTTGCAAGGATTTGATATCCAGCAACTGCATAGAAAGCGTCATCGAAACCAATCCAAAATCCTGGTGGGTTTGTTTTATTGGAACCTGAACCAATTTCTTTATCTACAATAAATTGACCTTCCATTTTATACGTAATGAATGTATTGTAAAGGTCCAACATATTTTCACCAGGAGGTGAGAGATTGAATGTTACCCATGTGTTATCTTTAGCAGTTCCAGGTTGTGATGGAATCTTTGGTCAGAATATTTTCTATTAGTGTCACCAATTTGAACTGCATTGTCTATGATATCGAAATATGAGCGAATCTGATGAATATGCTCTGCTGGAGTAATTCGTTTAACTGTTCGTTCTGCATGTATTTACTTCAGATATAAAAATATCTATTTACTTCATTATTCTCACTCTTCTTCTTGGCATTCGTGGTGGAAGTTGTTTCTTGACATTTTCAATGAACTGTACATTCTCTTTTGTCTCAACTTCTTTCACTGGCGGGTCAGGATTCTTTGACTCGGTTTGTTTTTCAATGAAATTCACGAACTTTGCAATAAGCTCTTGGTTCGTTATTGAAAGTACATCTGGCTTTCTTTTCTTCTGGTTCTTTTGGTGCTCAGTTTGAACAGAAGGTTTTTATATGGGCTTCGTGGACTTCACCCTTGCCATACACCTTAATGTTGTCGCTTTCTGCATTGCTAATGGAACCTTTCTTTTTCTTACGTATATTTTACCATCTTTACTCTGACTTACGTAATAGAAAGGATGTTGTATTCCTCTTGGCGTCATTTAATATAATAGACTCTCACTCTGATTTTGACAAGCTCATTTTTACATCGGTTAAAGTTTTAATTTTGTTTTTTATCTGCAGTCAAATGACTCAGACAAGCCCTACGGACAAGACCCAGAGGGGTCATAGATGTTGAAGCATTGAAGAAAGAAATTCGTGAGCAAATTTTATCCGAACTGAAGGAACAAAACAAGAACAAAAGCCAGAGAGACCAAAGAGAAAACTTAGTGAAAAACAACTTGCTGCATTAGCTGCTGGAAGACAAAAGAACCCACGTTTGCTGGCGAAGAAAGCTAGAGAAGAAGCAAAAGCAAAGAAAGAGTAAATGGTTTATTTTTATCGAATTAAATGTATAGACAAATACCTTTATCTGTTGCGTTCAGTAGTGAAAACCCTGACGTCAAAATAAAGGGGAACAGAGTAACGTTTAAGTTTCCAACAGACTGGATTGTGAATAAATGAAGAGAAGTACATTGGCATAACATCTATGTATATAACACGTGCTTTCAGAAAGGTTGACTTTATACTTCAAGTCGAGATAGAAAATGACGACAGTCCTTTAAGCGCCCAAAACATTCAACATATACAAATACTTTAAAGACGATACAACATTGTTGCAATGTATGATTTCATTTAATGAAATGTTCGAGAAAAAGTTTAACATTGAAGCACAAACTTTACAGCCTTTACGTGAGTTTCTTGCACAACTGAAAGAAGAAGGTAGTCAGCCACAACTTATAGACTTTCATTATGAATTTAATGAAAATGAAGATGGAACCATGACTGTCAGTTTGTTGTATTCTCACCATTCAATGAAGTCGCTAAAGAGAAAGAAAATCCATTACGTATAAGATTTTTTCAAATCTCTGAACCAAGTGATGATTTCAAAAATGTTTTCAATTATGATGCAATGCTTCCGAGGAAAAATGAATTTTCAAAGATTGTAACACCTGGCATTTGGGATAGAAAGCAAGCTATATTATATTCAAACTTAAGTAAGGGAGTTGAAAATGAGTTCATTGGTCATACAAGAACTACACCACTGCCAAATCCTAAATACTATAAATTAACTGGCTTCAATCGTGAGTTTTGGATAGACATGTTCTCCACTCATGACCATAACTGCTCAGTGTTCTTACCTCCAGACCATAAGGACTGTCTCTACATTGAAGCACAACTCTTAAACTCTACCATCGCAGTATTGTAAATGACCACATGGGCTTCGCCCTTGCCGCTAGCGGCTTATTTTTATCACGAATGACCTCATTGCTGACAAAAATAAATGACCTCAGAACTTCAACTTACGAATAAAGCTTGTTTTAGTCGTTATTGAGAAGTTAAACTTTTCAGCAAAGCAAGGACTAGAAGACTTACATAAGTCAAATCCAATCTCTTGACCATCATGAAGTGCTTTGTAAAGTTTCATTAAACTGAACTCAGAGTCTTTGTCATATGTTCCAACAGGTATGTGAATGTTCTTATCTTCATTGTAATAGCATTATATAGCTTCAGGAAACATTTCATTTGCTGTTAAAGCAAGAACGTCTTGTTTTACACCTTTACAACGTGCATGGAATGCAACTTCATTTAAATCGTTAGTGAGTAAGTCTATGTAGGTCTTCTTTCCACAAAATATTGACTTGTATGCTAAACTTTGTTTTCCAGGTGTTATTTCTGCGAAGTCAGAATGAAATTGACCAAGGTTCTTTCCTATAAGTTCGCGACCGTATCTCTTCTTAAACTCTGCTGCAGCTTTGGTATGTCTTCATTGAAAATATGCATGCTATCACAGTCCTGGTAAAAATATTTGAAGTCCCATATCTTCAGCAGTACAGAATACTTCACACATTATTCTCTTCGACATAGACAGAATGTTAACACCAAGTGGACAGAAGTTAAAGTGTCTGCAAATGCTTTTCGTTAGCTTGAAAATAGTTTTATCTGAACCATCCAAACCTTCGAACTTCACTATATGGTTGTAGTTTCTGATGGCATATCTTATAGCATCTTTGTCATTTACTATGGTTATTTTTGACTCAATAGGAGATAGAATAGTTTTGCCATAAATACTGTTCAGAATGAGCTTTATATTTTCTTGCAAAGGATTTCCTTCTTTCTTATACTTTAACCTTAACTCAAACAACTTCTTTACTTCATCTCTTATTCTAATATCTCTGTTTCCATCGTAATAGTATCCTTGCAACACTTCACATTTGACACCTTGATATTTTATGAGGTCTTGTAATGTTATATGGTCAACATACATTAAACAGCAAGTGTTTGAACTTCTGGGAACGTTAAGTTCTGGATTTAGTTCAGGGTCACAAACTATTAAAGGAAAGTGTCTATGTATTCCAATCTCTGTTATCTTAATGAGAACAAAGAAGCCAGACATAAACTTTTCACCAATGGGTTCCTTTTGGTCGTCATCGAATAAATGTCTCATGAGATACTCTGTGCTTAACATTTCTTTCTTCATAACCTTTGGAATACCTTCTAAAGTATAAAGTCTTGCTATAGCTGATGGATATAATGAAACAGCGTCGAACAGCAATGAGTTTCTTTTCGCTCTTTTGTTTAATGTTATCTGACAGCATACATCTTCCACCTTGAATACAGCGTGAAATAAATTCTCTTGGTTTATTTGAGAGGTCATATAAATTTCCATTCGGGAAGTACACTCTGTTCTCAAATAATTTGTTAGCAATTGAACAAATACTAACGTAGTCATAAACGTTTAAATCAAATTCTTTCAATATGTCATTGCGGAACTTAACAAAACCTTCTCTTAAAATTCTCACATCTTGTTTGCAATAAAATGTGCTATACTTTTCTAAGTCGAAGTGGTTCTCATCTATTCTGCAACTTTGATGGAATCTATGTTTTTCATGAATGTATCTGCATCCCGGATAAACTTACATGCTTCAGAAATGACACTAGTTCTGTTGTCATTTGCTAACAAAGTACTGCTGTAGTAGTTATATGGAAATACTTCTTTCGGTCCTGTTTGTAAGTTAAACATAGCAGGAAATAGTTTAAGTTTCTTATTTATAACACTGTAAGAGTCTTTTATAATAATTGCCCTTCCTTTATATAAACCAGTTATTTGCATTGTTCGTGAACCTTTAATGATGGGAGTTCCTTTCACTTCTGTCATGTGTCTTAAGATGAAGTTTATATCATAACTGAGGTTATGGAAATATATTAAACTCTTGTCAGGAAGTCGCTCCAAAAATTCTGTTGCACAGTTCTGACCCCAAATGCTTTCACTCACTGAACCATCTTCACTGTCGTAACATATGTTAAAAGCTTTATGAAAGCCATCGGTACTGCACTCAAAGTCAGCAAAGAAAACGTGCTCAGGAATGAACTTGCACTTATTTTTATTTACTTCTTTTGACTCGGCTTTCTTCTTCAGTTGTACACAATACTTTGGAGCATATGACAAGTCTTTAAATGGTGCAAGGTTCTGTTTATATAAGTCAGTCGTATATGTGAAAAGTTCTCCATAAGAAATAGGTTCGAAATATTTGCACTCCCACAATGTTTTCATAACATCCCATAACGGTGTTGTTCTATCATAACGAACTACATATTTACTCTCTCATTGTATAAATCTTCATCTGTTTCTCAATGTTCATTCCACCACAAGCTTTGAGAATTTCTTTGTAATTTCTGACGAAATATGTTGTCATTGGTAATCTTTCATTTAGCATGTAGTGGTCTTCAACAAGAAGTAAGTCAATAGTTCTAACAGTTTCACATTCTTTTGGTATGTATCTCTTTATTTCATTATGTCTTGAGTCATTGAAATAACCAATGGTAACATTAAATGCTATACCTGTTGCGTCAGAAATTTCTTGTACTTTACTTTGAGGAAAGTCTCTAACACGAATGACTTCTCTCATGTGGTCAATAGTCTCCATCTACTCCAGCCTGAATGCAAGCATAAACGAAACAATTGTCTTCTGTCATAAGTGTGCAGTTCTTTTGTTCAATTCATTGAAGATTTGGTAGCGTTCAAGATTTATAGGTAATGTGCAAAGATACTTCCAGAACTGACCGCTTCTCTTCTTATAAAACTTCTTTTCACCATTATCTTTCCAAAAGCTTTCTATAAGTGCTGGGTTTCCTGTTTGCTTAAGAGCTTCCAAAATGGCTTTCTGGTCATTTGTCAGTGTGCTTTCATCTCTATATGGTCTCTTTTTTGGTTTGCCTTTCTTTACATCTGACATCGTTAAGCCTTCATATTCTGTTAAATCATACATCTTTATTTCAGTAAGATTCTTTATGTTTGTCAAGAAGAAGTCATAGTGCATTTCAACAATACCTGCAGCATTTGCTTCTATCTCTGATATAAAGTTCTCCTTCAAGAGCTGATGTAGTAATGTTCCAATATTATTGAGGTTTAACGTAGAACATTCATACTTTCCACCAAGTTTATAACATACCATCCATCTCTGTTGTGAGTTTATTTTAATTTTCTCTAAGAGTCTCATGAAAACCTTACCGAAATGTTTGTGTAAGTAGTCTCTGTTTGGTTCATCTAAAGCTTCGATGTTAAAGTCAATGAGTCTATTGCCTGACTTCACATTTCTCTTCCTATTCTCTTCATCTTTCTTTAACCATCTCTCACCTTCTTTTGGTTTGTCGTCAATGGAACGAATGACATCGTTAGCTTTGCGAACTTGTTCTATAGCGCTCTTAAACATCTCTCTTCTCTGTTGTTTCAGTGTGTCGTCTCTTCTTCTTGTTTCACCAACGTTTGCATTTGTTATGTCAAACATTTCTCTTCTTACTTCATGAGGTACTGAACGTCTATGATATAAGTCAATAGCAACGTCATTTAAAGGAAATGCTCTTGCATGGACTTCGTCCTCGCCGCGTTGCGGCTTTATGAACTCATGAATTCTATCATAACTTATTGCACCATTATAGTCATTGAGGATGTCAGCGAGTGCTTTTTTGTTTGTTGCGTAATGCTTTGCTACTTCTATGTTAGCTTCTGTAAGAAGTTGTTTTATTTCCGAGTGTTCTAACTTAGACAACTTCCGATACATCTTTAGTAGGAAATAAAAAAAATATTTTTTGAAAAAATTAGATTAGATTTTTTTAAGTTATTTTTCAAAATAATTTAATATTTTTATTTTAATGAAACACATGCAAGATTGCAAGTTCTTTTCATACAATGCTCTCGCTACTGCCATCAAGAATGAGTTCAATAATGCTTCAAATGTTAATGTTATCTTTAACAAGAAGTTTGTGAAAGAATCTAAGTTTGGTCAGTATGTCAGACCATTAGCTATCGTCATTGACCGCAAACGTTATACTTCACAAGAGTTAGCAGTAGTTTTGAAACAAAAGAGTTTCTTCGTGAATGTCAAAGATACTCATTATACTGTTATAAAGAACTCTAATATTGACTTCTTCAGTATTGCTTTAAATCTTTCCGAACAGAAAGAATATAAGAAGGGTGAAACAAATGTGAAATATTATCCTTCATCTCTGAAGACAATAACGAACAAAGATGTTATACAGAAATTCTTACCAAAGGTTGAAGAAGCTTCTATTGACATTGACGAAGGAAGTGAAATGGTTGAAGAAATAGACCCTGAAGCTATTTAAGCAAAAATATATTTTTGGTTAGTCTTCATATCGATATTTTACAACAATTCCCCAATGTATAAACTTTTCATACGCTTTTTCATAAGCTTTATATACCTTCAGAAATTTTGCATAATCTTTAGAAGCATTTAGATATTGTTTAAATGCTTTGTATGTCTTCAGAAATTTTGCATAATCTTTTACATGTTGTTCGTTCTCTTCTTCTGTCATGAGTTCCGAATATTCTAAATTCATGTTCTTTCATATGAGATAAAATTTTAAAAAAAATAAAATTAGCTTAGATTTTTTTATTCTTCCTCTTTGAAGTTATCGAAATATTCTGTTATTTTTTCCTTCAGTAATGTTAAGTCTTCTTTGAATGTAAGTATTGTGCAACCTTTGATGTCATAGTGTGTTTGAGGAAGAGTATTTTTGACAATTTCCTTTATTTGCTCATTCGGTGTCATTGAAATCGGTAAGTTTTCACGATAGAACCAGTTTCTGTCAGATTTATATATTTTAGCTAAGTCATAAAAGCTCTTGTTGTTTCTTCTGACTAAATGCAACATAACCATATCTTTATCTTCTTCTTTCTCCAACTCTTCAGTATATATCATATACTTATAACTCTTTTCCTTTCCTTTTGGTACTGAACGCGGTATTCTTTTCTGTATGCTTTTGTCTTTGGATTCAATGACTTCATCTTTTGCTTGAAGTTTCTTTTCCATCTCTCCACGTTCTGCTTTATATAGTTCATCTAACATCATGAAAATATAACAAGCATAACGAGGTGAAGCCCATATTGCTACAGCGTTTACTAAAAGTCTATGAACATAATAACCTTTCAAACCAGGAGCCAAATTCTTGCGATTTTCGTACGGAATCTCTTCCCTCGGTTTTCCGAGGGAAGCAATCATATGAGGAAATTCTTCTAAAAGTTCTTTTGTCTGTTGGTTTTCAAACCAATGATATGCTTGCTTTGTAGAACGAAGAGCGTTCATTATACTTTGCATTTGGTACATATCGTCTTTGACTGAACGAATGAGATGTAACTGTTTGTTATACTGTATGTACTCGTATTCTTCATTGATGGCTTCATGAACGATAGCAATTGTTGTGTTCTCTGATGTTGACATTACTGTCTTTACATACAAAATAAAAAAATAAATAAAAATAAAATTAGCGTTATTTTTCTAACTAATGAAATTCATTATTTTTGTGCTGAATTCAATAAAAATAATGTTGAGGTGAAGAGGTGAGATTTCACCTGTTTTTTCACCTCTTTTTTCACAAGCGTTTTACATGAATTGTACGATGTATATTTGAAATCCTAAACAATTTCGTAGCTTCTATTTCTTCGCTGAGGATATCAAAAGTTTTAACAATGCCGAAGGTTTCTTTATACTTCTTCTTGACGTCAGATAGAAGGAAATCGTCAGCAGTTGGATAGTTTTTGTTCAGAAATGCTAACATGTCCATTTTATTTTCTGCTGGTTTTTCTGCTTCTTTCTTTAAGTCTGCATAGTCGTTTCTCATTCGTTCTATCTCTTTGACGGAGTAGTTATATTTCCTCATTGCTGCTTTACATTTTGAACATTGCGGATTCATTTTTGCGTTATACATTGAAATAAAACCAGCTAGAACAACTAAGGCGTCAATGGTTTTCTTTAACTCAAAAGCTGCTGGTTTTATCTGTTCATTCCATACTTTACCTCTTCTATCTTTATCTCTTATCTGCCATACACATTTTGCAACTAATGAAACAAAGTTATCGTATGTCTTAAATTCTTCGGATTTGTAAAGGTCAGAAATATTTTTATAAACCATGTCGCAATCTTTGTCCATAACTTTATGGTTGCAATGAAAACCAAGGAATTCATAATTTACTTTACGTATGAATTTCTTAATTTCTACTGAGTCAGTTGCTTTGACTTCAATTTTCGTCGAATTCAGGAATAGTTAGTTTTTGCTGCTGAATTTCAGGTAGTTTAGGCAAATGGTCGATGAGGTCCTCCATTTCATAAAGATACTGTTCATTTGTTTCATCTTTCGCACTACAGTCTAAATTACTTGTTAAAGGTTCTTGCTTTATCTTCTGGATTTCTGTTTCAAAGTATATGAAGAAGGAATAAAGCTTTTTCATCTCTACCAACATTGACGTAGGATTCATGACTAACGAGTTTGGTGCTGTAGTTGTGGACAGAGTCCCGCCGTTCGCAGCTTGAATTGTTGTTGTGCCGATTGTTGAAATCATATCTTTTATACAAAATAAAAAAATATAAAAATAAAACTAACTTTATTTTTTCTATCTTAAGGAAATTCATGAAAATTCATGAGACCCAAAGGGTCTGAGCCGCTAAGCGGCGAGGGTGAAAAAACAGGTGAGAAAACGGGTGAGATCTCACCTCTTCACCTCAATTATATTTTTGGTGAATTCAATAAAATAATGGTTCATTTACTCACAATATTTTTTGTACAAAACGACCCCAAACTTTTAACTTCTTTTCTGCAGTTTCTAATGCTATCTTAGCGAGTTCATATTCTCTAAATTCTCTCTTTAAATCTTCTTGTTCCCATTGGTCTAGTTCGTATGGAGAATCTCTATAACCATAACATATCTCACGTTCATTTCTAATTGTTTTCGCACATTTTTCTAAACTTCTTCTTCAAACAAATGTTTAGCATTCTCTGCCGTATCTTCGAGTTCTTCTTCATCTAATTTCTCATGAACTTTCTTGTCTATGGAGTCCATAATATCTTTGACATAAAATGCATACTTTACAGAGCACCATTCAGCAACAAATGAACGAGTCAGGATGTATGTAAATACCTTTGAATTCATTTATAACACCCTTAGTAAGCTCATAAAATGCTTGTTTTGAGGTGAGCCACTTTTGGCTCGACCGTATTCTTTCACCAAAACTCAAGAATTTCCTGCATTTTAGCACTATTGAAGAAATCTGTTTAAATGGTTTAACCTTCCCGCTTCTCTTGCCATCTTTGTTGCATTAATGTAACCATCCTTGTCTCTACGTAAGACTTCAATACCATTATAAGTGCCTTTTGTGAATGTTTCGCCATTAGATTTGTTCGTGAATGTTTTTGCTTCGACTGACATTTCTGTTCTTACATACCAAATAAAAAATAAATAAAAAATAAAACTAACTTTATTTTTCTATCTTAAGGAAATTCATGAATTTTCATGAGACCCAAAGGGTCTGAGCCGCTAAGCGGCGAGGGTGAAAAAACAGGTGAGATCTCACCTCTTCACCTAAAAATTATTTTGTCTGATTTACATCTAATGAAAAAGTTTAGAAGAATTTTCTTATTCTTTCTGGCTTATTTTTGTCTTTCCAGTACTCCCGCTCTAATGGTCCCAGATGTGTTGACTTTGACTCTCTCAAGTTCTTAGATGGTATAACATCTTCAACGCCTCCTTCATATCTTACTTTATAAGTGTCATCGTTTATGTTGTAGCCAAGTATTTCAATAACCACTCCTCGCTTTGCTTCGTCAATGGTTTCAGCAAGTTTGCCATTACTACTTTCGACTAATTTGTGACGAGGGTAAAACGCAATAGGTCGTCAGCAGCTTTTATAAGATATCCATTACCTTGCATAGAGTCTACGATATAATAGTTTCTACTTAACCTTAAACGTTTCTTTGTCAACGGTTTGTCGTCAAGAACTACACGAACTTTTGTACCAGGAATGAGGGTAAATTGTGTTGAATTTCTGATATTTTGTGTTTGGCTTCGTTTCTTTTGTATATACTTTTCTTCTTGTTGTTGTGTCATTGAATTGGTGTATGCCCTGTTGTAGAATGTGTTGAGGAATTATATACTTCGAGAAAATGTTTCATTGTTTCTTCGGTAAAGTCTCGCTCTTGGTTTAAATCTCTGAGCGTTCTTATGAAGCGGTTTATGATGCCCGAGTATGTTATGGTTTATGGTCTTCAGTAGTGTAGTGAGTTATGTTATGCTTAATGAGAAAATCTGTGATTTCATTGCTGAGGTATGCACTGTCTTGGTCTGATGTTAAAGTACTTGGGCTATGTTCTGCTACAAACTTTTGTAAAACTCTTAACACTTCACGAGTTCCTTTATTTTTCATTGGATATGCATATGCTTTGCGAGTGTTAACATTAATGAAGATGAGGAATGGTTTATGTCCTCCTTTTCTGCTTTGAATGAGAGTGTCAAATTGGTATGCGTCAGAGTGTTGGAGTAAATTGGTAAAAGTAGTCGTAAGGGTTTATTTTTGTTTGATGTACAACATTTTTGTCAAAGAACCTTTTCACTTCAGCTCTGTTAGTAAATCCCCAACTCTTTGCAGCTTCATTGAACTTCTTAAATGACCTCCACGGTGATGATTCGAATACTTCTTTCAAGCTCATTTATGTAAAGTTAAATTTAGTAAATTTCATGCTGTTCGCTCTTTTGGAGCTCAGGACTTTCAGTCCGTTCTAACCCATGCATAAACTGTCATATAAGGCGGCATATAATCTGCACCCGAACCTGTTGGATTTGTTGTGAAAGTGTGTGAATGATTTCCTGTGGTTCCACAGAAAATACCTGCGCTTGAATCTACTGGGTCACTTGAAATATCATATCTATTCATTCCCTGTCTATCCGAACCTGCTGCAAGATTTGTATAACCTCTTTTTGTTATTGAATGTGAATGATTACCTGTTGTGTTTGTAGTTCCTGTATGAGTGTGCGGTGGAAGGTTTACTTCTTTAATTTTCTTCGAACCTCCTGTTTGCTTTGAATATCTAGCACAGTATAAGAATTTATCTACAATCTGCTTCCACGTACCAAAACCTAAAACTGTTTCTGGATTTGTTGAGTTCATTGACGTATAAATAGAGCCTATAGGATATAATGTTTGAAGTATTTCAGTCTTCAATGTTTGAAGCTCTGTTTTGTCAGCTTTCTTATCTAACATTGTTGGTAGTTCATATGCTTCAAAGTTTCTGGCATGATCTTCGATATTCCTGCAACTGTTATCTAAATTGTTAAGAGTATCTTTTACGCTTGTACTTGGATTCTCTAAAGGTGCACTTGAACCAAGGGTATAGTTCAATATTATGTCGTCTGCTCTAACAGTAGTGAAGGATTTATGTGTATGTTCTTTGTCAGCTTTACTATTTAATGTAGCTTGAAGTTCATTTATATCGGAGATATTGTGTTTATGAGATTTTCAAAACTTTGTTCGTTGCGTCAAGTTCATCTTTGTCAGCTTTACTTTTAATAGCATCTTCAAAAGTTATTTTTGCCTTAACTCTCAATGTAAATCTTGGTTCAACTAATACACCGTTAACAAAGAAGTATAAGCATAAATTCATTGTTATAACCAAATGCTTCTGGTGCTTTACCTGTGTCATACTGTACAGTACAGTGTATGTCATAACCTTTAGCACGAATGAATTTATATCTTCTTTCATTAACATCTTCAGTGCTTATTTGTTCATCCTGTGTTAATATCCATGGTAGTCCGTTATAATCTGTTCGTCTGAACTTATATAATGAACATGGTTTTTATCTGCTTTTTCGGCTAATTTCTCTTCTATCTCATTTATTTCAAGTTCATGCCTACCACCACCTCCCGAAGAAGTATTTTTCTTCAGCTCTTGAAGAACGTCCACTTCGCCATCTTTGGTGTCAATAATGAGACTTTGAGTTAAAACCTTTCCTGTCTTAATGGATGTTTGTAAAAACTTCTTCTTCACCGTGTTCGGGTCATGGTCGTCATCATATCTTGTGAAATCAGAGATGTTGTCATACATTAAGCATATCTGTCTCAAAAGTTCTGCTATTTGAAACTGGAACGAAAGATATACAGAACTTTCATCATCTCCTAAAGTCAAGTCTGCTTTCTTAAGTATTTCTTGAATGTATGCAATGAGGACAGAGTATCTTGGAAAATATTCGAACAATATTTCATTTGCCGTTGGTTTTGGTGGTTCTTCTGGAGTTTCTGTTGTTTCAGTTCCTTCTGTAGGTTCTGTTGGAGTTTCTGCATCTCTTGACTTCAATGCTCTTGCTCTCAAAGACCTAAATGTTAGAGCACCAGGTTTTACAAAGGACTTTATAAATGCTTTAATAGTTCCTGGTAAGTTATTGTTAGCATTAAGTAAGTTCCTTATGCTTCCATCATGTACGTCCATAGCACTATGTAAAAAAATCTATACTTTTCTTGTAGTCAGCAATAGACTGACTGTGATTTTTTAAAGATTTGTCAATACCTTTAAGCCAATCTTCATGCATGTCTGATACTGAGCCAAGAATATCATTTGCTTCCTTTAGTGTATTTTGTGATTCTCGTAAAGTATCCAATCCCGTACGTGCATTGTTTGCTATACGTCTTACAGTATTTGACTCCTTGTTTCTTGCATCCAACCAGATAAAGTTTTAATAGTATCAGAACCATTTGAAATGAAGTTCAAAGCATTTTTAACGTCATCTAAAACTTCTTCACCAAGTACCGCCCATATCTTTCCGATTTGGTATTGAAGAACTCCATATGAAGCAGCTGTTAAACCAGTATTATAAGGTTCCATATCCATGATTTAGCAGTTTTTCCATCCTTTCCATCTTCACCATCCAAACCGTTTTCGCCTTGAGGTCCTTGTATTCCTTGTATTCCTTGTGGTCCTTGAGGTCCAGTGTCACCCTTCTCTCCTTTCAGTTCATCTTTATGTTCGTTATAATATTCTAATGTCATAAGGTGTACATCATTACTGCTACCAGCAACGCCGAGAATTTGTTTCTCATTCATGACTAAATTCTTTAGGCATTTAATGTTGTCGTCAAATCGAAAGCTGTTTAACAATTCAATGAGAACATTTAATACTTTCACTAATGAGGCATCTACTGTAGAATTTATATATTGCACCGTTCCATCATTTATGATAGGAACTTTACTTGTTGTAATGAATGGGTCATAAGTGTTAAAAGTATCGAAATCAATGACTTTTTTTAGTCTTTCCATCGTCAATGACTAAATCATTGCCTTCAATGGTTAAAGTTGAGTTTTCGTTTACTAGTTCATGTGCTCTTCTTGCTTCATTTGTTTCATACGCATATGCAGCAATAGTCATATTTTAATGAGAATAAAATGTTGTTCTATTTGCAAAGTACAGACCCAAACGAATACGGGACAGTAAAGCTACAAACAAACTTAGGTCTTCAGAATGAAGCGCTTGCTTTCAGAGTTGTTGACTTCAATACTATCGCAACTTTTGTCATAACAGATGAAACAGATTTCATAGAGATTGAAATAGATGGAAAGAAGCACGAAATAAGATTTCACAATAATGTAGAATATAAGATGGAAACATTAGCTGGAGTGTTAAATGCTCTCATAAATACTACAATAAACAAGGATAACGAAGAAAACTTAATGAATGTTAAACTTATTGCAGGAGTTTTGAAGTTCAGTTATGCGAAGGAGTTTAAGATAACAACGTATGGAACCAACAAATAAGACCCGCTATGTTTGAGATGAAGAGAGCAATTGACGCTTTAGTTGTTTTAGCTGGTAATGTTTCAATGTATAACGCAAAAACGATGCCGCAATGTTCAAAATGTAAAGCAGCAATGAGGAAATATAACTACTCAGTCAAAGAGATAGAAAGAATGCGAAACGACTATGCAGACTTAAAGAAAGAAGCAGAAAAGCCAGCAGAAGATAAAATGGATATGTTGACATTTCTTAATAAAAACTATCCAACAGCAGAAGATTTCCTTCTGTCTGACGTCAAAAAGAAATATAAAGAGACTTTCGGCATGATTAAAACATTCAATGTACTAAAAGAAGAAATAGAATCTACGAAATTGTTTAGGATTTCAAATATACATCGTACAATTCATGTAAAATGCTTGTGAAAAAAGAGGTGAAAAAAGAGGTGAAAAAACAGGTGAAAAAAGAGGTGAAATCTCACCTCTTCACCTAAATTTATTTTTGTTCAAAGCTTCCACGAGAGAAAAGATTCCTCATTCGCTAAGGATTCCAAAAATCAAAAAATCATTGATTTCGGCTGAGAAAAAACGGCAAAACCCTTCTTCCACGGGAATAAAGAAATAAAGAAGAAATAAAGTTAGTTTTATTTTTATTTATTTTTTTATTTTGTATGTAAAGACAGTAATGTCAACATCAGAGAACACAACAACAGTTATAGTCCATGAAGCCATCAATGAAGAATACGAGTACATACAGTATAACAAACAGTTACATCTCATTCGTTCAGTCAAAGACGATATGTACCAAATGCAAAGTATAATGAATGCTCTTCGTTCTACAAAGCAAGCATATCATTGGTTTGAAAACCAACAGACAAAAGAACTTTTAGAAGAATTTCCTCATATGATTGCTTCCCTCGGAAAAACCGAGGGAAGAGATTCCGTATGAAAATCGCAAGAATTTGGCTCCTGGTTTGAAAGGTTATTATGTTCATAGACTTTTAGTAAACGCTGTAGCAATGTGGACTTCACCTCGTTATGCTTGTTATATTTTCATGATGTTAGATGAACTATATAAAGCAGAACGTGGAGAGATGGAAAAGAAACTTCAAGCAAAAGATGAAGTCATTGAATCCAAAGACAAAAGCATACAGAAAAGAATACCGCGTTCAGTACCAAAAAAAGGAAAAGAGTTATAAGTATATGATATATACTGAAGAGTTGGAGAAAGAAGAAGATAAAGATATGGTTATGTTGCATTTAGTCAGAAGAAACAACAAGAGCTTTTATGACTTAGCTAAGATATATAAATCTGACAGAAACTGGTTCTATCGTGAAAACTTACCGATTTCAATGACACCGAATGAGAACAAATAAAGGAAATTGTCAAAAATACTCTTCCTCAAACACACTATGACATCAAAGGTTGTACAATACTTACATTCAAAGAAGACTTAACATTACTGAAGGAAAAAATAACAGAATATTTCGACAACTTCAAAGAGGAAGAATGAAAAAAAATCTCGTCGGGTGCCACGTTAGGACCATAGTGGAGAAAACCACGATAAAAAACAAAACCCTTCGTCATTATTTTGTTTTTACCATTTAATTGTTTCCATAAATGCTCCGTGTCGAACATAATCGACGAAGGGAGAATTGTCTGATCGTCATTATTTTGTTTTTACCATTTAATTGTTTCCATAAATGCTCCGTGTCGAACATAATCGACGAAGGGAGAATTGTCTGATCGTCAAGTTTATTAGTTAACGGGAGGGTTAGATATATTCCATCGCAACTGAAAAATGATGACAACATGACATTTAGACAACAGTCCTGGAAATAAATTTTATCGTTAATGTTTACGTTAATGATTTCATTAATTTTTTCACGAATGTTTTCAGTGTCACCATCAGTTATTCAAAAATAAATTTTCTTATAAAGCTTCAGGGTCAATTTCTTCAACCATTTCACTTCCTTCGTCAATGTCAATAGAAGCTTCTTCAACCTTTGGTAAGAATTTCTGTATAACATCTTTGTTCGTTATTGTCTTCAGAGATGAAGGATAATATTTCACATTTGTTTCACCTTTCTTATATTCTTTCTGTTCGGAAAGATTTAAAGCAATACTGAAGAAGTCAACGTTAGAGTTCTTTATGACAGTATAATGAGTATCTTTGACATTCACGAAGAAACTCTTTTGTTTCAAAACTACTGCTAACTCGTGTGAAGTATAACGTTTGCGGTCAATGACGATAGCTAATGGTCTGACATACTGACCAAACTTAGATTCTTTCACAAACTTCTTGTTAAAGATAACATTAACATTTGAAGCATTATTGAACTCATTCTTGATGGCAGTAGCGAGAGCATTGTATGAAAAGAACTTGCAATCTTGCATGTGTTTCATTAAAATAAAAATATTAAATTATTTGAAAAATAACTTAAAAAAAATCTAATCTAATTTTTCAAAAAATATTTTTTTTATTTCCTACTAAAGATGTATCGGAAGTTGTCTAAGTTCGAACACTCGGAAATAAAACAACTTCTTACAGAAGCTAACATAGAAGTAGCAAAGCATTACGCAACAAACAAAAAGCACTCGCTGACATCCTCAATGACTATAATGGTGCAATAAGTTATGATAGAATTCATGAGTTCATAAAGCCGCAACGCGGCGAGGACGAAGTCCATGCAAGAGCATTTCCTTTAAATGACGTTGCTATTGACTTATATCATAGACGTTCAGTACCTCATGAAGTAAGAAAGAGAAATGTTTTGACATAACAATGCAAAACGTTGGTGAAACAAGAAGAGAGACGACACACTGAAACAACAGAGAAGAGAGATGTTTAAGAGCGCTATAGAACAAGTTCGCAAAGCTAACGATGTCATTCGTTCCATTGACGACAAACCAAAAGAAGGTGAGAGATGGTTAAAGAAAGATGAAGAGAATAGGAAGAGGAATGTTAAGACAGGCAATAGACTCATTGACTTTAACATCGAAGCTTTAGATGAACCAAACAGAGACTACTTACACAAACATTTCGGTAAGGTTTTCATGAGACTCTTAGAGAAGATTAAAATAAACTCACAACAAAGATGGATGGTATGTTATAAACTTGGTGGAAAGTATGAATGTTCTACGTTAAACCTCAATAATATTGGAACATTACTACATCAGCTCTTGAAGGAGAACTTTATATCAGAGATAGAAGCAAATGCTGCAGGTATTGTTGAAATGCACTATGACTTCTTCTTGACAAACATAAAGAATCTTACTGAAATAAAGATGTATGATTTAACAGAATATGAAGGCTTAACGATGTCAGATGTAAAGAAAGGCAAGCCAAAAAAGAGACCCTATAGAGATGAAAGCACACTGACAAATGACCAGAAAGCCATTTTGGAAGCTCTTAAGCAAACAGGAAACCCAGCACTTATAGAAAGCTTTTGGAAAGATAATGGTGAAAGAAGTTTTATAAGAAGAGAAGCGGTCAGTTCTGGAAGTATCTTTGCACATTACTATAAATCTTGAACGCTACCAAATCTTCAATGAACTGAACAAAAGAACTGCAACACTTATGACAGAAGATAACTGCTTCGTTTATGCTTTGCATTCAGGCTGGAGTAAATGAAGAAACTATTGACCACATGAGAGAAGTCATTCGTGTTAGAGACTTTCCTCAAAGTAAAGTACAAGAAATTTCTGACGCAACAGGTATAGCATTTAATGTTACCATTGGTTACTTCAATGACTCAAGACATAATGAAATAAAGAGATACATACCAAAAGAATGTGAAACTGTTCGAACTATGACTTACTTCTTGTTGAAGACCATTACATGCTAAATGAAAGATTACCAATGACAACATATTTTATCATTAAATTATAAAGAAATTCTCAAGATTGTGGTGGAATGAACATTGAGAAACAGATGAAGATTTATACAAAGAGAGAAAACAAATATGTAGTTCGTTATGATAGAACAACACCGTTATGGATGTTATGAAAACATTGTGGAGTGCAAATATTTCGAACCTATTTCTTATGGAAACTTTTCACATATACGACTGACTTATATAAACAGAACCTTGCACCATTTAAAGATTTCATATGCTCCAAAGTATTGTGTACAACTGAAGAAGAAAGCCGAGTCAAAAGAAGTAAATAAAAATAAGTGCAAGTTCATTCCTGAGCACGTTTTCCTTTGCTGACTTTGAGTCAGTACCGATGGTTCATAAAGCTTTAACATATGTTACGACAGTGAAGATGGTTCAGTGAGTGAAAGCATTTGGGGTCAGAACTGTGCAACAGAATTTTTGGAACGACTTCCTGACAAGAGTTTAATATATTTCCATAACCTCAGTTTTGATATAAACTTCATCTTAAGACACATGACAGTGAAAGGAACTCCATCATTAAAGGTTCACGAACAATGCAGATAACGGGAATATATAAAGGTAAAGCAATCATTATTAAAGATTCATACACTGTTATAAATAAGAAGCTTAAACTATTTCCTGAAATTTTCATTTGCAGTGTGGTGAAAAGGAAGTATTTCCGTATCAATATTATTCAAGCTCTTTATTAGCAAATGACAACAGAACTGGTGTCATTTCTGAAGCGTGTAAGTTTATCCAGGATGCGGATACGTTCATGAAAAACATAGATTCCATCAAAGGTTGCAGAATAGATGAAAACCACTTCGACTTAGAAAAGTATAGTACATTCTATTGCAAACAAGATGTAAGAATTTTAAGAGAAGGTTTTGTTAAGTTCCGCAATGATATTAAAAGAATTTGATTTAAACGTTTATGACTACGTTAGTATTTGTTCTATTGCTAACAAATTGTTTGAGAACAGAGTGTACTTCCCGAATGGAAATTTATATGACCTCTCAAATAAACCAAGAGAATTTATTTCACCTGTATTCAAGGTGGAAGATGTATGCTGTCAGATAACATAACAAAAGAGCGAAAAGAAACTCATTGCTGATTTCGACGCTGTTTCATTATATCATCAGCTATAGCAAGACTTTATACTTTAGAAGGTATTCCAAAGGTTATGAAGAAAGAAATTAAGCACAGAGTATCTCATGAACATTTATTCGATGACGACCAAAAGGAACCCATTGGTGAAAAGTTTATGTCTGGCTTCTTTGTTCTCATTAAGATAACAGAGATTGGAATACATAGACACTTTCCTTTAATAGTTTGTGACCCTGAACTAAATCCAGAACTTAACGTTCCCAGAAGTTCAAACACTTGCTGTTTAATGTATGTTGACCAATAACATTACAAGACCTCATAAAATATCAAGGTGTCAAATGTGAAGTTTGCAAGGATACTATTACGATGGAAACAGAGATATTAGAAATAAGAGATGAAGTAAAGAAGTTGTTTGAGTTAAGGTTAAAGTATAAGAAAGAAGGAAATCCTTTGCAGAAAATATAAAGCTCATTCTGAACAGTATTTATGGCAAAACTATTCTATCTCCTATTGAGTCAAAAATAACCATAGTAAATGACAAAGATGCTATAAGATATGCCATCAAAACTACAACCATATAGTGAAGTTCGAAGGTTTGGATGGTTCAGATAAAACTATTTTCAAGCTAACGAAAAGTATTTGCAGACACTTTAACTTCTGTACACTTGGTGTTAATATTCTGTCAATGTCGAAGAGAATAATGAACGAAGTATTGTACTGCTTGAAGATATGGGACTTCAAATATTTTACCAGGACTGTGATAGCATGCATATTTTTCAATGAAGACATACCAAAGCTTGCAGCAGAGTTTAAGAAGAGATACGGTCGCGAACTTATAGGAAAGAACTTGGTCAATTTCATTCTGACTTCGCAGAAATAACACCTGGAAAACAAAGTTTAGCATACAAGTCAATATTTTGTGGAAAGAAGACCTACATAGACTTACTCATTAACGATTTAAATGAAGTTGCATTCCATGCACGTTGTAAAGGTGTAAAACAAGACGTTCTTGCTTTAACAGCAAATGAAATGTTTCCTGAAGCTATACAATGCTATTACAATGAAGATAAGAACATTCACATACCTGTTGGAACATATGACAAAGACTCTGAGTTCAGTTTAATGAAACTTTACAAAGCACTTCATGATGGTCAAGAGATTGGATTTGACTTATGTAAGTCTGCTAGTCCTTGCTTTGCTGAAAAGTTTAACTTTTCTATTCAGACTAAGACTTCATTCATAAGAAAGCTTAAGTTATGAGAACATGAATGAGAAAAATAATGAGGTCATTTATTTTTGTCAGCAGTGAGGTCATATAAGATTATATTGACGTTTGAATGCACTGTATGAAATTTTTGTAAGTTTTCCTTTTACAGTCCATGCATTTACATACAGAGTTCCACATTTATTGTTTTCCATTACATGAAGCTCTCTATAGCGAATTCCATTAAAGAAATAGAAGAGGTCTTGTTCTGGGTCATAGTATAAATCATCGAACTCATGTTTTCCATATGTTTTAACTTAAATGGAGTTTTCACCAATTTCATCTACATAGTTATAATTTATACCATTTGCTTTACATCTGTTTTTATTGTTTTGTTGTGATGTTACATATCTTAAATTTTCTATTCTATTGTCTGTTCGTATATGATTTATATGGTCTACTTGAGGTAAGTTGTCTGGGTTAAGTATGAATTGTTCTGCTATAAGTTTGTGCTTGAAGTATTTTTGACCGTTTAAACATAACCTATAATATCCATCGCTCATCCATTCACTCACAATTTTTCCTGTAGATTTTTTCCTAATATTGTGTGGATATTCTGTGTTAATTTCATAGTCATTGTCATGTTCGAGTGTTTGCCAATGTCCTTCACCTTCCATGCCTTTCACTCAAATAAAATTTTCAGAAAAAAATAAAACTAGCGTAGATTTTACAATACTGCGATGGTAGAGTTTAAGAGTTGTGCTTCAATGTAGAGACAATCTTTCCCATCTGGAGGTAAGAACATTGGGCAGTTATGGTCATGAGTGGAGAACATGTCTATCCAAAACTCACGATTGAAGCCAGTTAATTTATAGTATTTAGGGTTAGGAAGTGGTGAAGTTCTTGTATGACCAATGAACTCATTTTCAACTCCCTTACTTAAGTTTGAATATAATATAGCTTGCTTTCTATCCCAAATACCTGGAAATCTAATTTCGGAAAAATCATTTTTCCTCGGAAGCATTGCATCATAATTGAAAACATTTTTGAAATCATCACTTGGTTCAGAGATTTGAAATCTTATACGTAATGGATTTTCTTTCTTTTTAGCTACTTCATTGAATGGTGAGAATACAATGAATTGACAGTCATGTGTTCCATCTTCATTTGGTACAAACTCGTAATGAAAAGCTATTAATCTTTCTACAATTCCTTCTTCTTTCAGTTCTGCAAGAAAATCACGTAAAGGCTGTAAAGTTTGTACTTCAATGTTAAACTTCTTTTGAAAATTTTCGTAAAATGTAATTATACAGTCTTCTAACGTCGTACTGCCATTGAAGTATTTGTATATGTGAATGTTTTGGGCGCTTAAAGACTGTTCGTCATTTTCTATCTCGACTTGAAGTATAAAGTCAACCTTTCTGAAAGCACGTGTTATATACATAGATGTTATGCCAATGTACTTCTCTTCATTTATGTTCACAATCCAGACTGTTGGAAACTTAAACGTTACTCTGTTCCCCTTTATTTTGACGTCAGGGTTTTCACTACTGAACGCAACAGATAAAGGTATTTGTCTATACATTTAGTTCCGATAAAAATAACACATTTACTCTTTCTTTGCTTCAGCTTCTTCTCTAGCTTTTGCTTCAGCTTCTTCTCTAGCTTTTGCTTCAGCTTCTTCTCTAGCTTTCTTCGCCAGTAGTCTTGGGTTCTTTTGTCTTCCAGCAGCTAATGCAGCAAGTTGTTTTTCACTAAGTTTTCTCTTTGGTCTCTCTGGCTTTTGTTCTTGTTTTTGTTCCTTCAGTTCGGATAAAATTTGCTCACGAATTTCTTTCTTCAATGCTTCAACATCTATGACCCCTTGGGTCTTGTCCGTAGGGCTTGTCTGAGTCATTTGACTGCAGATAAAAAACAAAATTAAAACTTTAACCGATGTAAAATGAGCTTGTCAAAATCAGAGCGAGAGTCTATTATATTAAATGACGCAAGAGGAATACAACATCCTTTCTATTACGTAAGTCAGAGTAAAGATGGTAAAATATACGTAAGAAAAAGAAAGGTTCCATTAGCGAATGCAGAAAGCGACAGTATTAAGGTGCATGGCACCGAGGGCGAAGCCCATGTTAAGCCTTCTATTCAAACTGAAAAGTCAATAGAACCAGAAGAAAAGAAGCCAGATGTACTTTCAATAACGAACCAAGAGCTTATTGCAAAGTTCGTGAATTTCATTGAAAAACAAACCGAGTCAAAGAATCCTGACCCGCCAGTGAAAGAAGTTGAGACAAAAGAGAATGTACAGTTCATTGAAAATGTCAAGAAACAACTTCCACCACGAATGCCAAGAAGAAGAGTGAGAATAATGAAGTAAATAGATATTTTTATCTGAAGTAAATACATGCAGAACGAACAGTTAAACGAATTTACTCCAGCAGAGCATATTCATCAGATTCGCTCATATTTCGATATCATAGACAATGCAGTTCAAATTGGTGACACTAATAGAAAATATTCTGACGCAAAGATTCCATCACAACCTGGAACTGCTAAAGATAACACATGGGTAACATTCAATCTCTCACCTCCTGGTGAAAATATGTTGGACCTTTACAATACATTCATTACGTATAAAATGGAAGGTCAATTTATTGTAGATAAAGAAATTGGTTCAGGTTCCAATAAAACAAACCCACCAGGATTTTGGATTGGTTTCGATGACGCTTTCTATGCAGTTGCTGGATATCAAATCCTTGCAAATGGTCGTATCGTATATTCTCAAGACAACGCAAGAGAAGAAGCATATATAACTTCAAACTCACAAACTACCGAACAAATAAAGAAAGTAGATGTTTTCTCAAAGACTCGACATGAAGATGTATGGAGTCATTCGGGAACATGCAGAACAGGACAAATTGTTAGTGGTCCAATTACAGCAGGAAAATCATTTGATTTTAAGCTTCGTTTAAGAATTCCTGTTAGAAGATTCCTTCCACTAGAAGCTATTCGATTTATTCCAGCTTTTGCAGGAAACATTCAGCTTAAAGTAAAGTTCAGTAGCGACGCCTTACAATGCACATCTATATCTGTAAATGATATCATTGCTTTCAATCCAACTCTTAAAGTTGCATTTGCTTCAGATTCAAATCCACCGACAAATAAATTTGTTCCATGGAATGAACCATTCACTATGATAACGAAGTCAGTAGAAGCTAGTGGAACAGTTACTATTACAACTGTAACCCAGCAACTATTTCGAACAAAGATGGATTTTAATGAATGTTTCATTCATCCAAAGTCATTCTCTTTAGACCCTAACATTTATACAGAACTTGTAGAACATTATACAAACGAGGCTTTATGTTTTCCTGTTAAAGTTATGGATTGGATTCCTATGGACGGTTCATTCTCAAAGAATACAGATAGTTCAAGTGCAACATTTACAGCAGCTTATACGCCTATTAATGTTAAAAGTATTTGGGCACTATTTAGAAAGAAAGACAACTATTATGTTAATTTTGAGAACCCTAAGTTTAAATATCTTCAGCTTTCCATGGGAGCTTATGGAAATATGCCTGCAGAACCTGAAAAAACATATGGACCTGTATTTTATGAAATGGTTGCGAACGCTTGCAATACAAACAATGATATGATAGGATTTAATGAAGATGTTATGAGGTCATTGGTGGATGATGGTAGTGTGGAACATAAATGGGATAGCTATGACAACACACATTTCTTATGTGGTTTTCCAACAGAAGTGGACTTTTGCTTCCAGCAAGGTCAAACATCTACTGCTCCAATAACATACAAATTGTCTGTTAAAGGACCTATTGAACTAGCAACTGAAAATGTACCAAAGCCACTTATTGGATTTATGAGGGATGTTGCTTTGCCATTCAGGTGCGTGCTAATGGCATCCCCATAATAAGATTAGATGACTATAACTTAGCTACGGACGACAGTGAGGAATAAAGGATGAACGTTTATTTTTAAAGCTTATAAATGAGTTCTTCATCAAGCTCTCGTGAACCTTCACCATCTATGAAACAAACTTTACCAAAACGATTATGGAGCACCTATTGTATTCTTACGAGCTGCACAATGCAAAGAGCAGTCTCACCAAGGTTAGGTGTTCCACCAGCTCCTGTCAAAAATAGCATTTGGTCAAGTCCTTATATAAGATATGGTCTCCACTAGGTTTGCTAGCTACAGCAGGAGTTTATGATGTTGAAAAGAAATAAAGCAAATGTTGTAAATAATACTGAAGTAGCTGAAGTTAAACAAACTTCCAACACCTTCGCCAAAACCAACGCCTTCACAAGCAAAACCTTCAATGACTCCTGAACCTATGGAAGTACAAACTCCTGTTCAAAAGTCAATCCTAAACCGACTCCAACATTTAAACCAGAACCTACTCCTCAAATAAATCGTAAAACTCCTGCGTTTCCTTACTAAAAAATAACGTTATTTTTATTTAATATTAAAATTTTTATTTGATTGAAATGACAAATAAAGTCACTGAAGCAATGAAACAAAAGTTTTTGTAATACATTAAATCAGGAACTTCCAGAAGGTTTTTACATTCATACTATGAAGGATGGTAGAGTTCAGTTTAGAAAGATAAAGCAACCATTAGATAAAGAAGGAATTTTGAGAAAGATTAAACTTCATGAGGACAACATTGCTGAACTTAAGAAGAAGTTAGAAGAGTTGGAGAAGAGAGAGTTATAAAGCAATGAATTCAACAGGGTGAAAAACCGGGTGGAAAAAAGAGGTGAGATTTCACCACTTCACCTAAATTTATTTTGTGCTATGTTTTCATACGTGTGAGGGTGGTGATATTATTATTTTATATAAATGTGGGAACAAAAATAAAGCATATCTACTCAACAGGAATGAGACCCTTACTGACTATGTATTCGTTTAATGCTTGATGAAAACAATGGTACATATTATCGTATGGGTATACACAACGTCTGTTTCCATCGTCGTCGTATATGTAGAGCTCAAATCCAGTCCAACCTTCTTTTGTACAATATGTAGCTTTATTTAAGTATGCATTTATGTAGATAGGGCAATTTTCTTCATCGCTCCAGAAATAATTTTTCGTCATTGTTGAAATAGTTTTCGTTCCTCTACGTCCATAAGGAATGTATGCAATAAATTTAGCATCATAAGGTATTATAATATATTCAGGGTTTCTTTCATCGTCAATGGGTCTGTCTTTGTTAAAATGCATGTTTCTCAGTTTTACTTGAGTTTTGAATAGTTCACGGAAACGTTCTGGGAAAGAGTCATAGTAAATGTAGTCAGACATGTCTTTGTAATGAAATAAAAAATTAAAAAAAATAAAAATAAGGTTATTTTTTATTTAGTGAGGACGGTAGTGAATTTGTTAGTGAAGTCGTTAGTGAAGTCATTAGTGAAGTCGTTTATGTGTCAGACGGTTTTGTAATATTTAAGGTTAAGTTGGTGTTATGGTTGAGTTGTAAAATATACGTTACCGGTTTCGTAAAGTGTCAAAACCGCTAAGTGGTGTACGGAGGCGCGCAGTGCCACAGTACGCAACTTAGAGATACTAACTACATAAACTCCTGGAACGTTAGGGTCAAGTCTTCTTATTTTCTCAATAGTTGCATACTGGTCTGTTTGTTCTCTAGCTTGTGGTTGTACTGAGTTTCTCAAAGCAAACCATTCATAGTTTGCCCATGTTACTGTTTGAACTAAGTCAGAGTTAGAATATATCTTATATCCCATGAAAACTTCTGGAGCATATTGGTATCCGACATAGAAAATTCCATTGCAACCTTTCTTGTCAGACAACTTGCAGAAGTTTTATTTCAATGTCTTGTTCCACGTATAAGAATGAGTTGTCAATAGAAATAATATGAAACCCGTCGCAAGCAATATCTACTGTTGTTGAAGAACCTTCTCCAAACTCACCTACGTTTCCATAAGAAACAGCAGTTGTATATTCGTAATTCCAGGAACTATTTCTGACCTTCTAATGCATTGTCGCATTCGTTATACCATTCGGAAACATTTCCGTTCATGGCATCCAAAACTGTTGGCGTTATATTCTGAGCGGCGTACATTTCATATGGGTAAAAATATAGAATAGTTGGATTTATATATCATAATAGAACCCACTCGGACCAAGCTTTTACTTTCTTCCTGACTGAGTTTTTAACTCTTCTTTTTCCTTCATTGCCACTACTTTCACTAGATGAAGTTACTTCTTCACTACTTTCACTTTGTTCTACTCTTCTCTTCTTCTTTGTGTCGCTTTTGGTAACTTGCCCTCTGCTTCAAGTCGTTGCATCTTTGCCTCATGTTCACCTAGTATGTTGTAAATTTCCCATGTCCTTTTTGCCTTTGGGCTCTGGTCGCCCATCTCAGGTAACCTATATCCTAGAAAGATTTTGTCATAGTTTGTATTTGAGTCTTCGCTTATTGTTTGCATGACTCTTTCCTGAGTTTCCGGTTCAAGCTCTTCAACAGAGCTTGTCCATATGGAATAAGCTCGTTTCCAAATATATGTTTTTGTAGCCATTCTTTTCTTTCCATGTTACCAATAATATCTTTTGTGAATGGGAAAGCTTTTACCCAACGTTTCAGTCTTGCGTCATTTATTTCTGTAGTTGGTTTTATTTTGTCAAGGAACATGTTTTTCAATACTAACATTTCATTTGTACTGTCCATTTGAGTTTTCTTAAATATTCATCCCTTCTCATTTCATTGTCTGCAAAGTAAGTTTTTATGACATTTTGCAAACTTTCGTTTGCAAGGTCATGTACAATAGGTTCTCTTCCTTCTCTCTCCCTAACTTTCTTTCTAAACTCTTCACCAAATATACCATCTCTATGGTTCTGTGTAGTTCTTTGAGATAAATGTTCTAGAACGTCAGGTGTTATATTTCCCTCAGCCATGTTCATTTCATACTGGTCCAAAATATCTGCATCTTTCATATCTTTCAATGGCATTAAAGCCGCGCTGAAAATACCCGTTATATCTGGTTCACCATTCACTTCCATTGCGTCTACAACTTCTTGGAATTGAGGTTGTAAGTTTATGAACCACCTATCCGGATTAGCTTTATGACCCCATTCATTGTAGTTCCATAGTCTGCAGAAACAAAAGTAGGTTTGTTTCCATATTGGTTAGGTTCTGAATGAACTTTAAACAATGTTTCATTTCTATATGTTTTGTTGAAATTTAACCTTTTATTTTCACCGAGTTCAGCCAAAGATTGAACGTTATATGGTCGTAAGTAAAAAGGATTATTGTATTTGCGTACATTTTCTTTCAGTACTTCCATTCTTTGCTGAATATTTTCATCTGATGTTGGAGTCTTTTGTATGTCGGTGAACATTTTTCGATATTCTTCTACTATGTCAGCCGAATTTTTCTTAGACTCTTGGAAAGATTCCATATTCACCTCATACTCTTGTTGAGGGTCAAGATTTTTCGGCTGTTCCAAATCTTCATCTAGTTCTGTGAAGTTAGTTTCCAAAGGAGGGACTTGTTCGTTTCCTTCAGGCTCTTCTAGCTGTTGTTGCTGAACTATTTCTTCCATGTCTGGTTGTATCTGAACTTCTTCCTGTGGAGTTTCTTGTACCTCATCTGGTGGCATTTCATATATTCCGAGACCGTTTTTAACAAGTTCCCTATCTAAGTCATCCGGACTCATAAACCTTTCTTCTTTCGTTCCGTCTCTATTTTTTACGCGTTTCATGAAGAGAGTTGAATTATCATTTAGCTCTGACATCAAATATCTCGGAGTAAATTCATTCATGTCATTTGGATGATATGCTATTAAATCATATCCCTTAGCGAGCTTGTATTTTCCAGGTTTGAGATTATATCCGATTTGATGCTGAACCATAAAGCTAAATAGGTTTGGGTCAGTATTTCCTTCCTTGAACTTTCTAATAGCTTCTTTATATCTGTCACTAAAGTCAAGAGTATCTGGGTAACCATAATCTTCCTTAAGCATTTTTAAGAATTCTTGGTTTCCTTTTTCTCTACTTCTTTTATGTCCTTGCTCTGTTTGTGGTTGTTGTTGTGCAGGGTTTTGAACTGTTGGTTGTTGTGCAGGGTTTTGAACTGTTGGTTTTGGTTGTTGTTGTGGTGCTGGATTTTGAACTGTTGGTTGTTGTGTTGGTTTTGGTGCATGCCTGTGTCTGTGTCCATGTGACGATGTAAATGTTTTAGGTAGTCCTGGTGCAGGTGCTTCTCTTGGAGGGTTTGGTGGTATATAAGTTCCACCAGCTGGCACATATGTTCCATCTGCAGCATAATGTCCTACCTGACTTTTCGTTCTTAAGAAAGCATTTACTAGGTCTGTTTTGGTCTGTTGTAACTCTTTTCTTGACTTTCCACAACAGTTGCTCTAACGGCGTCATAGGCACTTTGAACTGCCTGTCTCGTTGCTGCATCTGTTATTTTCGTCATATTTTGTGCTACTTCTCTTAACTCTTTGTCGAAACCTTCAGACTTCAGTTTCTTTCCAGATGAGAAGTCGTTCACTAGTTTCACCTTACTATGAAGAGCTTCGAAGGCATTCTTAAAGCCAGCATTCATTAAAGCTTCATTTGAACTGTCTTCATCCGCTTGTATTTTTGTCCTTATTGACCCTATAAGTTGGGCTGCTTTAGCGTTGGCTTGGGCATCTAACCAGTCATTATTAGCTTTTATATATTCTGCGCTTTTCATTGCCTTTTGCATGGCTGCGTCGTTATTTTTACTTTCTTGTGCTAAGTTTTCATACTGTACGGTTTGGTTTTGCAACTGTAAAAGTTTTTCTGCCTTTACATTTGCTTCAACTTCTTTTATACTCATCGCTATCCATATATGTCTTCATGGCTTTTTGTTTTATCTCTTCATCTTTCAGTACTTTATATTGAGTAGTATGTTTTTTCATATTTATAACATCTTGTTCCATTTTTGCTACTTCTGCTGCTTTTTGACACTTTTTTCGCATATTCCTCTGTACTTAGTTCTTTCAGTTGTTCTTCTTTCTTCTTTTTTCTACGTTTAACTCATTAGTTTCTTTTGTCTGTCTGTCATATTCTAGTTTCTTTTCGTTTTCACTTATTTGTTTCTGTATGTCTATGTTTGACTTTTTGACATCTGTTATTTGATTTTTGAGTGAACTCAAATTCATTTGACTTTGAGGGTTATGAGCTGTTCCGTCTGCAGCTCCACCATAGCCTGCCATTTTCGCTAAAAGTGCCGCTCTTAAACCTCCACTCTGTGCACCAATAACTCGGTTTAAAGCATAGGGTTGCTTGACATTTGTTGCAACATAGTGGGGTCATTCATAATTTGTTGTTGCAACTGTTGTTGTGGTGTCAGTTTTACTATTGGATGTTTCAATGCTCCCTTCCTCTTACGTATATTCTTACGTAGCTTACGTGGCATTTTAAGTGAAGTTAAAAAGCGGTTTTTGACAGATGTTTATATGACACTTTTTGTTCAGCACAAAAAACTACTCGGTCAAAGTGTTGTCAGTTTTGTAAAATAACCGTCTTATCTCATTCTATAAGGAGAAAAGGCTTCTCAAAGTATACTTCCTTGGAACGCCTGTAACTTTCCTGTAGCGACGATAGACCCTTACTTGTCCGGACAAAGTTATACTATTTTGAGTGCTCTACAAAAAAGTCAACGGCGACGACTCTCAAAAACCGTTGTGTAAAAAGTTTTACCGTTGGACAAAAAAGTATATATAGAAAACAAAAAACGTTTATAGTTCATTCAATATTTGAGATAAACCGTTTTTCCAACGGTAACTATTAAATAAAATAAAAATAGAGGGTGTTACCGTTGACGAAAACGGTTCATCTCAAATATTTAAATATCTGTCTTTTTTGGTCAGTTCATTTTTATCTAATGGAAGCCAACGCTGTTAACCACAATTCAAACATTAACAATTCTCAACCGCTAACCAAAGCCAAAGCCCACAACCTCCAAGAACTGGCACAGCGGTTAGAATAACCACCAAAAAGTCTAACAGCGAATTAAGAGAAATTCTTCAACAAATTTGCTCTAAATATCTCAAAGACGCCGAAGAAAACACACAACCAGACGCTACATACAATACTCAGTTCTGTGAAGTTCTGAACAAAGCAATTACTAGTTCAATTGAACTTACTAAGACAATTCCAAGTCCAATTGAGCTTAGCGATGTCTTAGTTCAGTATTTTCCAACATTTATTAAGCTTATAATGTTGAGAACTTTATACCAAGTTCGTCAAAATCTTCCTCGTTACATCCAACGGTCATTCGACAAGAGAATTGCCGAATTCCAAGTCTTTAGTTACGGATATGACGAAGATGAATACGTTGACGAGTTCGGAGACAACTGTACAAAATGGTTTGAATGTTATACGACAACACAATTTGAATTCGACTTTCTCGAATTCAACGCAGCAACCATTCATATCATTGCTCTTTACCTTTCCGAACAACAACAAGACCTCGCAGATGGAGATGTTGTTACTGTCGTCATGAAAACTCCTGAACAATTCGGAAAAAAGAAGTCTCTAATTGCCAAATTCGTTCCAGGACATCAGCTTTTCCAACGCACAGAAGTCTTCTGTATTCCTGGAACTAAGTTCTTTGTCAGGAGCGAACTCAAAGAAAGATATAATGTGTCATTCAATTACACATTATATAATGTTTTCGACCCAGAAGAAGGCTTCTTCCCAGAAGCAATGGAGGAGGAAGAAGAGGAGGAGGAAATACAAGACTCTATCCAAGAAGAGTCCTCCGAATTCACACCAGAAGACTAACAATTTTCCGAATAAAAACTTCATTTATACTAAACATCTTCGGGGCTAGAGGGCGCAACGCGCCTGGAAGCCCCACTCACCTGACCTTGTATTATTATAAAAAAGAAAAAATAAAGCACGTTAAAATTTTTCTTTCTTGATTTTTTACAAAATCTACTTAGAATTATGCAAAATATGACTAAATAATTATAAATTTCAAGTTAAATTTTAATTTTGATAAATAATTTAAATTTCAAAATATCAAGTTCAGTTCGACTATGTATGTAGTAATTCCTCAATAAAGTGCCAAAACCCTATTAAAATATATGAACATTTTCAACATTTTAATGTTTTTATTTAAAAATTTGATGGAATATGAGCTTCAAACAATTATTATGTAAATAAAAATAATTAAATATATGTATTTATTCGTATTACAACCGTAGTAAGTCGATTCTTCCTTTCTTCTACTGAGATTTGAATTTGATTTCGAATTGTAAAGAGATTCAAAGGGAAAATACTAGCGGATAAAAACTACCTCCATGAAAGGGTCATAATGGAGTCAAGTTGTATTTTTTGATATTTTTTGCTTTTCGAGCCTAAATAGATAGCCAAGATAATGCCTAAAAATAAGGTTCTAAATTCTGAAGTTTACATGATCCTCTCGTGTGCACCCTTAATATTTGTTCATTTTCTGAATGAGCCAGAGCCTTCGCAAGACATTCACCAAGAAGAATGATGAGAAACTTCTTTCTATTATCAAGTCTATTGGTACACATAACTGGAAGAAGGTAGCAGAGAAAATGACAAATTTCACAGCAAGACAATGTAAAGATAGGTACAATATCTACTTAAAAGAGGCAAATAAACAAGAACCTTGGACCGCAGAAGAAGATCAATTGTTGATTAAGCTTCAATCTGAAATTGGATCTCATTGGACACAAATTTCCAATTTCTTTGAAGGAAGAAACATCAATAACATCAAAAACAGATGGCACAGATTCATAAAATTCCGTGTTGAAGGTGAAATGGCAAAGAAAGAAAATGAAAATCAGGCAGAAGAACAAATTCAGCCAAAAGACGATCATCATAGTATAAGTTTCCCAGATTTATTAAAGGGCATTGAATTCCCACAAGACGAAGCTTTCATGGAATTATGCTTCTTATAATTTGTTCATTCTTCATAATCATTCATAAAATAGATAGTTACTTTACTTTTAGGTAATGAAATGTTAAGAATAGATTAATAAATATTAATGTAACCACTTAAATTTTTTATCTTGCCATTTTGAATGATTTTTTCCTTGACGATTTAACGCTTTCAATTATCAACGGATTAATATATATATGAACAGAGAAAAATATAACTAACGTAATGTATAATAAAACATTTTTAGTAATAAAACAGAAAAAAGTACAATAATTTAATACATAAAAGCAAACTTATGACCAATTGTTATCAATGTGAACTGATTTACCTTAATTATTTTGCCATTTAAATTTAAATTAAAAAATTAAACCAATGAAATCAATTGTGTAGTAATTCTAATAGGAAGTAAGTTGCAGTGTACTAGTTTATGGAGTTTGGACAAGATTTCCATTTTGGGTTGTAGTTGGAGGAGTTTTAGACATTGAAAAGAACTTAAATCTATCTGGAAAGCTACGTTTATAATTAAGAAGCATCAAAATAACAATCCATGGTAAAATATTCCAGAAAAATTGAGTTGTAATCCAATCAAAAACGTGCCATGTGATTAAATATCCAATTATTATGCCAGATATATGCCCAATGAAACTGGCGTTTGGAACTAAAATAGAAATTACAATGCAACTGAAAATCGGCATGAATGAAATTGGAATCTGATAACCGAATACATTTATCTGTGACGAGTAACTAGCGATGATTGTTTCAAATCCAAATAAAACACATGAAAATCCAACTCCATTTATTTCTGGATTGATATCGAAGTGTTTTCTTATTAATGAGTCGATTATTGGAGGAAGAATTGTAAGAATTACAATATATTTAAAGTATTGTGAAATTTTTAAATATTTTTCTATTCCTCCTATTGTATAAAAGCTTCCAATATTCATTACTAGGTGAAGAAAAGAATAATGAGAAAAGCTAGCAGTTACTGTTCTCCAATATTGTTTTCGATCTAAAATTAATTGTGAATTACTTGCTACGTTTTCGATTGGAACATTTCGGCTGTTTAAATAGTAATATATTATGCAAAGTATGATGATAATTATGATTGTCAAAGGGGCATTGAAGGCATCCAGAATCGGAGGTCTGTACGCCATCAAATAAAAATAGATTTTATATGAATAATCCAGTAGTGCATGCTTTATGATAAATATTACTAATATCGAACAACCATGAAGTTCGGATTATAATATCATTTTATAATAAAAGATTTTCATTCTATTACATTGATAACTTTTTCACATTTTCTCTAACTTTGAGTCTATATTAACAATACTGTAATTTTGAAATCATATTTGCAAAGGTTCAATAGCGGTTCGCCTTATTTTTGTTTATATTAACAATGGCTCTTATTTCCAGACAAAAGGGGGGAACTCATTTTTTAGACCAAAAAAGTGGCACCTGAGGAGATTGTTTCTGCTTTATCTGATCATTGAAACGGAATTGATCCACGTTATTAGTATGAAACAATGATATACTAGGGACTAAAGAAGATTAGTATTACAAAAACCCAATTATTCGATGTTCAACTCATCATATCTTGCATTAAAGTTGATACCTTTATTTTTTCGAAATATTACAACAGTAGCAACCTTACGTATTACCAATGATAGCCAGAGTACTATTTTGGCATAAAAAATTTAAAACGATATTAAAACAACAGATTGACTAGTCATTCTGGTATAGTATCATGCATACTACCAGGTGATAAAATCTCAAATATCTTAGCTTAACTTCCGTTTGATTATGAGATACATATCTAATTTTGCTTGTTTTGTAGCCATAGTCACTAACTAATAACATTATTATGATAAGAAGACTAAATGTGCGAGTTTAATATACATTTGATTCAGATTTATTATCGAAAATCAAATCACAATATATATACTTGTAATCATTGAGAAACATATTTCACTGAAATAATTTGAGAAATACTGTCCCAAAATTTTTGATTCACTTTTTTAATTTGATTGCAGGGGGAATAAATACTCGCCCCTAAAATTTATTGTATGAATGAAATTCAAAAGGATTTTGACGAAAACTCAAACATTTCCAATGACGATATCAAAGAAGTACCTAAACAAACCGAAGAAGTAATTAATCTTGTTAATTTTATTCAAGAAAACTCAAATAACGAAGAAATTTTTGGTCAATCACTTCATCAACTCGTTGAAATACTCATCAACAATTCACGTAATGATCTTCAGTTGCTAAAATGCATTGACCATACCAAAATTTTAGAAGATTTTATGAGCTTTTTATTTTCTGAAAATAAGGATATCGTACTTGACTCACTGAAGCTTCTAAGTGCAATCACAACTTATAATACTCAATATTCATCTTTAATTTTTCAAAATGAGATGTTGTCAAATTATTTGAAGCTCTTTGAATCATCATGCAATGAAATAACTATGAATCTCATGATTTTAATATTGAATAACATGAAAGGTTTTCAAGAGCTTTGTCTTCTATTTTATGATTATTTTATTCGAGAACCTGAGAATTATTCATTAACACCATATTATGCATTATTCACACTAAAAGAATTAGATTATTTCCAGAAGCTAGATAACTTTCAATACGCTAAAATTATTGAATCTTTAGAACTATATATCGAATCAGGCCAAAAAGATGCAATAATATATTCAGGATTAGCTATTATAAAGGGAATAAAGCATAACATAGAACCTTTTAGAGAACACTGTGTTAAGCATGATTGGAATGATTTATTTTTAACAAAATTTGTCTTTCATCCATTTTTATTAGTTAAGAAAGTCGGATACAAAGGATTAAGAGCAATTCTTATTTATATACCACATGAATTTCTATGTGAATCTAATTTTGCTCCAATCAAATCAATCTTCGATGGTTTATTCCCTCCAGATGAATCAACCTGCCAAATGCTTAATTATCTGAATGAATATATCGAAAGATTTCCAAGTTTTATAAATATTTTTGTAGTTGAAACAATTGAAAATGATTTAACATGTTTTGATCATATGATTTCTTTGTTGTTAGATAGAACTCAGATTTATTCATATTGGTGTATTAAAGTGATTAATTCAATAATTATGAATGTCTCTAAGAGTCAATTAAATAAGATGCATCCTGATGTTATAATTCCTCTAATTTTGGAATGGATTGAAACAACTGATGATAATACTTTTATTGGAGAGATTCTCACTGCACTCCAAGTATGGATTAATTGTATGCAAAATGATACGGCAAGAGAATTTCTCTGCGAATGTTTCAATATTTTAAATACTGAACACATTTTTAATGAGCTTGCTGAATCTGATGATGAATATATTGCTGATTTATCAACAAAAATTTTCAAGCAGCTTACAAGTTGATTTTTCCATTAATATGGCTCTAAAAATCACTTGGTTTTCTCCAAATGAATACTATGATGTGGTATAGCTTTCATAGTTGAGTATCAGTAATTCTTTCAGCATCTGAAATGAATATACTTAAATAAGATAATAGAGATTTAAACTCCTCTAGGTTTTGCAAGTATAAATTTATGTGCAAAATCGACAATAGAACTTATATGTTAAATTTGATGTATTGACATCTAATCTATAATATTATTATTCAGGAATTTTTATTATTAATCTCAAATGCATAATTTCCTTGATATCATTTAAACCAGCATTTGTTATCAAATTTAGGATATTTCCCATGAGTTTATCAAATGCTTTTCTCATTTAGTAAAATCCAATAAAATAAATATGAATTATTTATAAATAATTTCTTATATTATATATTAAACAATTAACTGGATAGAAAGTACTTATATTTTTATCTTGTATATTTGAGTTTAAAGAACAGAAAACAAATATGAAATTTATAAATGATAAAATGATAAGATTAAGCAAAAATCTTCCAATAGAGCCAAAGGAAAAGTATAACTCCGAGAACAAATAGAAATGTCAAAGTTGTAGGGCTTAATCCTGTTTTCTTGAAAATTTCATCAACTCCTGAGAGCAATCTATTAACAAGATCTTCACTCTTTTGGAATGAATTTTGCATTTGATCAAGTAAAGTGTTGTGTCTTTCTAGTTCTTCGCCTAACGCGTTAGAAACTTGTTTCAAAGCGCCAATTGTTTGTTGCAAGGTGTCAACCTGATCATCAAATTGATCAACCAATGGATTCTCTGGATCGGCTTGCTTATTACCCCTAAATATCGGATCGGTTTTTCTACTCATCTAAAATTTTTGACAATTTTGACAAGTAATCGAGCTGTATAAATTGTCAGAAATTATCACTGTGTATAAGAATCAATTGTAAATGAATTTAAAGCGAACATTTTGGTCAGAATCAGCACGGAAAACACATACGTCTATAGGATTCCATCAATTATAAAAAAATAATTTGGTTATATAAATATTAACATTTATTTTGGAGCCTCGCCTTCGTGGTGGGCTAATTTACCAGATGGATCAAGCTCTGCTGGTGGGTGTTGTAATACTTCTAATAATTTCTGAGTAGTACGCTGGATTTTTCTTGTCCATTCTTCTTCTGGAGTATTTGAGAATTGCTTCATCTTTCCGTCAAACCAAATTTTAGCTTCCATAGCCATATGTGAAAAAAGTGTATCTGCGCCGTTATATTCTTTTGCGTTTGACCAAATAAGATTAACATCCCTAACAAATTGATCAATTGTACTGTAGGAATTGTTTTTAAGCTTTTTTTGAACTTCGTGAAGCGACATTGGCTCTTTGATAATTTGGAGATAATCTGGAGCTCCATCTTTATCTGGATCGACGAGATCAATAAATGGGAGACAAATTGGCTTAGCAAGTAATTTTTCTATAAGTTTTGCGCACTTATCAACCTGAAATTTAGTAAGTGTCATCAAAATTGTCACTTTTTTTCAAAAAATGATGTATCAAAAATGTAGAATATTGATGAATTCTGCTTATCCTAAGAGAATATTATCGATTATTTTAAAATCAAGGATTTTGAGTTTAGAGTGATGATCTTTTCAAGAGAAGTCACTTGATTTAGATGTATCCAAATCTCTTAGATTATATTAGCTCCATAGACGTAAAATATTCTGTTCAAGCCTAATAGATATTAATTGAGCAAATTTGATCATTGGTAGTATATTAAATTAGTCACCCAAACTAGAAATTTGATTTGTCTCTTTATTGTAGTTGCATATTTCACTTAGTGCGTTTCTAATTTCTGAATGTTCCATTCTTGATAATATTTTTTCTTTTATGTTGATGTCAACTTTTCCAACAGCATCACTGAATCATAGGATAACAGTCCTCAATAAAGAGAAACCACAATATCTCTTGCAAATATGTTCAAATTTAATATGGCTATAGATATTTGCATGATAAATTAACACCTAATGTCAGACTGTTGTTAAACGCTATTTGGCTTAACTCAAGCCTATGGTGATAAAATATTAATTTGACATTTCATATCCTCGTATAATCATGATTTAAAGATTTTCGGAATATAACTATAACAGATATATTGAAATATCATTATTTCGTAACTGATGCAGAAGGTAATCTTCGACCTAAACAACCTTCTGCGTTCAGACAATCTAATGAACCCAAACCTTGCAATTGGTCGAAAGCTTCAAGAATTGAACAATTTGATATCACGAGGATACATGACAGACCAATTTGATCTTGAACCTACAGTAGTTTACTTAATAAATGCAAATAATAGACAGCTGAGTTTTGTAAATTCGATATATACTGGTTTAATTGCAGTTGCATGCTATAAAAACAGAACGCACATTGAATACTGGAAAATTCTGCCTCTTCTAGAAGATGAAATACAAAGCGGATCATTACAAGCTATTATAATATTCGGCGTATTTGCAAAACATCTCGGAGAAAAGATAATTATGGTTCTCAGAGACTTTATCAGAAAATTATTACGAATAAATGAAACAAGAATACTACCATTTGTTGTTCAATGCTTCAGGAGAATCATAAAAGGAACTGATTCATACGTTTTTGATGAAGCTATTGAAGTTATTGACTACATATCTCGTGGTTTGAATTCACCAAACAACGAAATCAAAATACAATGCATTAAAACACTTCCTGTCATCATGGAATCTACAAAACTTGGTATGAAAAAGCTTTTCACGCCAGTTGAATCTCAATTTGAAACAAAAAACTCAAAATTACGCTTTGCAATTGCCAAATCCTTAGCAAAAATGATTTATTTTACAGGCCAACAAAAGGATCAGACCGGTTTAGGCCAATCTGTTTACGATCCGAAAAAACCTTACAAAGTTTGTTTTTCAACCATTTTGGAGTACGCAAAGAACGAAAAGAACATTCCTTTATTATGTCATACCATGATGATATGGATAAGATTCCTCCAACCTGATGATATTTCAAAAAAGATTTCATTATTTACTAAATTTGCTTTGTCTATCGTCTCTTTGAATCTTCCATTACCTTATGCATGCACATTTAGTCGTACAGTATTTAGAGCCGTTACTTCTGTTATAGGAAGCACTTATGACCCACTTTTGTGTCATTATGTGTTTGATGACTCGAAAAAGGAAGGTTTCGGAATGATGAACACCGCGATTTGTCTTGATACATTGATAAACTTTAGAGCTTCAGCGAAAACAATCAAAAAAGCTGCTAAATCTTTTTATCAATTATTAGCTTCAAAAGATCGCGAAATTGTCAGATTATTATGTTCATTCTTTGTCATTGTTGGCCGTAGAGATCAAAAAACTTCTCAGATTTTGGTTTATTCTTTCATTTCTTGGTTAAATTCAACCGATATAAAACCGCTCGAAATTAACGGTTATTCTCGTGGCATTGCCATTCTTGTGATGACAAGTAACATTGCGCAAAGCAGTATATTGAAGATCCACGAGATTATTAAGAACTGGTTACCAGAAACCATCGAAAGAACAGATCCAAGATTTTCTGCCGCTTTATTATTGTGTACAGCTGTTTTCAAACGATCACCAATTGATTTTCCGATGCAAATCATCTTGTTAGCGTTCAAACAACTACCTAGATTATTCAGGAACGGTGAGAAGATCACAGAAGAGAATATAAACTTAAATACACCAATGAAATTTGGTGCGATGTTGATGAAACAAGTAATTATGTCAAATATTGACACTTTGTTGAGTTTACAACCAACAATTCAACAAGTTTCTGTTGTTGTTACACATAATGCCGCTTATCTTTCTTCTCCAACCTTGTTGTCTATGTGGCTTGCTATTAGAACATGCAAAGCTGCTTGGCATATTTCTTTGCCACAATCAATGTTCGTTGCTACTCCAACGATTTTGCAAAGATTTTATAACCCTAGTGAAAACAAATACGATTGGGGATGCAGGCAATGCAAAGATGATGTTGATCTATGTGAAGAATTGTATAAAACAAACCTTCCTTCGCAATACTACACAGTGTCAAGTGATAAAATGGAGACAATTTACACATTGATACTTTCCGATGTAAGAACACCTATGAGAGAAGAACTAATCAAGATTGTTTTGAGGGATTACAGTCCTTGGAGTGTTTTCTGTGCACACACTTTGTTGAAATCGACTTGTTTGAATTTGTTTTCTCAAGAAAAAGAAAAAGACAAATTATTACAACAAGTCAGATTAATGTGTATTAATGCTGTAACTAAAAAGAATTTCATTGGTGAATATATACCAAAAGAAAGTCTCAAGAACATGTTGAGTTTCACATCAACAGATGCACGAACAACTCGTTTGCAAGGAGCAGCAATTGCATCATTGATTCTCATTAAACCAGAGTATTACGATGAATTGATGGATTACATTGAAGAACCAACATCAAATCCACCATTAATTGCTGCAATTATAAGCGAACTAAAATTCCCAAAGGAAAGAGAAGTTGATGGAATACGATGTTTGTTAGCATTGGAGAGATTAATGGTTACAGATCCACATCCAATCATGTTCTTTGCAATGTTGCATTTGATAGAAATGAATGTGCTCACAGGTGATTTCGTTGGCCAAACATTCGAAATCCTTGAAGATGTTTCATTCAATGATGCAGTCAGGAACACAGAAACATTGTATTACTTGGGACAATGCATACAAAATATAAGTGGAAACGATGAAAGACTGAGACAACACGTTTCTGACACATATTTACACCAAGTTTTCAATAAGAATTTGAGTTTGTTACTTGGATTGGAGATGAAATCATCAAGTGACAGACAAATTAGTATCAAATACGACTTCACGATTGACAAACCACGTCCTATTCTCAATGCTTATTTCAAGTATTTGGAGAGTGCAAAAGATATTCCAATTATTTTGGGAATTATTCAACAAGGATTTTGTGATGGAGAATCGAAGATGAGAGAACTGTTTTTTCGATTCAAAAATGTCAATTTCTGGGTTTTCGTTACTAAACTTGTCATCATCAAAGGAACAGTACCTTTTGTTGGTACAAACATGAGAGTTTCTCCTTCTGTTGAAGTTATTCAAGCAATGATGACAATTGCTGACTTAATTACACAGCAAATCTTCATAAATTACCCTGCGAATCGTGATAAAATCGAAGATTTGTTGTCATTCCCAACAGCTGTCTTAGCCCTCAAAGATCATTCAGTTCATTCTTCTGCCTACAAAATGTTGAATACTTTTGTGTCGCTTTTTTGTGAAGTAAAAGACAGCAACGATAATTTAGAATTGAACAATTACGCGAATACAATACAAGATGCATTTAGAACTGTATTCGATGAAGGCCATAAATTGTCTATGGGATTGACATTCGCAATGTCTTATTTCAAGTTTTTGAAACAAAACGAATGCGAATTTACAAATGTTGCTTATAAATTTATAATTGATGCATCAACGGTAACAATCCAGAATGATCCTATTACTTTTATCAGAATCGCAGGAAGAGCGATGGATATCCTGAATGAACCAATCCCTGAATTACAAAACCAATTTGCAGAAAAAGTTGGAAATTTCATTACAAACGTTTGCAAACAAACACGAACTGTTTCAGAACTTGGTAATGAAGTTTATACAACTATTGCAACTTACATCAAAATGAAGAAAGAAGTGAACTTGGAATGGACATTCACTCTATCTTTACTTTGGGAAATGATGAGTTATGGATTCAATGAATCTATGTTGAAATTATTAATTTCTTTATTGATGAGAAACAAAAGAACTGAAAAGGAAATGATTAATTATGTTCTTTTTGTTATTGGCCGTTCTTCATTGTTTAATAATCCACACATGGATATTTCAACAATGCGAGTTATTGGAGAATTTTTAGGAGTTGTTGCTTCAGTAATTCCACGATTTGCTGAAGGATGGGAAGATACATGGGAATACACACTTTCTTTGAGTCTTTCAAGCTTCAACTCTTACAGGGCTTTAGCTTTATTGCTGAGATGTGGTTCTACACAACTTATTATGCAATTTGCTGGTCCTTTCGTCGCATCAATTATTCATGATGATATTAAGTATTGCGGAGCACTTTTGACACTTTTGTTTTACAGAATTCCGAGTTCTGTCATTGACCAAATCATTCCATACGTGATAAGAGGTGATTATGCTCCTTACGAGAAGTTTAATGTTTTGCTTCATATGTTGAGAGCAACAGGAAAAACGGCTTTGATTAATTTCGAAGATATTTCTCGTTTGACATCTTTCTTTTTCTTCGATGAAGGAGCTTTGTTTGTTGGGAATCTCCTTTCAGATGATAGAACAGATGTTTATGGTATCAATCTTCTGAGATTGGGTATCGCCGATTCTATATTTAGAGCGAATATATCTTTGGAACAACTTTCTTTAGTAACAAATGTTATTTATTTGGCAACTGTCAAAATAAAGCAACTGTTTCCAATTGATTATTGGCAGCGAGCAGTTGCAAACTTCAGTTTGAACATGATCATTACTCATCCTGATGCTGAACAACAACAAATTGCTCAACTCGTTCAGGTTTTGAACCTGATCGACAAAGAAATTTTGTCTGAAGCATTCAGAAGTATAACAGATCCTGAGTTGCTGATGCAAATACTCTTTATACCTCCACCTTCACCTAAATTTTAAATAAAATGTTTATTATAGATTATTATTATTATAATTCAAAATCATGTTTTTTAGTATATGATCAATATATTCTAAAATATCTGGTTTGTAAACTCCCTTAAAAACACCCAATTTCACAATTATTTTAAAAAACTTCTGGTTGTGCATCTTCAAAACAATCACCATTAATTTGCAGCATAACAAAACAAACTATCTGTTTAATATTGATGTTGCAACATAAGTTGACAAACATATTTCTTGGAGCTTTATGTGATTTATATAAAAACCCTCGATCAAATTTCAAAGGCATATTATATCTTTCTTCAAACATAAGGCTTTGCAAATATGGATTTCAAAACAAAACGATCAAGGGCAAGTAGTGTGATAGAGTTAGGAATATATATATATGGATTTAAGATTTGAGTGGTTTCGAAAAGTATTAACGCCAATAGATGTGACCGAAATTTGTTTTAATTTGACATTTCATTTTTAAATTTTCACACAACTGATGAACATTAGCATTAAAATTTTTGTCGGGTTCATTGAAACTTCAAATGTAATGAATTCATTGAAATGCCTTGTATAATTTTGTTTGAAGATAATCATCTGGATGTAAATCTTATTGATTTCGACTTTCACATTGTTACTGTATCATTTAATACCTATGAACGTAATTAAAGTTCATAGATTATTTCCGAAATCTTTGTGATCATTGATTTCCAAATGTCTAAAACAATATTTATTTATTATAATGACTTTAAAAGATATTTAAATGTTAATATGCAAATTTGTCATTTTTTAAAAAAAAATTATTAATGTCCGACAAAGACATTTATCCAAATAAATTCAGCGAACTGCGAAGTATCTGTAAATACTACATTGATTTATATAATGCGTTATATCAGCTGAAAACTGAAAAAGAAGAAGATTTAAACTCAATTTACAAAATGATCAAAACAGAATTGATTGATTCAAATAAACATCCACCACAAATAATTATTCGAGACATTTTAAATATTATTCCGTATAATAATCGCTATACAAAGTCATATTTATCCCTTGCCAAACTCATATCTGATGATTACCATGTCACAGATGTCAGAGATGTTGAGTCTATTTCAAACTTCTTGTTTTTCAAAGAATATGGAATCAAATTAAACAAATCGGACAATTTCAAAAAAATTAAATCTGAAAATCTCAATTTTCATACAGAAGATACAATTTACAGAGCAATTATGTATAATGACTTAGAAAGATTCATTGCATTCACAGAAAGAGAATGGTTTGATAAAAATCAAAGGCTTAAAAGCAGTTTATATCCATATTCTGAAGTAGGATATTCATTACTTGAATTGTGTTGTTACCATGGAGCAGTTGATTGTTTCAAGTTTTTAAGAACAAAATTTCAATCATATGTATCTTATAAATGTCTTAATTTGTCGTTTTTAGGAGGAAATCCAGATATCATGAGTGAATGTTTGAAATATCAAAAACCAAAAGAATATGGAAATTGCATGGACTATGCAATTATTTCACACAACATTGATTTTGTTACATTCTTGATGAACGAATACCAAATAAAGATAAATTTACTTTATTGTGGATTGCATAATAATTTTGAATCATTTTTAGTTTATTTCGATCAAACCAATGATGTTAACAAATGCTTTAATATTTCGGTGAAATTTAATATTCCATCTTTTTGCGAATATTTTCTATCAAATGGTGCAAATATCAATGAAAAATATGAATATGGAGAAACCGCTCTTCATTTTGCAGCAATAAATAATAGTAAAGAAACAGCCGAACTTCTTATTTCACATGGAATAAATATTAATGAAAAAGATAAAAATGGAAAAGCCGCTCTTCATTTTGCAGCAATAAATAATAATAAAGAAACAGCCGAACTTCTTATTTCACATGGAATAAATATTAATGAAAAAGATAAAAATGGAAAAGCCGCTCTTCATTTTGCAGCAATAAATAATAATAAAGAAACAGCCGAACTTCTTATTTCACATGGAATAAATATTAATGAAAAAGATAAAAATGGAAAAGCCGCTCTTCATAAAGCAGCATTTAATAATAGTGAAGAAACAGCCGAACTTCTGCGCAAATTTTGCGCATTTGAAAAAGTTTGGAGTTGACTATTATAAATAATCAAAACCATTAATAAAGTATAGCCACAATTGCAAAATATATTAAAGAGAAAATGCTTACATCTTTTGACTACTTTACGCGGATAGATTTTTAAACGCACAAATAATGCGCAGTTTGAATGTAAAATAATTTTTTTGAGCATTTTTTGCACTTGTAGGAAAACCCGATATTTGCACAAGGTGAAATAGCAAATTCTGCCATATTTGCAATTTATTTGGAAATACATCGAGCTGATTCTTCGTGCAAGTAAATTTAAGGTGATGTGAATGTGTTCTCAATAAATTATTGAAGAATTTATTTGACATTGTCACACAAATCCAATCAGATCATATAGCAAAATCGCATATTGATATCACCTTGATGCATTGTATATAACGACACGGTGTCGTCGACAACTAATGATAGTATTAAAAGAGATGACAATATCATGAGTTGGTAATAATCATCGATATTTTCCAATTACATTGAGAAATAAAAATCATCGGCGTCTTGGGGCATCATAATGTAAACTATAGAAATTTCAAAAGTTTACATTACTATTTGAAGAGTTTACACGCATCACGAAAGAAATTTGAATAGATTTCCCTTCCTTCTACACTTATTGTGTGTTTACTGGATAAATCTTTATGTCTTAAGGGTGCACTGTAGTCGGTTTGCCAAAGCCCTCAATTTCGATCAATTGGTTTTTTAGGCTAAACTTTTTTTTTCTTATATTTCCATATTTATAAAATATTTTTTATATTTTTTGATTGATAATATATCGCTATATGACCATATATCATATCCATAAAAATCATGGAAAAATATCTCCTAAGCCTATATTAAAGGGTGAATCCGAATCTAATTGTAGATGCACTGGATACTTCTCTAACATTTCAGATGTGGGTAATTGGAGCTTTCAATTAGTAAAAACGCCAGATGCAAGATTCATGAAATCCTGTGTTGACACTTGTTGCATGACGCTCCCTAATTGATTTTTTTTCATGTGACGCCGTAAACTTCTCAAAAATAATCGTTTTCATTCAAATAACTCTGCTCCAAAAAGCGTAGGGGTCTCAATTTTGTGACGTTTACAATTTTTAATGAATGAGCGAGAGAATGACCATCTAAAATACACGAGGTCGCCGCCTTCAACGCAATTGTAAAACTCATTATAGAGCCCTACTTTTCAAAAAGTTGACTTAGCCCTACGCTTTTTCCATAGTAGTTTACACTCGCATACATTCAAAATTGAATAATTTACACCATGACGCAAAGTGACGTCACGTAGAAAATCATCCCATCCGGGGAAAAAAAAATCTTGAGCAGAATAGAATTAATATGGCATACTAGTTAAAATTCTAACTCTAAAAAGTAATTACATATGAGTAGTATAAATTTTCTATATTTTATTTAGCATGAACTAACGATTCAAGTTGTTCATCCTGTTTCCAAACATTAATTAACATCTGCAAGAACTTGATATCACGAACGCCGAGTCTAAGAGCTGTTGGGCAGCCGTAATCGTCGCAATGTCTCACTGGAAGGCCGCTATCGAAGGCAAGTTGTGTTGCTCTCTCAGCAGCTTCTTTAGAATGTAAGTCTACGTATACATATGGAACCCATGTTGGTGCGTTTGTATAGATTTCGCCTCCATACTCTGTAAGGAGCTTTCTCATCTCTTCGTTCCACTTTGGTGTGATATCCCACATCTCCTTGAAGTAGTCTGTGTCGTGAATGGCATTTGCGAAGAAAGCCTGAGCAAATCCGTTGACAGTCCATGGAGCTTGGATCTTTGCGATTCTCTGGGTCATTGCTTCTGTGGAAATAACTGTTCCGAGACGAAGAAGTGGGCAGGCAAGGACCTTTGTCCATGATGTAAGGACAATAACTCTGTCGCCGAACTCCTTGATGAGTTGGATGGCAGAATGGTTGAACCACTCTGGTCCATAGCACATGACAAATGACTCATCGATGATGAATGTTGATTTGGAATCGCGAGCGATGATTTCTCTCATTTGTGGAAGGTCAATGAACTCACCAGTGACGGAGTTTGGATTGACAATAATTGTAACTTCAGCGTTTGCGTTATCAACAGCAACTTCTGTTTGTCCAGCGTTTGTAAATGCGCGCTTGAACTCTAAGTATTGGACTGTGTTTGGATATGGCCTCCATGTTGTTCCTGGCTTCCAGATACGAGAAAGAATATCGATGAATTCGGAAGCTCCATTGCCTACACGGATTTGGAATGGGCTGATTCCAAGAACATCAGCAACATGGCATCTTGGAACCCAGGCATCTTGATCTGGATAATGCTCTATTTCAGTGAAGACCTTCTTTGCTGCTTCAATGGCGTGTTGTGGCGGGCCAGAAACGTTTGTTGTGACAGAGAAGTCACATTTGAAATCTGGGCAGTACCTGAAGGATTGGCCACCATGGTAGCACTGGACTGGTGGGCGCTGGTACTTAGTAAGCGGGTCAATGCCGTCACCAAACATTGATATTTTGATTTCGGAACCTTCTCAATAGTAGAAAATTGAATGCCCAACTGGTCAATTGTTTAATCTTTTTGAAAGAGTTCTCGATTTTGAGAGGCTACTGAGTGATCGGAATGTCACATTTCGTTCGGAGCTTTCAATTCAGTTTTTCTTTAAAAAAATTCATAAGATTAGATTATTTGGAATGTATTATTTTATAATATCCCCAGAACAAGCAAATCCTTCTAATAAGAGTTTCATAAAACTGGCAAAACTAATTTTTACACTTCATTTTTGTACGCTAAATGGCTCTTACAGGCATTTAAATCGGGCCATTCCTATAACATACACAAATATAATTAATATCATATGGAAATTACCCATTGATTACCATTTAAAAACATGGTTTTGTTGAATATCTGGAATTAATCAAAGCATTACCTTTTTAAGCGGAAATATTTAAGACCCGATTCATTCTAATTATATAATTAGAGGCAAAGTCTCTTATTTTTTATTTAGTCCCTGGCGAAATTTCAAAAAATCCTCAAAATAAGATTTAACTAACTTTAATTATATGGATAATATTTTCATACACATTTAGATACTAAATATCTTTTTCAATTAAAAAATTAAAGAAGAAAACGAACAATCAAAATTTATTCCAACCAATAGTTATACTATAAATCAAAATAATGATCTTCAATTATATGGTAAATCATTTCCCCTTTTGAATCTTACAAATATGACCAATTTTGAAGTATTGTTCAAAGATTTTCTTTATGGATCAATATTTACTGAACATTTGTCATTGATTTACTAAACACGCAGATAGTTTCGTACTATAGATAATATATCTTTACACTATACTCCGAAATTTATAAATTTGAGTTATAATATGAATATAATTGCAATTCATCTTTGCATATGGCATTGTGTTGCTCTAATAGGAAGATATTATGCGTATCTATATTGATTTTAATTCAGAAATTAGTTCGATTTTTAATGAATTCGAAATTTTAATTAATTTATCGTAAAAATACATTCTTAAAAATTATATCATCTCTTATTTCAACTTTCAATAGAAAACCTCATTCAAAAATTGAACTGTTGACCGTTTCTTTTTCAATTTCTGATTTTCCGGAATATCTGTATGGCATAATAATAACAAAATCAACCGAACAAACGTACCTTGAAATTAATAGCACTTTTTTAATTTGAGAGCAAATTAATATGGATAATGATTTTGCACTTGATAAAATCTTGCTTGACCTAAAAGACGAGAATGTTAGTGATACACTCGGTCGTTTCGCACAAACAATTTACTTTACTCAGAAAGAAAAAATTCCAATAATCTGCAATAAGCTTGTTCCACGTTTGCCAGGCCGTATTAAATCATTGAATGCATATGCTCATTTCATTCACTTCCTTGCATGCGGATCTCAAAAGTATCAATATAAGAGCGAATTTGCCAGTGAACTCCTTGACAAGGTCTTTATGAAACCAGTACTTTTAGATTTTATCTATCATAAAATACCGATATTTGCAGTCTTACGAATGTGTATTGAACTTGGAACGTTTGATATCGAAGATATCAAAGTAAGGGTCCTCAAAAACTTCCAACTACGATCACGATACTCATTAATTATGGCCTTATTTTTTCTTCCTGAAATCAGGGATGCCCAATGTCAGAAGTTTTTAGCAAATTTCTTAACAGCCAACGTTCAAGGGACATCTTTAATAGGAAATTCCTTATTTCTAGAGCTTAACATGGATAATTTAGTTGCCGATGACTACGCATTACTCAAATCTTTTATAAAAGCCGGATGTCAACATAATGAGTTCGCCTTATGCTGCAAGAATGATGATATGAACAGATTGCAAGATCTCTCAATGATGTCCAACTTTGATTTGAACATGCGTATTTCCAATAACTTCTTTGAACACTGTTTCTTTTGCCATGCAAATCCTCCTTTGATTTCTTACGCTGCTGCATACGGATCAATCAAATGCTTTAAGTTCCTTTTGCTCAACAATGCCGATTTGAACATCTGCGATGATGATAACTTCTACCCGGAACATTTCGCAATTGTTGGAGGAAACGTTGAAATCATTCATTTAATCGAACAAAGAAGATTTGATGAAACAAACACTTTACAAATTGCATCACTTTTTTATTATGATGCTGTTTTTGAGTGGCTTTTAAATACACGAAAGATTAATGTATTATCAGCTGCATCTACTTTATATTCAGTTGTTCACACATGTGCTATTGCAAACAATTTCCACGCAATGTCATTAGTTCTTAGTCTTGGAGCAGATATAAATGCAAGAGGGAATGATACATTGACAGCTTTGATGCTTGCAGCATGTTTCGGATCGTATGAGACTGTAAAAATATTAGTAACAAACAGTAAAATCAATTTGTCGATATCAAACAGACATAAACAAACAGCTCTTCAAATTTGTTTATGTCTGTTTGAGAGATTCAAGGATAATTAAATTATTACGTGAAGCGGGTGCATATGCGAATGCATTTGATATTGAAAGATGGACACCTTTACATCATGCATGCTTCCATGGAAACACTGAATGCGTTCGAGAATTGTTGGAATTTCCTGACGTTGATGTCCATTTGAAGACACTTTTAAGAGAAACACCAATGATGCTTGCTTTAAGCAATTATCACATGAATGTTGTTAATATATTCATATAAAGGAATTTATTAGATCCAAATGATAAAAATAATATCGGAATGTCAGCATTGCATGTAAGTTGTGCAAAAGGACTGAATGATGTGGTTAAATACTTCTTGGAAAGAGATGACGTTGATGTGAATTGCAAAAATGAAATGGGACAAACTCCTATTTTCGAATGCGTAAACCAAGGCCATAACGACATATTGAAAATGCTACTTGAGAGAAAGGAAATAGATATAGATGTGAAAGATATTTTCGGGCAATCAATTGCTACTATGTTGAGGACAATAGAAAATAATAATGTTAGAGAAACCATAGAAGCTTATATTAAGTCAAAGCAATGATGTATTTATTCAGATTATTTTGTATTTATAATAAATTGTTTGTATGTTCTTATTTTATTTATTTGTTGTGTTGGAAAAGTATTATTTGCATACAAAAAGTTGTAATTCTCATTCACTTTTGGAGGTCCACAAATTATTGATTTCAATGAGAAAGTTTCTTCTTTATTTAATAAAGCACGCAATTGGCTTAATGAGAAAACATCTTCAATATATAATAAAGTAACTAATTGGGCGGAGAAAAAAAAGCAACCCATTTCATTAATAAAGTATACAATTGGTACAATTTTCATGTAACTCCTCAAATTAATATAGCACGTGATTGGCTCAATGGAAATGAAAATCCTTTCATAAATAAAGCACACTATTGGATTAATGAAAAAATTTCTTTTGCATTTAAGGCTGCACTTACGCCCATCTGACTTTGTTTCAAATTTTTGACAACTGGCGTGAAGCGTGATTGAAATTTAACCTTAAACATCTGAATTGAACGCCCTGTCATAGGGGCGTAAGTGCGCCCTTAAGTAATATGTTAACACGCCCGTAAAAAATAATGAAAAAAAAACTTGTTGTTGAATAACTATTGAGTGATACTCTCGAAATTAATTTCACAGGTACAACAAGTATATCTATTCCACCGGGGACGAATAAAAACGCAGTTAAGTATATTATTGTTAGAGAAGGATTTACGGATCTTCCCGGATCAGCTTTCACTGGATTTCCTAATTTAATTAATATCTCTCTTCCAGATAGTCTGGAGTCCATCGGAGATGCAGGCTTTACGTTTTCAAATTTTTTAAAATATTTATATCTTCCAAAAGGAATTAAGAATTTGAATCCATCAAATCCATTTGATAATGGGCCAATCGAATATATTGATGTAGACCCGGGTAATCCTAATTTTTGTTCTGTTGATGGGGTTTTATTCTCAAAAGATATGAAAATTTTATATCAATTTCCCTTACGCAAAATTGCTTCATCGTATATGATTCCTAACACGGTAAAATCTCTATACTTTGGCGCTTTTAACCGTGCTGCCTATCTTAAACGAATTTATATCCCAGATTCAGTTGTTGATTTGAGCTCACAGTTTTGTTATGGTAATGGTGATGTTTTAGAAGAAGTTGTTATATATCGATACGATCGCCAAGCCGCTCCTTCTATAGGTTCAGAATCATTTACTTCTACAACATTCAAAAAATCTAATATATCATATGTTTACTCTGCAAAAGCACTTAAAACCTGCCAAACTTGTTATTTCTCATTGTTCTCCAAAGATATATTTTATATTTTTATTTTAATGTAAATTAAACTTGTTTGAATCCAATAATAACAATAACTATAAAAGATATTGTAAGCAAACATAAAATTGTAATTTATATTTTTTTTCAAATTCGCAATAAATATATGCGATAGAATTCATGAAAACGTATCCTTTATTAAGAGTATTATTCATATTTTCGGAAGGATGCATTATATAACATTGAATGAGAGATCTAGGAAGAACAAATATTTGAGTTACTACGTAGTTTGCAATGCTTATGCAACCTAGATACTATACAATAGAATATAGATTGCATAAGCATTGAGCTTCTGATCTATAGACCACATGAAAACAAGTTTAACGTCAATCTAAATTTCATAACTACAAGGACCAAAAAAACTGATAGTGGGGGAAAATCCTATTAGTGCGATTATTTTACCCTCAATTTCCTGCTCAATTTACTTATGATGTATATCTAGCTACTGATTTACATTGTTCTCTTAAATGAGGTAGAATTATGAATTCTTTCATTTGTTCTTCTCATCGTTTGAAAACGACTTTTTAAAATTTTTAAGGGTCCACTGTAAAAATTGAAAGTCTCTCAAAATTGAGAGGCGATTTGCAAATAATCGTTATCGTCTTTTTTCGAAAATCCACTTTTCCTAGTGTTCTGATTAATATTTTGTGAATGGAATAATGAAGTATATGTTTTTGTAAGATGGTAATATATTCTATCACTTCAAATCGGATAAAAATTGCAAAATCGGCGAGTTTTATAAGGACATGATTTTTTCGAATTTTTTCGCTTTTGGATGCGTGTTTTGAAAAATAGATATTTTCGAATTTTGATTTTATCTTAAGTATAAGTTTTATATTAGGAATTTTTTTGACCTATTTCCAATCATTAATTCCGATGTTTTTTTAGGAATTTATTTGAGAAGAAATTAGGAATTTCGCTTTTATGCTATTACAAACTAATATTATGATGCATGTAGTTTATATTCATTGAGGCCAATGCCGGGATATCTTGCATTAAAAAAAAATTCAAAGAATTGACAATTAGATAGCACAAATTTAATTCTCTAGACAAAGTATTATTGCTTATATATTCAAAACATTATCCTTAGTTTTGATATGTTGGCCAAAAATTTTCGTGTTATTTTTTGTGTTTAAGCATAAATTATGTATTTACTTATGAAGGATAAGCATTTTATTCATTATCATAAAGATATACCATAACAAATTGATAACATTTAAAAAAAGTGTATTTTAGTGGGTATTATTCTGGCCAATGCCCATTTTTAAACGATTTAATATTGACCATATCAATAGCCGACTCAATGTAAAAATTTAGATATTATTTTTTTCATTATTCAAACTTTGATAAATTTTAGTATAATAAATGATTTTGTTTCGTGTATGATACAGAAATGAAAAGCTTAATTAATATTATTTTGCATTTTTTCAAGAATGTTAGAGTATATCTACATTAAAAAATCAGATTCGAACTGCGATACTGCATCAAATTGATGCATATCTGATAAGGATCTCAAAAGAGGAAAGTTAATTTTTTTGAGTTTTTTTAAGTTTTGGGCCTTAGTAAAACACCATCTCGAGCAATATTTTTGGGACGACGATGGGCCTTATTTGGCCTTACAGTGGACCCTTAATGGCAGAGGTTGATGATTCTCATTATTTATATAATGAGCTTATCACTAGATATGCAGATTATCAGGAAACTCTATCATCATTTATGCGAATCAAAACGACAAAAAATGACGAAATTCAAAAAATTTACCAAATGATTAAAACGAATCTACTTGATACGAAGATATTTTCCCCAGAAAGAATATATGATTTGATTTTTACAGCTTATAGATACAATAACCGATATTTAAAATCATATTGGACAATTATCAAAATGATCTATGAAGAATTTCAAATAAAACCATATTTTTACCATCAAGATGCTTTGGAGTATTTCTTTCATAAAGAATACAAATTACCAATTGATGAATATCACCAGAAAATTTTTGAAAAATATGAAAATGAAATTTTTTCATTGGATATCCATGAAAAGAATACAATGTACAGATCAATTATGGACGATGACAAAGATTCATTTGTTAAATTCATTGAAGATGAATTATTTGATAAAGATCAAACTCTCAAAAATAAATTCTATCCGGAATCAGAACATGGATTATCACTTCTTGAATTATGTTGCTATCATGGATCAGCTGGTTGTTTTAAGTTGTTAAGAACAAAATTCAAATCAGAAATAACCCCTGAATGTCTTCAATTATCATTTTTAGGAGGAAACCTGGAAATTATTAATGAATGCTTGAAAGAACAAGATCCAGATGAAAATTGCATGAAATATGCAATAATTTCAAACAATATTGATTTTATTTCTTTTTTGAAGAATGAATATGAAATTGATATAAATTTAGAAACATGTGTAGAATTAGGGATGCGACGGTTTTACACCATGACCGTTTAAAAATAGAATAATACGCCATTTTTGGGGCCGAATGGCGGGTACGAAGTAGCCGCCATTCGGCCGAAAGACAAAACAATATAAAATTATCGCCGCCCCCCTTTTTTTCTTTCTCTTTTCTCTTTTCTCTTTTTTCCCCTCTTTCTCTTTTTCACTCATTAAAAGTAGTAAGAGAAAAAAATAATATTAATTTTTAAAATTTTTATAAAAAAAAAGGTAGTGGGGCTTCCAGGCACTTCGTGCCCTCTAGCCCTGAAGATGTTTAGTATAACTTTGTCCGGACAAGTAAGGGTCTATCGTCGCTACAGGAAAAGTTACGGGCGTTCCAAGGAAGTATACTTTGAGAAGACTTTCCCCCTTATAGAATGAGATAGGACGGTTATTTTACAAAACTGACAACACTTTGACCGAGTAGTTTTTTGTGCTGAACAAAAAGTGTCATATAAACATCTGTCAAAAACCGCTTTTTAACTTCACTTAAAATGCCACGTAAGCTACGTAAGAATATACGTAAGAGGAAGAGAGCATTGAAACATCCAATAGTAAAACTGACACCACAACAACAGTTGCAACAACAAATGATGAATGACCCCACTATGTTGCAACAAATGTCAAGCAACCCTATGCTTTTAAGCCGAGTTATTGGTGCACAGAGTGGAGGTTTAAGAGCGGCACTTTTAGCGAAAATGGCAGGCTATGGTGGAGCTGCAGACGGAACAGCTTATAACCCTCAAAGTCAAATGAATTTGAGTTCACTCAAAAATCAAATAACAGATGTCAAAAAGTCAAACATAGACATACAGAAACAAATAAGTGAAAACGAAAAGAAACTAGAATATGACAGACACACAAAGAAACTCAATGAGTTAAACGTAGAGAAAAAGAAGAAAGAAGAACAACTGAAAGAACTAAGTACAGAGGAATATGCGAAAAAAGTGTCAGAAAAAGCAGCAGAAGTAGCAAAAATGGAACAAGATGTTATAAATTTGAAAAACCATACTACTCAATATAAAGTACTGAAAGATGAAGAAATAAAACAAAAAGCCCTGAAGACATATATGGATAGCGATGAGTATAAAAAGAAGTTGAAGCAAATGTAAAGGCAGAAAAACTTTTACAGTTGCAAAACCAAACCGTACAGTATGAAAACTTAGCACAAGAAAGTAAAAATAACGACGCAGCCATGCAAAAGGCAATGAAAAGCGCAGAATATATAAAAGCTAATAATGACTGGTTAGATGCCCAAGCCAACGCCAAAGCAGCCCAACTTATAGGGTCAATAAGGACAAAAATACAAGCGGATGAAGACAGTTCAAATGAAGCTTTAATGAATGCTGACTTTAAGAACGCCTTCGAAGCTCTTCATAGTAAGGTGAAACTAGTGAACGACTTCTCATCTGGAAAGAAACTGAAGTCTGAAGGTTTCGACAAAGAGTTAAGAGAAGTAGCACAAAATATGACGAAAATAACAGATGCAGCAACGAGACAGGCAGTTCAAAGTGCCTATGACGCCGTTAGAGCAACTGTTGTGGAAAGTCAAGAAAAAGAGTTACAACAGACCAAAACAGACCTAGTAAATGCTTTCTTAAAAACGAAAAGTCAGGTAGGACATTATGCTGCAGATGGAACATATGTGCCAGCTGGTGGAACTTATATACCAGCTGGTGGAACTTATATACTAGCTAGTGGAACTTATATACCACCAAACCCTCCAAGAGAAGCACCTGCACCAGGACTACCTAAAACATTTACATCGTCACATGGACACAGACACAGGCATGCACCAAAACCAACACAACAACCAACAGTTCAAAACACTGCACCACAACCAACAGTTCAAAACACTGCACCACAACCAACAGTTCAAAACACTGCACAGCAACCAACAGTTCAAAACACTGCACAGCAACAACCACAAACAGAGCAAGGACATAAAAGAAGTAGAGAACAAGGAAACCAAGAATTCTTAAAAATGCTTAAGGAAAATTATGGTTACCCAGATACTCTTGACTTTAGTGACAGATATAAAGAAGCTATTAGAAAGTTCAAGGAAGGAAATACTGACCCGAACCTATTTAGCTTTATGGTTCAGCACCAAATGGGATATAATTTCAAACCTGGAAAATACAAGCTCGCTAAGGGATATGATTTAATAGCATATCATCCAAATGACATGACTGAATTTACTCCGAGATATTTGGTGTCAGAGATAAATGATAATTCAACTATCTTCATGAAACGCGTAAAAAATAGAGACGGAACGAAAGAAGAAAGGGTTATGAATGCGGATGACTTAAATAGGGAACTTGTTAAAAACGGTCTCGGAATATATGAAATGCCAGCAGATGAGGTACAAGAAACTCCACAGGAAGAAGTTCAGATACAACCAGACATGGAAGAAATAGTTCAGCAACAACAGCTAGAAGAGCCTGAAGGAAACGAACAAGTCCCTCCTTTGGAAACTAACTTCACAGAACTAGATGAAGATTTGGAACAGCCGAAAAATCTTGACCCTCAACAAGAGTATGCGGAGAATATGGAATCTTTCCAAGAGTCTAAGAAAAATTCGGCTGACATAGTAGAAGAATATCGAAAAATGTTCGCCGACATACAAAAGACTCCAACATCAGATGAAAAATATTCAGCATAGAATGGAAGAACTGAAAGAAAGTGTACGCAAATACAACAATCCTTTTTACTTACGACCATATAACGTTCAATCTTTGGCTGAACTCGGTGAAAATAAAAGGTTAAATTTCACCAAAACATATAGAAATGAAACATTGTTTAAAGTTCATTCAGAACCTAACCAATATGGAAACAAACCTACTTTTGTTTCTGCAGACTATGGAACTACAATGAGATGGGGTCATAAAGCTAATCCGGATAGGTGGTTCATAAACTTACAACCACAATTCCAAGAAGTTGTAGACGCAATGGAAGTGAATGGTGAACCAGATATAGCTGGTATTTTCAGCGCGGCTTTAATGCCATTGAAAGATATGAAAGATGCAGATATTTTGAACCAGTATGAAATGAACATGGCTGATGGAAATATAACACCTGACGTTCTAGAACATTTATCTCAAAGAACTACACAGAACCATAGAGATGGTATATTTGGTGAAGAGTTTAGAAAGAAAGTTAGGGAGAGAGAAGGAAGAGAACCTATTGTACATGACCTTGCAAACGAAAGTTTGCAAAATGTCATAAAAACTTACTTTGCAGACAATGAACCGAGAATGGATGAATATTTAAGAAAACTCAAATGGACAGTACCAAATGAAATGTTAGTATTGAAAAACATGTTCGTTGACAAAATAAAACCAACTACAGAAATAAATGACGCAAGACTGAAACATTGGGTAAAAGCTTTCCCATTCACAAAAGATATTATTGGTAACATGGAAAGAAAACCAGAATGGCTACAAAAACATATATTTGGAAACGAGCTTATTCCATATGGACAAGCTCTGTTTGAAGAGCTTGAACCGGAAACTCAGGAAAGAGTCATGCAAACAATACGCGAAGACTCAAATACAAACTATGACAAAATCTTTCTAGGATATAGGTTACCTGAGATGGGCGACCAGAGCCCAAAGGCAAAAAGGACATGGGAAATTTACAACATACTAGGTGAACATGAGGCAAAGATGCAACGACTTGAAGCAGAGGGCAAGTTACCAAAAGCGACACCAAAGAAGAAGAGTAGAACAAAGTGAAAGTAGTGAAGAAGTAACTTCATCTAGTGAAAGTAGTGGCAATGAAGGAAAAAGAAGAGTTAAAAACTCAGTCAGGAAGAAAGTAAAGCTTGGTACGAGTGGGTTCTATTATGACACATAAATCCAACTATTCTATATTTTTACCCATATGAAATGTACGCCGCTCAGAATATAACGCCAACAGTTTTGGATGCCATGAACGGAAATGTTTCCGAATGGTATAACGAATGCGACAATGCCATTAGAAGGTCAGAAATAGTTCCTGGAACTTACGAATATACAACTGCTGTTTCTTATGGAAACGTAGGTGAGTTTGGAGAAGGTTCTTCAACAACAGTAGATATTGCTTGCGACAGGTTTCATATAGGGTGTCCAAAGGTGTGTTTAGCACAAACCTGAATACTGCGAATAGAAATAAACAAGTTACATATATATAAAGTTTATTTAAATATAATCACCATTGGATTCAATCACGCGTTCGCAGCGATCGATCCAGGCTTGAAAGACACGCTTTAAATCATCATGAGAAAATTGCTCAAATTGCTCTCTTACAAAATTTTCAAGATCATCTGGACTCGCGAATTCGCGTCCTTCAGCTCTCTTTTTTAGCGTGCCGAATAAATAAAAGTCAGAGGGTGCAATATCAGGTGAATAAATTGGGTTTGGAACAACTTTGACATTGTTTTCCACCAAGTAATTCATTACCTTATGACTTTTGTGAACTCTTGAATTATCAAAATGAATTGCAAACTTTTGTTTTTGTTGTTTGGATTTCTCAAACACATCAGAATTGATAATTTGAGTAAGAACATTGTCAATTAGATACTGAGCATTCATCGTATTAGGTTTTTGAAGAATATCAATTGCGATGATGTCATTCACGCCCCAAAAAACCGACAACATCATCATTGGTGTGTCAATTTTTTTCTTCGGGAATGTTTGCGGATTTTCATCCTTCGGGATCCACATGATTTTGGCTTCTGTTGCATATTGAAACCAAGACTCGTCCCCCTGTTACTAAAAAGCGAAACTTCTTGGATTGATACGCACCAATATAGAGAGGAGCTCTTTCGAAGATTGGACTCTAGATTTTTTTTGAACTGAATTAAGGTTGTGCGGAACCCAACGTGTATACGCTAGTTTGTAGTTCAAATAATTGTGCAGATAATAACTGACTGTTGTACGTGGTATCTTTGTCATCTCCTCTATCTTTCTGAGTGATGCTCTTGGGTCTTCATCTAGCGCTTGAAGAATTGCTTTGATTTTTCTTTGATCCGCAATTTTTTGTCAATTTTATGATGAGCGCCTTTTTGTTCATGAAGTGATACATCCTAACATGATACGTTACAGTGGAATAGCTAGGAGCATCCATACCGAAGCATTTTTACCAAATGTCTCGTAGATTTTTTACAGGCTTTGCATTTTTTTGCAAGAGCGAGGATGTTTTCTTTATGATTCATTAAAAAAATGAAAAAAATCCCGCCAAAATTTCCCGCGAAACCGCCTCTTGTCTCAAAATTCATTTTATATCCCGGCATGGCGCCAAAATACAACTTACTCATCATATACATATATTCATATTTTTTATTATATATTTATAATCAGCATATATCTCCTTTAATAGTCTCATATAGAGCGCTGTGCTAAACGCACCTTTGGACACCCTATATTATTTCTATTGACAACTCATTCTTATACGTGGAACAAGACATTGAAATAAAACCTTCTGCCAAGTTGTCTGACAAGAAAGGTTGCAATGGAATTTTCTATGTCGGATACCAATATGCTCCAGAAGTTTTCATGGGATATAAGATATATTCTAACTCTGACTTAGTTCAACAGTAACATGGGCAAACTATGAATGGTTCGCTTTGAGAAACTCAGTACAACCACAAGCTAGAGAACAAACAGACCAGTATGCAAATATTGAGAAAATAAGAAGACTTGACGCCTAACGTTCCAGGAGTTTATGTTAACCTTTCTGGTTCAGATGGAAATGCTGCCACTAAAGTAAAACTGAAACTTAGAGTTCCTTTGTCATCTTTCCTCATCTTCAGGTTTTTAAGATACTTGCCAAACTGGGCAGGAAAAATTTCTATCGAACTTACTCCAAGCAAAAATAACTTAGTCATTGCACCAACACAAGACCCATTCACTATTACACAACGTAAAGGGAACAAATCAAACGTCATTCGCCGAATTTTGCAAAGACAAAGTTGACTTAGACTGTTGTTTCTCAAACTTCAACAATGAAGTAAACTATTATTTCAATGCTGCTGGAACTGCTTGGGACCCAGTTAAGTTTACATGCGAAAAATTTGAATGCAAGAGAATAGAAAGCAGACTTGCAGTCTATATGTTGGACCCAGATATTTCAAATGCTTTAGCTGCCAAATATATTGCAGTTCCACTTATGTTCCCTATACACCAAATATCTGTCAAAGACTTTGCAGTGAAGTTGGAAACCAAAGTGCTGACCCAGGTGCAAGAACAGATATTGCTTTAACAACTGCAATGAAACATGCAGATACTATGTTGTGTACTGTTCAGACGAACTATAAATGACTATTCTTGTTTCTACAACCCCGGTATTAAATATCATATAAACATAGATGGCAAATATTATCCAAGAGAAGAATATTCTACAGTTGAGGATATGAGGTCATACAACTTGACATAGATATGCTATGAACTTTAACAACAATTTCACAACAACCATTAACCCTGAAATGCAAAGTTCTATTATGCCATATGTGAAAGTATGGACTCATACAGGAGGTCAAAAAACTCAATATACAAATGGAGACCGTTCAAACTTTTGGCTTGGCATTCCATTTGCTGACTCAGAAGACTTTATGGGTGGTATTTCAACTGTTGGTACTGTACAAATACAATATACTGGTGACAGAGACGGTCCAGATGAATTGAGAGCAAAGAAGTTTACAAAACCAATAGCACTTTTCACGGAAGATGCTCTTTTGAAGATTCGTTCGAATGAAACCTGCTGGGGCTCCTCAGATTGGCATAACGACAGCTTCCATCGAGCAGATTTTGGCAGCAGGTCAGTAAGTTGTTCTTGAACTGACTTCTCTCCGTCAAATATTGACAGTACGCCAGTTTTGACATAATATTGTATTATAAACTTTCCTTTAGAAATATCTGTAAGTTTTGAAGTTATATTTTTGTCTGCTTCAAGAACTTTCACCATTTCAGTTATACCAACTTTCTTTGCTTTATGAAAATATTTTGGTTCAGCAAAGACTGCTATTCTATAACATTTACCATTGTTTGTATAAAGAACTATTCTGTCAATGTATTTGTATTGTTTGTGTGTGTAAACTTTGTTCTGCTTTCAATTCGAAGAGATACTCGAATACGTCCATCTTTTTATTCTAAGTAAAATGTCATTTCCGAAAAATAGAAGCGTAAGTGTTTCAAAAGGTTTAATGGCGGTGGCAGATGTGAAGTTAAATTCACCAACTCAAACAAACAGTCAAAGTGTTATTGTCAATGTCAAAGACAGAGATGTTGAAGTGGGGAAACCATAAGGACGAAGATGGTATAACAATTGTTCCTGTAAAAGAACAACCAACATATCCTGAAGTTAGCAGAGACTTAAGTTCTGTTGCAGATATTCGAAACGACTACCAACAACTGAAAGACAAACTTCAAACTCAGGAGAAGATTTGTCAAGCTTTAAGTATAATTTAAACTTGGTCGAACACAACCCTGTAAAAGTGAACTCATATGTCATTGCACCTCATGAAGTTTTGAAAGAACTATTGAAACTTTTGACAGAGGCAGACGATATAACATCAAAGAAATAGAACCCGACATTAGTTGCTGTGGTGTTTCATATAATGTCATTGACAAGATATACGTTATGAAAGGAGGTGAAACGTTGAACTTAAAGTATAGTTTCCCAGACGTCATAAAAATATTTGACGACCACAACATTTCATTAAAATTTATTTGCTAAGTAAAAATGTCAAAACTTCTTGAAAGATGTTTGAAGAAAAATAATATAGACTTTATTTCATGTAAAGGACTTTACACACTTTTGAACGATATGAAAGACCCTTTTGTTTGTTCGTGTAGACAAAGGAAAGTTCTATGTCTTTACAAAATATTTGAACTTCTTAGACAGAGAACTTCAAGAAACGCCATGTGAAAGTTTAGATGAAGTTCTTCTCCACTTTCAGAAAAACTTTTAAATATATATAAATGGCAGAAGACATAATGGTTTATACTATTACGACTAAAACCTGAGTCATATAATTCTATAACAACAAACTTACAAAGTCCTCAAGGACGATATTGTAAACTAACCTTAAACACAATGACGACTAAAGCCTGTTTTGCTCTTTTGACACCAGAAGACTTTATTGTTGTGAATGGTAAAAAATACTCCTTTGAAGATACTTACTCAGATATACCACCAACAGGTTTTGTTGACTTATTTAATACTTTAAGTACAGGTGTAACATGTGCTGCAACTAGAGCAGGTTTCATTATGTTTGGATGTCCGACTGAGTTTACTATAAACGATATGAGCTATAATACAAAACTTATTTCTGGTTTTTACTACCAACAGTTTCCTATAACAGGAAAAGGTGTCATACAAGGAATGTCTATTCCATTGACATTAAGCACACCAATCTTATATATTGTTTCAAACTTAGGTTCAAAGTGTTATTCGAATGTTGACAGAAACTATTATGACCAAAAGATACTTATGCGTATAAACAATACTTTCTCTGCTGGTTTGCCTATTGTTCATTCGAATGCAGAATTTTCAACCTTAGTGAACTCAAACACTTTGGCAAGTATAACGTTGACATTAGTTGACGCAAACTTTGTTCCTGTAAAACTTTTATGTCCTATGTATTTGTCAATGACGGCAGAAAGTTTCGAATTGGAAGATGCAACTGGTGAAAGTATTGTATTACAAGAACAACTTCAACAACAAATAGCTCAAGAACAACAAATGCAACAAATGCAACAACAAAGTCAAGAATAAAAAAAAATATTTTTTTATTTTTATAAAAATGTACAGAATAGATGTTTCAGATTTTTATGACTTCCAAGCATTCAGAAATATGTGTCCATTTCGAGACTATAACAAAGCAGTCGAGAATTTGAAACGTTTAGTCATTTATGTCGACTCTGCCCCAGAATGTTATGTTATGAAAGAATGGGATGTAGTCTTTAACAAACCAAGAGCAACAATAGTTTCAGAACAAGAATGTAGACAGAAACTTAAGAAAATAAAAGTTGTACAAGTTGGCATGAAGATGTTAGATGCTTGGGATATCTTATTGTCAAAGTTAGAAGATTTTTCAGTTCGAGGTATAAAGTTCTATACACCTTCTCCAAACTTCTATTCTATCTTCACTGGATATAAATACGAACAAGTAGAATGGAAAGAAAATATTATAGAAGCTTGGTTAGACCATGTCAAAGAAATTATATGCAATGGAAACGAAAGAGTCTATGAGTATATCTTATGTTGGTTTGCAAACATCTTACAACATCCAAGTGCTAAAAATGAAACTGCTCTCATTATAATTGGAAAACAAGGAACTGGTAAGAACACATTCTTTACAGATATCTTATGCAAACTATTAGAGGGCTATTCGAATCCGAATATGACAAACTTAGAAAACATCTGTGGCAAGTTTAACTCTTCTATTGAGAATATGAAACTTATAGTTTGCAATGAACTTCAAAGTATAGATACAACAAAAGTTTTGAACTCAGATGCTTTGAAGAGTCTTATAACAGACAAAGTTGGAGTTGTTGAAAGAAAGTATAAAGACCAAAGAGTTTGTGAAAATGTTGCAAACTTCATTATGGTTTCAAACAATGTTGTTCCGATGAAGTTAGAAAGTTCTGACAGAAGATATGTAGTTGTCAGAACGTCAGATTCTCATATGCAAGATACAGAATATTTTGACGACTTAGCAGAAACTTTGACATCTGACTTTTACAACCACTTGTTCTCATATTTCATGATATTAGATATTTCTAAATTCAATCCAAGACAAATTCCACATACAGAAGAGAGACAAACATTGTTAGAAGCAAACAAGAGTGTATATGAACTGTTCATAGATGAAACTGACTTTGTGTCATTAGATGAAAGGTCATTGTACGATTCGTATAAACAATATTGTCAAGAATATGGTTATATGACAGCGTCTAAACGAACATTCTTGGCAAATGTCAAAAGTCTTTTAGACGTACAGAATGGTGTATATACAAAGAAAAATTTTTATGAGTAAATTTAAAAAAAAATATTTTTTTATCCGATAGAAAAGATGACGAAATTCATCTCAGTAAACAAGTACATGTCAGGACTTAAAGAAGAACTAGACCCATTCACATATTTGAATGTTTACTTCTACCATTTTGAAAAGTCTTCATTCAGCAAAGTTTGGAACATCGAACCAGTTAAGTTTGCTATTGTGACTAAAAATGGTGCGAAATTTGAAGACTTAGACATAGAAGGTTTGTTAGCAGTCAAAGAAAGTTTTGACAGAAGGTTTTCAAACCTTAAAGAAGGCAAAGCATACAAACTTGTTATACCTTATGAACCAAAGAAAGCAGACGACTATGAATATTATGAGTCTAAGATAGTTGAAGTTCAAGGTAAATTGGGTAAAAAGATTTTAGAGTCTAAGCCAGTGTTTGCTCCTAAAGAGGAAGAGAACATTGACATTGACCCAGAAATGTTCTAAAAATAAAATTTTATTTTTACATGTCAAATTTCTTTTTCTCTGGAACTGGTTCAGGTTCTTTCTTCTCTTCTTCTACTTTCTTTTCATTCTTTTCTTTCTTCTTCTTTTCTGGTGGAGTTATGTCAAATTTGGCGCAACCATATTTATGTAAAAGTTCTTTGTCCTTTAATAGCTCTTCTATTCTGTTTTCTATTTCATCTTCAAGAACAGCGCATGTGTCTTCTTTGCATTCTAAGAACTTTTGTTGGACTTCATCTTTCCAATCGGCGTCATCTCTGTCAACAAGTCTGTCATTGACAAATTTTAAGACTGCTCTGCTTAATGTTTTATGGTTCTTGTCATATTCCCAGAAACAGAACTTTAGAACAAATTCACCTTTCTTGTTTACACTATGTAAGATTTTATGGTCGACAGATGTTTTGCTGTCAAAAAGTTTGTCTCGAATATAGATAGCGAAATCGCTAGACATTTTCTAAAAGATAAAAATTTTAATTTTTCTAAAAATATGTTAGAAAAAAAGTTTGCTGACATTGACAAGAAATTTGAGAATGTTTTAAACAAGAACAAGAGGAAGTTAGAAAATGCTCAGATAAAACCTATACATGACAAGTTCTTATTTGCTCAGAATGGTATAACAGGTCTAATTGCACCACCTGGGTCGGGTAAGACTTTCACTTATCTTAAAATGGCTGCACAACAACAAGAACTAGATGAGAAGAACCCATTCTATGAGTTAGTTGTTATTTGTAGTACTTCTGGTCAATTTGACCAAACCGTCAATTCGTTCAAAGATATTATAAAGAAGTCTAAGTTAGTATGTATAAAGGATACTGAGTTGTTAGATTGGATAAAGAAGTACCAAAGAAGAGTTTTGAAGTATAATGCTATAAATGAGTATGTCAATTCGAAGTTTAAAGACCCAAATGAGGAAATGCAGAGAATATTAGAGAAGAAACACTTCAGAAACAAACAGAAAGAGATAGAATACATTTCGAAGAAATTGCAATCTTACGATTGGAAGACATACCCTCATAGGTGTCTTCTTATCTTAGATGATTTCGCCTCTCATCCTTTGTTAAAGAATAGAGAACAAGATATGTGTCGAATTCTTAAGAAGCTCAGACACTTTAACATCTCAGTCGTAATATGTGTACAGACAGCAAAGAGTTTAAGTAAGGATGTTTTAAAAGAATACTTACTGACATTATACTTTTCCCCGGATTGTCCGAAGACGATTTCATGGAACTTATGAAAGAGTCCATGGCAGCAGTAAGTTTGACAGATATGAACTATGGGAGAAGTATAAAGTCATACAAGACCCTCATACTTCTTTCAGAATTCATATCTACGCGAACAAAGTTCAAATTGTAAAAAGTCAAGCTTGAAAAATAAAGAGTGCATCTACCCTACTTGTTTGAAGTTGTCAAAATACTCTGTTATTTTTTCCTTCAGTAGCGGTAAGTCTTCTTTGAAGGTAAGTATTGTACAACCTTTCATATCATAGTGTGTTTGAGGTAACGTATCTTGAACTATTTGTTTCACATCTTCATTTGGGGTCATTGAAATCGGTAAGTTTTCGCGATAGAACCAATTTCTGTCAGATTGTAAATCTTAGCAAGGTCGTAAAAGCTTTTGTTGTTTCTTCTGACTAAATGCAACATAACCATATCTCTGTCTTCTTCTTTCTCCAACTCTTCAGTATAAATCATATACTTATAGTTCTTTTCCTTTCCTTTTGGTACCGAACGTGTATTCTTTTCTGAATGCTTTTGTCTTTTGCTTCAACCTTGTTTTCCATCTCTTCACGTCTTGTCTATGAATTTCGTCAAGAAGTCTGTAAATATACCAAGCATAACGAGGCGAAGCCCACATTGCAACAGCATTTACAAGAAGTCTATGTACATACCAACCTCTCAAACCATTTGGAAATTTTTACGATTTTCATGAGTTTTAGGCGACCCCGAAAAAAGTCGGTCTCGCTGTGCTTCGCTCAAAAGTTCTTGTGTGCTTTGGTTTTTGAACCAATCGTCTGTATGTTTGGTATCTGGAGCAAAACATGCTGTCAAAATACTTTGCATCTGGTACATATCGTCTTTGACCGAACGAATGAGACGGAGTTGTTTGTTAAACTGTATGTACTCGTATTCTTCATTTATAGCTTCATGGACTATAACTGTTGTTGTGTTCTCTGTTGTTGACATATCTGTCTTTACATACAAAATAAAAAAATAAATAAAAATAAAACTAACTTTATTTTTTCTATCTTAAGGAAATTCACTGTTTTCATAGAGTTTTGGCGACTAAGGTTTCTTACCTACTCGCTGTTCTTCACTGTTTTCGTACGGAATCTCTTCTCTCGGTTTTCCGAGGGAAGCAATCTTATGCCATTTTACTCATGATTTTTGGTCATTTTTCAGCAAAAATATATTTTAGGGTAGAAGGTTAGATCTAACCTGTTTTCTAACCTGTTTTCTACCCTCGTGAATTTTCATGAATTTTCCCGAAATAAAAAATAAAGTTAGTTTTATTTCATTTTTTTCATTTGACGAGAATGTCGGGTAGAAGGTTAGATCTAACCTCATTTCTAACCTCTTTTCTAACATGGTCTAAAACACACAAAACTCATGATTTTTGTGCTGAATTCAGCAAAAATATATTTTAGGGTAGATGGTTAGATCTCACCTGTTTTCTCACCTGTTTTCTAACATGGTCTAAAACACACAAAACTCATGATTTTTGGTCATTTTTCAGCAAAAATAATGTTTAGGTGAAGAGGTTAGATCTAACCTCATTTCTAACCTCTTTTCTACCCCAGTTATTTTATAAGCGTTTTACATGGTAAACGTTATTTTTTAAATTTTGTGAAAACTCAACGGTTTGACACAAGCCCTAAAAATTATTTTACTCAGAATTTTGTTGCTGAATTCAATAAAAATATATTTTAGGGTAGATGGTTAGATCTAACCTGTTTTCTAACCTCTTTTCTACCCCAGTTATTTTATAAGCGTTTTACATGGTAAACGTTATGAATTCGTGAGACTCTAAACAGTTTTGTAGCTTCTATTTCTTCGCTGAGGATATCGAATGTTTTAACTATGCCGAAAGTCTCTTTATATTTCTTCTTGACGTCAGATAGAAGGAAATCGTCAGCAGTTGGATAGTTTTTGTTCAGAAATTCTAACATGTCCATTTTATTTTCTACCGGCTTCTCTGCTTCTTTCTTTAAGTCTGCATAGTCGTTTCTCATTCTTTCTATCTCTTTGACGGAGTAGTTATATTTCCTAATTGCCGCTTTACATTTTGAACATTGCGGGTTCATTTTTGCGTTATATTCTGAAACCTTACCTGCTAAAACAACTAAGGCGTCAATGGTTTTCTTTAACTCAAAAGCTGCTGGTTTTATCTGTTTATTCCATACTTTACCTCTTCTATCTTTATCTCTTATCTGCCATACACATTCAGCAACTAACGAAACAAAGTTGTCGTAGGTCTTAAATTCTTCAGATTTATATATGTCAGAACATTCTTATATACCATGTCGCAATCTTTGTCCATAACTTTATGGTTGCAATGAAATCCTAGAAACTCATAGTTTACCTTTCGTATGAACTTCTTTATTTCTACTGAGTCAGTTGCTTTGACTTCTATTTCATCGAATTCAGGAATAGTGAGTTTTTGTTGTTGGATTTCAGGCAATTTGGGCAAATGGTCGATGAGGTCCTCCATTTCATAAAGATATTCTTCATTTTCTTCATCTTTCGCACTACAGTCTAAATTACTTGTTAAAAGTTCTTGCTTTATCTTCTGGATTTCTGTTTCGAAAGTATATGAAGAAGGAATGAAGCTTTTCATCTCTACCAACATTGACGTAGGATTCATGACTAACGAGTTTGGTGCTGTAGTTGTTTGAATTGTTGTTGTGCCGATTGTTGACATTTCTGTTCTTACATACAAAATAAAAAAATAAATAAAAATAAAACTAACTTTATTTTTTATTTCGGGAAAATTCATGAAAATTCACGAGGGTAGAAATGAGGGTAGAAAACAGGTTAGATCTAACCTTCTACCCGACATTCTCGTCAAATACAAAAAAAATGAAAAAAATGAAAAAAATGACACTTTTTCATTAGATAACTGTTATTTTTTGACGAAGTGAACGTTAACACTTCGTCAAAAAAATCCCTGAAATCATATCTTACATACAAAAAAATGAAAAAAACGACACTTTTTCATTAGATAACTGTTATTTTTTGACGAAGTGAACGTTAACACTTCGTCAAAAAAATCCCTGAAATCATATCTTACATACAAAAAAATACAAAATACAAAAAATAAAACTAACTTTATTTTTTCTATCTTAAGGAAATTCATGAAAATTCATGAGGTGAGAAAACAGGTGAGAAAACAGGTTAGATCTAACCTTCTACCCTAAACATTATTTTTGGGTCCTTTACACTCATTACGAAGAAGTCTTGACAAAACATTTACGAAGAAGTCTTGACAAATTCAAGAGGGTAGAAATGAGGTGAGAAAACAGGTTAGATCTAACCTTCTACCCTAAATTATATTTTTGGGTCCTTTACACTCATTACGATGAAGTCTTGACAAATTCACGAGGGTAGAAATGAGGTGAGAAAACAGGTTAGAAAACAGGTTAGATCTAACCTTCTACCCTAAATTATATTTTTGGGTCCTTTACACTCATTACGATGAAGTCTTGACAAAGCATGTACGTTCATGTTTGACAAAGCATGTACGTTCATGTTTGACAAAACATTTACGAAGAAGTCTTGACAAAGCATGTACGTTCATGTTTGACAAAGCATGTACGTTCATGTTTGACAAAACATTTACGATGAAGTCTTGACAAAACATGTACGTTCATGTTTGACAAAGCATGTACGTTCATGTTTGACAAAACATTTACGAAGAAGTCTTGACAAAGCATGTACGTTCATGTTTGACAAAGCATGTACGTTCATGTTTGACAAAACATTTACGATGAAGTCTTGACAAAACATGTACGATGAAATCATGAAAATTCAAGAGGTTAGAAATGAGGTTAGAAATGAGGTTAGATCTAACCTTCTACCCTAAACATTATTTTTGCTGAATTCAGCAACAAAATGAACGAGGTCAGGATGTATGTAAATACATTTGAATTCATTCATAACACCCTTTGTAAGCTCATAAAATGCTTGTTTTGAGGTCGAGCCACATTTGGCTCCACCGTATTCTTTCAACCAAAACTCAAGAATTTCCTGCATGAATTTTGTATAAAACTAACTTTATTTTTTCTATCCTAAGGAAATTCATGAAAATTCATGAGGGTAGAAAACAGGTTAGAAAACAGGTTAGATCTAACCTTCTACCCTAAATTATATTTTTTGGTCCGGGAACAACTTTCTCTCAATAGGGGCTGTAGCGTACTCTTTGCGTAAACGGTTCAGACCTTCTTCGAACTCTTGGTCTCTCTTCGATTTGGATTGAGATTGGAATTGCTGGGGTGGAGCTTGCTGGAACATCCAAGGGTTGGGGAAGTAAGGCATAGGCTGAGGAGGGTAGTTCGGGAAGCCTTGTGGTAGGTAGTAACCTTGAAGTGGAAATTGGTAGAAATTCGGAGGTACTTGCTGGAACTGAGGTTGCTGAGGAGACTGTTGTGGTTCTTTAGGTTCCTCTGGTTTGGGAATGGACTCGGTTGGTGGGACGTGGGACATTTGTTTGTGTCCTGTCGGAAGGAAGAACTTTTCCTGTCGGAAGGAAAAACTTTTCCTGTCGGAAGGAAAAACTTTTCCTGTCGGAAGGAAAAACTTTTTCTGTTGGAAGGAAAAACTTTTTCTGAAGTTCGACCAAAAAGTTCTCAATTTTCGAAAATTTGAATGGTTTACGGACGGACAACTGGAAAATTTTTTCCTGTCGGAAGGAAAAATTTTTTCTGTCGGAAGGAAAATTTTTTCCAGTTGTCGGGAAAATATTTTCCTGTCGGATGGAAGGACTCGGAATGCCAGAAGGATTTGACGAGGCAGTTTACCTAATTGAAATTAACGAGCTTGTTAAAGACTACTTGCGCAAGGTCATGAAGCCCAAGGTCAAGTTCACCGCTATTTCTGGAAGGGCTGCCTTGAATCTCGAGACTTCGACTGGAATTCCAATTCAAATACCAGAAAACACTCCTTTCGACGACATAAAGGACGCCAAAAGAGAAGCTCTTGTTAAGTTCCTAAACAAACATCCTTGGATAAAAATACCAAACAAGGAGAACCCCCTACCCCATATGAAATTGGCAATTCAGTCTCTCCTTCGCTTCTCGGGTCAGCCATTCTACATAACCTGTGAAGGCGACATCCAACCAGTTCAGTAAACCTTAACGTTTAACTTCACTTTTTTATGTTTTTTGTGAAAGTGTCAAAAATAAATTGTTTTCATGAGTTTTCTACGATGTTAGAAAAGTGGTTAGAAAACGTGTTAGATCTAACATGCTAACATAAACATTATTTTTCAATACTTTTTCAGCACTTTTCCGTAGTTATATATGAAAGACAATTCGAGATAAAAGTCATAGTACAATGGAATAATATGTTGCACACCATTTGTTGTGAACCAAACTTGAAAGTCAGAGAAACTGTTACTAGGTGGTTCGTAGAATTTAGAAGCAAAGTCATAAAAGTCCTTACCAATACATAGAAAACTATTGTTGCTTGAACTGAAACTTGCATGACACATAACATTTTGAGGGTCAAACACGTTTCTATAAACTGTCAAATCTGCTGGTGGAAGTATAAATTTAAATGGACCATCTGGTGGTAATGGTTCGTTCTGGTTTAGTAACCGAAGAAATTGTGCCCAAGAACGTTTGTCTACTTTCCAAAATAAAAACTCTGTATCTCTTGGAGGGTTAATTTCAATCTTTTGAAATGAAACGGTGGAGTTCATCTTGTCATATTCTAGTTTCAGATAGTATGTTCCATTTAGTAAAGAGTCGTATTTTTCTTGAAATTCCCAATAATATTTGTTCATTTGAGTTTGAAAGTCATTTAGAGTTTTCTCAAGACTTTCGTCTGAACGAACTGTAAAGATTCTCATTTCGTCAAATTTGTCTATTGAAATGGACCTTTATACTGCCCATGAAAATATACTGCGAACATAAATGCGTTAGTTCTATTTGAAAACAAAACTCTTCTAAATCCTATTGCCTTTGCATCTGAAGGACTTTGAAGCCAACGAATTGGATAGTCAAACCTGTATACTCGGGATGAAATTTCTTCATCTGAAATAGTCCTACCAGCATTTGTAAAGATATAGTCTAACGGTTTTGTATCTGCTACTTTTGTTCTTTGTTTTTCAACCTGAAGCATTTAATATATGTAAAAATATATTGTTTTAAAATGGTATGCCATTTCATATTTCTCATCTAACAAACAAGTTTCCCAACGGTCTTCTCCAACAAACTCAGCGTACATTTCAAATAAAATTAAAAAATGTCACTTTTTTAAAAATAAATTTTTTATTTCATGCAATGTTTTATTTCTGTGCCGTCTTCAAGTATGCCCCAATACTTACGCTTGGAGAGGACATGAACTTCGGTGAAAATTTTGTCCAATTTGAATCGACCCATCTTTTCACCGACCATACCCATTTCAATGAGTTTGTTGTACCCTTCTTCGTTCGTCATGAGTGCGTCAATGTTCTCATAGTAAACCTTGACTTTGGATTTTACTTCGGAGAAGAATTTGTTGTAGTTGTCAAGGACTGCCTTTGCGAACTGAGGGTAAGACCAATGTTCGACAATAGGTTTTAGTGTGGTTACTAAGCCACTTTGACCTTGAGTGAATTCGTACTTTAAAACAAAAGGAGAAAACCTTTCAACAAAGTTGTCGACCTTCTCATAATGTTTACTCTTCATCTCTTGAGGTTTCTTAATGGAATATCCCCATGTCGAATTCATAAGCAATTTGAGTGTCATTGCAAGTTTGGGGTTTGAAGCTTTCCTAATATCATACAGTTGTTGTATGACTTTTCCAACTGTATAGTTCCTTCCCGGGAACTCACCATCTTCGTTTGGAATTCCAGTCGGAATATATTGGACAAACCTCATGTACGCAGCGTTAAGGTCGACATAGTATATCTTTTCATCTGAGTCGAACTTGTCGCAACCAATTGGTCCAGTTTGTGGAAATTCAAGTGAGTCTCTTATCTTCTGAGAAACTTCTCCTGTTATCTCATAAACATCGTCGAAGCAACCTGTTTCATATAAAACCTTCTGACCTAACTCAGATGCTCTCCAATACAATTTGACGTCAATTGGATGTCTCAATGGAAGTTTGTTTATAGCATCTTGAAGTTCTTGCAACCTCATTGGAAGTTCTTCTGGTTCAGGTTGGTATCCGAACAATCCAACTCCTTGTGGAATTGTGTACTTCTTTTGTACTAGAACTTTGTCTGGAACAACTTTTGGTCTTGCTAACAGTGAAAAGTTTGTTTCATCTTTTGGTACAAAAGTTTCTGTCAGCTTGTCATCTGGAATTGGTTCCAACAAAATTCTCGAAAAGAATGTTTACAGCTCTGACAATGTTGCACTTGCCTTTTCCGAACAATGGGTTTGTAAGACTTTCGTTCAACATGAAGTGGTTGTGGACAAGTACAATCTTCAACCATGGCAATTTGAAGTCAACAACATAGTCGTCATGTGAAGAACCTTTAGCTGTAGGTATGTTGACTCGGATATTGACATTTGCCAACGGTGCAATTTTTGCCAATTGACCTCTGAGAATGTACCTTGTCTTCACACATGACTCAAGATACTTCATCTTCTCATCTGTAACAAGACCAGAGTTCCTGAGACATGTAAGAATGCAAGGTTCGTTGACAATTGTTTCAATTGAATTGTAAATTCCATACCTTGTCAAGTCAATGTCAGACTTATTTCTGAAGGGGAAGTATCCAGCATGTTGTCTGACTGCTTGAGGGTTAGGTTGGTACCATTCGAACTTGACACTTGCAATTCCTTCAATTGCATTCAAAATGTCTGAGTCGGAGTCAACCATTTGTTCTCTCTTTGTAGTCTTGAAAGCGTCAAAGTTTTGCGGCTGTTTGTTCATTGCCATGTGCATAGTAAATGTGACCATCCAAATCTGTTATGGTCAATCTGAGATTGTGTCCTTTCTTATTTCCGTCTTGTATGGCAGCAAGTACTCCCATGAAGCCTTCTTTGTTCTTTCCTTCGTCAAAGTTTACTGTAAAGGTTCGACCAGATGTAATTTGACTTCTAACTTCACGGTACTTTTCATATGCATATCTTGTTCTTTCCATGGGAGCATGTGTGTCTTCACCTTTTCCTTTTTCCTTCTCAAAGGATGCAATTGTTCGTCATGTTTCCAGTAGAATCTGGCAAAGCCGTCGTGTCCTTCAACTTGAGGTTCACTAACATCGAAAGGCATGTCCATAAGACGTTCTTCTTCTAACCTCTCTAGTCTGTTTGGATAATTGGCACGTGCTGTTTCCAAATCCATTTCGTAGCGAAGACCAGACAATTTGTCATAGACTTTTATGGGTCTTCCCTTCCTATATTTAAACTTCTTCGAAACTCTCCAACCATATCTTTGCAACTCTGCTTTTATTCTAGCAGATTTTCTATCCATTCTATATGGGGGCATTTTTATAAAAATAAAAAAATATTTTTTTCTTTACTTTACATAACCGCCTGCTGCCATAAGTCTTTGACGCCAACCCATACCAGCTAATGAAGGTTGACTTGGTTTAGTTTTCCAAACTAAACTTTGGTTTTGGTTTATCTTCAGTTTTTGGTTTTTCTTCTTCTATCGGTTTTCGTCACTTTTCGGTTCCTCTGACTTTACTTCACTTGCAGGAACAGTTGTGTCGTCAACATCTTCATAAATATCATATGCCATTTGTTTTTGTTTTCCTTTCAACTTTTTGTGTTTGTTGTAAAGTTTAGAATATTTTGACTCTAAGTCAATGAGATGTTCTATAATGAACTGTTGGTCAGTGAAGTAAACTTTTCCATCTGTTGTCTCGAAAGCTCCTTCAGACTTCAATATTTTATTTGTGAGAGTCTGTTTCTTTTTTGAGATACTAGCCGTTCCATTTTTATGAAAAGTGACTTTATAGTTAGGGTTTGTATTTCCAGATCTGGCACTTTCTATTATTGAATTTTTCTCTTCATCTGTAAGTTCTTTGACAGGTTTTGACAATGGTTCTGAACTTTTTGTTTGTGGTGTCAAATCTACCGTTTCAACTTCTTCGGTCATTTCATCTCAGTAAAAAATTTTAGTTTGGTTTGTTTTCAACTGGTTGTTGTTGTTTTTTAAGTCGGTCTAAAACTTCCTGAGGTATAGGAAGAACTTGACAAACACGTGGTGTAACTGCTGGAAGCCGACAAATCCATCTTGAACCCATTTGTCTCAATGCTGTATTGTTCATTTCATCTCAGTAAAAAACTTTACATTCCCCACGTTTGAGGCGGTTGAGGTTGGTTATTGTTTACCCATTGTTGTGCATGGTTATATCCTCTGTTAAAGAATCTTTCACCTTGGTCCATATAGTGTCCTGCTTGGTTATAGTAGTCATCTGCTTTGTTATAATAGTTTCCTGCTTGTCTTCCTACATTGTCCATCCATCCTTGAACTTTTCCTCTTGTTTCAGGATTTGGAATAAGATTTGTTGCATCTCGTGCTACATCCCAACCTTTCTGTACAGTTTGTATAATAGGTTGTGCTTTCTCTTTAAGTATACCTAATGTACTCAAAATCTTCCTTCCAACTCCAAATACACCTCTGGCTATTGTTCCCACTGCGGGCAAAAATCTGGATGCAACTCCTGCTAATGCGCCAAATAAACCCATTTCTTATAGGATAAAAAATGACGAATCCAAACAAGGACCCCTATGTTTCTAAAGCGACAAAGAAAGCACTTATGATAAAAATCTTTAGTTCAACACCAAATGCTTGGTTTATGGATATCTTGGAAAACATTCCGAGAGTTAGAACAGATGGACCACCATACTGGCTAATATTTGTCGGTCAAAACACAAGATACTGTGAAGCCATACCATTATGGTCCAAAAATATTTTAGATGTGAAAACTGCTTTGACAATATTCGTTGACAAATACCATCCAACAAAACTGACATCTGACTGTGAAAGTTCTTTCAAATCAGATGATGTAAAAAACTATCTGCGTTCAAAAAATGTAAACCAATATTTCATTGTCGACCAAAACCATTCTGCTCTTGGTGTCATTGACGGTTGTATAAAAATGTTAAGAGACTTAAACCAACCACAAGGTGGTGAAGCAAATGAAATGTCATATGACGACAAGTATAGACACTTCTCCCAGGCAAAGATGAGACAAGTTTTAAATATTTACAATAACCGTAAACAAAAAGGTTTGGGAAACCACTCCCCCGAAGAAATGAAAAACAACCCTGACTTAGAGAAAGACTATATATTTAATAATTTAGTCAAAAGAGACAAACAAGAAAGAATGCCGGGCTTCAAACTTCAGAAAGGTGACAAAGTAAAAATAGAAATACCTAAACGCGACCCATATGAAAATACTATTGACTATGACAACAATGGGAACCCGACAGGTACTCACATTCGTGTTCGTAAAAATAGAAGAAAGTATACAAGAGAATATTATGAAGTTTTAGGCAAACATGGCAAAATGTACAGACTGCAAGCAGAAGATAAAACTACTATTGTCAGACCTCGTTTCAAACTTGTCAAAGTTCAAGGTGGTATACTTTCAAAGACAGTTCCTAACAAATATAAGACAACTCCTGACGAATATGCTAAAGAAGTTGAAAATGACGACTAAGCATTTCTATACCATGCGTAAACTGTCATGTAAGGTGGCATGTAGTCTTTACTTTGTCCCGTTGTTTGCGTATATCCTGAAACGCGATGTGTATGGTTTCCTCCTCCCTCAGTGTTACTCCAGTAACAATTTATAGCAAACTTAACGTTGTCTTTAACATCATATCCTTTACCTTTTGTCATTCCTGACCAATCCCAATATCTATGCTTATGCCAACCTGCTTGAGATGTACTTAAATCTATGTAGTGACTGTGTGCAGGTAAATTTTCACCTGAAATCGTTTTACTTCCACCTGTTTCCTTTGAAGAGTTTGCACAATACAAAAACCTGTCGACTATTTGAGTCCAAGTTCCAAAACCAAGTACTACTTCTGGTCTGGTAGAGTTCATTGACGTATAAATAGAGCCTATAGGATATAATGTTTGAAGTATTTCTGTCTTTAATGTTTGAAGCTCTGTTTTGTCTGCTTTCTTGTCATATAAATCTTGAGCAGTGAATTTAATATTATGTTCATCCTTCATGACATAAACATCTTTACATCTAATGTTTCTCATCGTCGTTATGTCGTCATCCGATGTTAAACCTTGTGGAAAGTTAGGAGGTTTACAATATAATGCATCCCCACCAGTTCCTTCAACCGTTCCTTCAATACTTTCTATAGCAACAGTTGTGAAGAAATCATGTGTATGGTTCTTGTCTGCTTTCTTTTCAAGGCTAACGTTTAAGTCTGTTATTTCAGATATAGAATGTGTATGTCCAACGGCACTTTTCCTGTTTAAGGTTTCTTGTAAGTTTGTAATATTTGCAATGGTATGTGTATGTCCAACGGCACTTTTCCTGTTTAAGGTTTCTTGTAAGTTTGTAATATTTGCAATGGTATGTGTATGTCCAACGGCACTTTTACTGTTTAAGGTTTCTTGTAAGTCTGTTATTTCAGATATAGAATGTATATGAGTCTTTTTAGAATATTCGTTTTCAGCTCTTGTCACTTCACTTGACATTTTATTGTCAAAATATTTTTTGTCTGCTAGTTCAGGATGAGTATGTTCTTTTGTTGCATAAGCTTTGTTAGCTCTTTCTTCTTCTTTTGCTATTGCATCGTCTACATATTCTTTGTCAGCTTTGTTGTCAACATCTGTTTTCAAAAGAAGTTCATTTATAGGTTTCTCGTTTAAAGTTCCTTTTGTTGGATTTATACAGACAGTATTGTTCTTCTTGTCTTGAAATAGAAACTCATCTGTCATTGGGTTTAATGTCAGTTTTAAGTTTCCTTCTTTCAATGACTCAGATATCTTAGAATAGTTTGAAAAGTTTGTTGTGTTCTTATTTAGAGCTTGCATAATGAGTTGTCGGTTGTGTTGTATTTCTCTTATGGAAGCAATATCTTTCGACATTTTTATTCTAGATAAAATATGCTTTCAATAGAAAAAGAAAATTCAAGAGTTGCTACAACTAAACCATTAGATGAACTTTTTACTAATGTCGGTCAAAAGTTTGAGACAGAGACCGTAAAGCATGAAGGCTATCGTTTTGACTACCCATTAAGATGGTTAAGAGACCCATCTGTCACAAAAGCTATTGGCTTTCGTAGAATGAAGTTCATTTCAGAAGCCATACATGGTTTCCCATTTACGGTCGGTTTTGAAGTTCGATACTATAACAAAGAAAAACGTATGTATGAGAAATTTGAACAGGGAAAACTTTTACAAGTTAGTTTGCTTGTAAACTTAGAAACAACTCTTCAAGCTTTTCAAGAAAAAATAAACGATATCTATATCGAATATGCAAACCAGTATAACATTGACGAGGGAGAGTACCATCTCGATATTATTTATGACAGGAAAAATGCAACTGTTAAAATCAATAGAATAGAAGACCTTGGAGAAAACGTTTATATTTCTACAAAATATAACAACTTGGCATGGTATAGGTTTATGAGGATGTTAAATCAGCCTGCAGCATATCCAGTACACCCAGACTTTTATGAAGTCGAAAACCCTAATGGAACATATGAAAATGTTTTCGACCCAGCTGCTATTATTGTTCATGCTTCATTTTCTGGCGCCCAAAACTCTTTCTTATGCTTGGCAAATGACTTTTACGAAAAACCTACAAAGTTATACGAACCACCAAGTGGAAATATTTCAGACTTTCAAGTATGGTTTACTACAGATGGAAGAAAAAGAATAATTCCATTATACCATGCGTTTTACTTAGAACTTAGTTTCATATACAACTACTATCGAACGGTAAAAATATAACTTTTTAATACGGTTGAGGTGTTGGATTTGGTTGCCAACTAGACTGTGGTGCAGGTTCAGGCTGTTGTATAACAGGAGCTTGTTCTTCTGGTTCAGGGTCTTTAGGTATAATACCAACGAACTGACCTACTCTTTTACCAATATTTTTGACTCCGTTCCAAATTCCTCTTCCTACGGTTTTTATTCCATTCCATATACCTCTTCCAACATTTCGAAAGAAGTTTCCTATCTTACTGAAGAAACCCATTTTACTATATGTAAAAATCTAATGTCCGCCTAGTCTCTTACGTTTCCTGTTGAGTTCCATAGCATTCTTTAACTGGAGCTCATACATTCTGTTTCTCCTCTGGTAGAAAACATATTCTGGGTCAACTCCTGTGTTTCGCGTCATCTGCATAAAGTTGTTTATATCCCACTTCAGGGTTTGTATAAAACTCTTTCCATCTCATATTTGCATACCATGGTGGCAAACCTAACGCAGCGTCATTTGACATGGCAGTTTGCATTTGTACATCTGTTGGCACTTGACCATAGTTTGCCATTGCAGTTTGTATTCTAACTTCATTTGGAATATTCTCTGGGTTTGGTTGTCCAGGTTGCTGTGCATTCGCTAAGTTCTGTGCGTCCATTTAATATTAGATAAAAATATCTCTTACGAGTACATATACTGAACATTTGCAGGCATTGGTTCATCTTCATATTCTCTATATCTTTCTGCCACGTCAAATAAATAAATGACACAATGGAAAAAACCTAAAACAAGTAGTCCTATTTCAAACCACATTTACTTACTAATAAAATTTCTTTGTTATGACACTTTCTCCGGTTTATAGGACCTCTCTCATATTCTATCTTGTCATATCTAAACTCATAGTCATGTATGTCCTCTAACCATCTCATAACGGTTTCCAAACCACTTTTATCGGATGTAAAGTAAAAGCATGGATGGTTATGTAAAACGTCTAAAGTTTCTAAAGAGTCTCTCAAAGTCCAGTCTACTTGGTATTGAAAATCCCATGTGTTATAGAACGGCGGGTCCACTATAAAGAAAACATTTTCCTTGTCTTTATATTTTTCATACAACTCTGTCCAATGACATCTCACAAACTCTATACCCTCAATATATTTTTCTATGTCCTCTTTGAAAACATTTGTATAGTTAAGATATAAAACTTTTGACATAAGTGTTTCAATGTCATGAACTCTTATAGAACCACTATATAATAGTCTAGCAGATATACTATCCCAGTCTATATATTCTGCTTTTTTCAAAACCTCTCTCACAATATTTTTGTTATCTAATGGTATACGTTCCATCTTACCTATAGGTATCTTTTCTTTTAACTCTTTCAATATATTGTTTGTGTATGGAATATGTTTGAGACGGTCCATATAGTTGTCGAAGTCATTACATATAATCTTTGAGTCAGGAAATACGGTATGACATAAATGGGATATATAGAAACTTCCACCGAACAAATCTACAAATGTTAGACCATTCGGTAGTTTCTTAAGTTCTCTCAATATAATATCTTTACATCTACTCTTATTTCCAAAGAACGGTAACGGTGGTTTTGTAAAATTCATTTATATATAATAATAAAAATGTTTTTACCCGAAAAGTGACAGAAAAGTGACAAAACATGAAAACATATATAATTTGTGAAAAGTGAAACATTATATAATGTTTTCGACCCAGAAGAAGGCTTCTTCCCAGAAGCAATGGAGGAAGAAGAAGAGTCCTCCGAATTCACACCAGAAGACTAACAATTTTCCGAATAAAAACTTCATTTATACTAAACATCTTCAGGGCTAGAGGGCGCAACGCGCCTGGAGGCCCCACTACCTTTTTTTTTATAAAAATAAAAGAAAGTATTATAAGAAATTATTTAGAGATTTATATGCAAAGTGTTAAGAATAATCTGAGGACAAGTCTAAGGATAATCTGAGAATAATCTGAGGATAGTCTGAGGAGTAGTCTGAGGATAATCTGAGGAGTAATCTGAGGACTAGTCTGAGGATAATCTGAGGATAATCTGAGGATAGTCTGAGGATAATCTGAGGATAATCTGAGGACTAGTCTGAGGATAATCTGAAGACTAGTCTGAGGATAATCTGAGGAGGAGTCTGAGGAGGAGTCTGAGGATAATCTGAGGAGTAGTCTGAGGATAATCTGAAGACTAGTCTGAGGATAATCTGAGGAGTAGTCTGAGGATAATCTGAGGAGGAGTCTGAGGACTCGTCTGAGGATAATCTGAGGAGTAGTCTGAGGACTAGTCTGAGGAGGAGTCTGAGGAGTAGTCTGAGGAGTAGTTCGAGGATAATCTGAGGAGTAGTTCGAGGATAATCTGAGGAGTAGTCTGAGGATAATCTGAAGACTAGTCTGAGGATAATCTGAGGAGGAGTCTGAGGACTCGTCTGAGGATAATCTGAGGAGTAGTCTGAGGATAGACTGAGGATAACCTGAGGAGGATTAATCAAAGGAGAAATACTCTAAGGTAGAGCAGTTGGATCACTACTCAACCACAATTTACTTCTAACCATTTTTGAATTCTTATTCAAAATAAAAACGCATTTTTATATAATTCTCTTATTTATTTTAATTTGATAATATTTATTGATTTTCAAATACCGAATAAAGAGTTAAATTGGGAATTTCTCGCATATGTTCGTACATGAGCAAATAATATACCTTTTGCGAATAAAGAATTTTTTCATAAAAAAAATTTTTTAGGAATTAGCATATCGGCGTTTTGCGACATTGCCAAACGCCAGATTTTAACCCGACATATGAGCATAAGCTCGTATATTGGAATAAACTCGACTTATTCCATATTAAAGTTATTATAATAATAAGGCACTTAATGTGCAAATCTAATTGAATTAGAAAATGCACATTAAGTGTCTTTTATTTGAATATGTAATACCACATATGGAATATGAAATATGATTTGCGGAATACCACATATAGAATATGTAATCAAAATACAAAGATATTTTATATAACAATTAATTTTTTTATTTTTTCAGCAAGTGTGGATAAAAAAGGATTACAAACAAATTGAATAGTTCCTATGTCCTTTTTTTGTTTCAAAAAAATCAATAAATTAATGATTTGTCTCAAACAAATAAATTAATGAATTGCAATTGATTTGAGTTGCTATAGACATTATAAAAGGTTCAAAAGTTTATATAAACCTAGTAAATTAAAATAAAATTTTCATGAATTGAACATATTAGTTGGGTTCCGCTTTGGCAAACTTTCCTGTGAAATTTTTTGGGAAAAATGTTGATGGATATTTGGGAATAGTTTAGTCGGTTTTTGCATTTTTAAAATGTTAGTCACCTTTCTCCTTCCAAAGTGAAAAAAATTGTTTAAAATATAAAAAGAATTTTTATTCGCATAGGCGACAAACAAGGATTTATAAATAAATAATGGGGCTTTGAGTATTGATCTGAATTGAATCAGATAATTAGCCGTAAAAAATCTTCTCATAACGATTTCTCATGCATGAAAGATGGCTATGAGTGGCGTTAATGAGGGCGTTTGATAATTGGAGTTGGACATAAAATTTGGAGATCTTAAATTTTGAGAATTTTGGTGCGATCTTACTGGTAAAAGCAAGAGTATGGAAGGAGATTGAACTGAGAAAAAAACTAGAGCATGCAAAAGAATCATGCTACAGCTTAGTTGAATGTCATTTATGCAAATAAAAATATCTTTTTCAAATTTCAAACAAATTTTTGCCACTTTTTGAAAGAAGATAAGGTAACAAACATTTTAAAATGCAAAACCTAGACTTAAACTATGCCGAAATGTGAGCTCACCGTTACGGTTTTTTCTTTTTTTGGGGGCTCGCAAGCTCGCCCCCAAAGAAAAAACCGTAACGGTGACTAACATTTAGGAAAAATTTTGAAAATTTTTGGGAAAATTTTCGATGGTAAATTTTGGAAAATTTTATAATTTTTCCCAAAATGTTTATTTTATATATGCTAACAATATTATAAGTATAATTTCAAAATTTCTTTTTTTCACAAAAAAAATTGATAATTGAATGGAACAAATAGTTCATTTTTTTAGATGTTTTCTTCTAAATACTGGCGCTTATACTAGATAGAAACTTCTATCGGTATTCTCGGCGTAATACTTTCGCCTGAGTGATGCTATCTCGGACATAGTCAGAGATTAATCTTTCGACGAAATGGTAGAAATATTTCTTTTGAAATATTTTAGGGGCTCTGAGGCACAGCCAGAAGGTCTCCGCCATTTCAACCGTACCTAGAAAATTAATCTCAATATATTATGTTGGGTCGTCGCAGTGATTCACTGTTAATCATCACTTTAGCGTTGCTTCGCCAGCTTTAGAATGTATCTAAAAAAGTAGTAATTAATAAAATCTGTAATTATGGAATATTTTACAGGCGTGAAGAATGTAAAAAAGTTCTAAAATTACGATTCTCGAACTTATTATTATTTTTGATTGGAATACTATTTTAATATTTCAATCAAAAATAATAATAAGTTCGAGAATCTAATTTTTACTTATGCACCAGTTAAACTTTTATTTTTTAAATAAACTATTTCTATTAAAAGATTTTAAACGTTTTTTTTAATTCTTCACAGTTTCTTAATTTCGAGTTTAAAATGATATATACTAGAATATATAGATATGATTAAATTGTATGAAAGATTTTAAACGTTTTTTAATTCTTCACAGTTTCTTAATTTCAAGTTTAAAATGATATATATTAGGATATCTAGATATGATTAAATTGATTGGGTTTCATTATTTATTAATTTTGAACTCTATTTCAAATTTGATAAGATTTTTATATCTTTTAATCACTTCATTTATCAACATGGATGAACCATGCGATGAAGATATCATCACCAAGATAAAAGAATCCAGAAGGGCGAACATTGTTGTTACTGTTACACCTGAGAATTCCGACACAGATGAAGAGCCATTAAATGAAGAAGAGGCAAAAGAGATGACATTGACCAATCCAATGCCCAGGTTCTCGATTTCAATATTCATCAGGATGCATCCAAAGCTCCAGCTCCGATCATTGTGCAACTTCACATATGAACAGTTGGAATACCTCGCTGACATTATTGAATCCAACTGTGGAAGGGCCAGAAGAGGAAGGAAGGTCAAATTTTCAACAATCGAGTCTCTCTTCCTCACGCTCACATATTACTGCACATACTTGCCCTATTCAGCATTATGTCCGTTGCTACATATTTCCCAGTCATGCTATTCCAAATTAGTTACAAGAACTACCAATGTTGCATTTCCAATCTTTGCGAGCTATTTTCTTCCCAATCACTGTCCACCGTTAACTTCAATGAAGAACAAATTTACAAACTTCCCTGATGCTGTTGCAGCTGTAGACAGCACTACAATTCCTTTCAACATTCCTTCGGTAAAGGAAGAGAGGCTTTATAGTTGGGATGAAAAAAACCACTGCAACGGTATTAAGCTCCAAGTCCTCGTGTCACCAGATGGAAAAGCCATACATCAAAACGTTGAGTTTATGGCTGCAGTCCATGACAAGAAGATTTTCGATTTGTCAAAAGTCTCGGATTTTTTGACAGTAAAGCGAGGATTTGATGATTACCAATATCCTGTACTTGCCGACCGGGGCTATATTGGAATCCAGAAATATCACCTTACTGCCGTGGTGATGAAGAGAAGCCACGAAGAAGCAGACGTTGAACGCAACAACGCCATTGCCCAAGACAGGCAGATTGTCGAGCGTTTCTTTGCACGTTTCAAGTCATGCTGGTCCTGCATGAAAAATGGTTTTCGAGGTGAGCGCACATCACTTCCTCTGATCATATCAGGTTTAGTCGGTTTGACAAATTATAACATTGATGGATCACCCCTGAATGATAATGAAGAGTTACTCCTTTTCGAAGATTTTACACCAACAAAGGTTCTTCCTTCAAGCGATACCGTCGCTGCTGTTGTTGCACCCTCCATGAAACCATCAAAGCGGAACATCATTGCTGTCGCTCATCAAGCTGTCGATATCATACAGTCATCACAAGAGGCGAACTACCTTTACCCAATTAAAGGTGGTATTGTTGGTCTTCATAATATGGGAAATACGTGTCATTTGAACGTATGTTTACAGGTTCTGTTCTACATATCCGAAGTGAGAACAGAAGTTTTGAAGGTTGCCAATCAGTCCTCTCCCATCGTAACAGAGATGTCAAGTATCTTTACAAATTTGAATTCATTGAAGTCCAAAGGATTAGTCTTCGTTCCCCATGAACTTGCCACATTACTTGGTAACTCAACATATGAGGCACAAGATTGTGATGACACGATGACAAGATTGATCACAGATCTCGCAGAGCAAATACCAGGAATCGGTCAACTCTTCCGAATCACTTACCGTGATACTGCCAACGAACAAACAAATTGCTACTCGATTCACACCAGAATTGGAGAACCAGATCTCGATCATGCCATTCAATATCATTTGTCAACTACAAGGAACACATCATGGCCACAATTCTTGACTTTCGACATTCAGAGAGAGTGGCAGAATGATTCGATTCATCAAGTCATCTTTGACTTCCCGAAAAAGTTGACACTCCCAACAGTCGAAAGGCAAAGATATCAATTGATTGCAATTGTTGCCTATTGCAATTTTCATTACGTGGTCTTTTTGCAAAAAAGTGCATATTGGATCATGATCAATGATGAAGTCGCATACTCTGTTCCATCAACAGATATCAATGCATTGAAGGGATGCTCAACTGCTGAGATGCCACCTTTATGGTACAAGACTCTCGAACACAAATGGCTCGCAAAGATGCTCATTAGTTAGTAAGACTATCTTGGGTACTGTGGCACTGCGTTCCACCTTACCCAAGATAACGGTTTGACACTTTACGAAACCAGTAACGTATATTTTACAACACAGCCATAACAACAACTTAACCTTAAATATTACAAAACCGTCTGACACATAAACGACTTCACTAATGACTTCACTAATGACTTCACTAACGACTTCACTAACAAATTCACTACCGTCCTCACTAAATAAAAATAACCTTATTTTTATTTTTTTTTAATTTTTTATTTCATTACAAAGACATGTCCGACTACATTTACTATGACTCTTTCCCAGAACGTTTCCGTGAACTATTCAAAACTCAAGTAAAACTGAGAAACATGCATTTTAACAAAGACAGACCCATTGACGATGAAAGAAACCCTGAATATATTACAATCCCTTATGACGCAAAGTTCATTGCATACATTCCTTATGGTCGCAGAGGAACGAAAACTATTTCAACAAAGAACAAAAATTATTTCTGGAGCGATGAAGAAAATTGCCTTATCTACATAAATGCATACTTAAATAAAGCTACATATTGTACAAAAGAAGGTTGGACTGGATTTGAGCTCTACATATACGACGACGATGGAAACAGACGTTGTGTATACCCATACGATAATATGTACCATTGTTTTCATCAAGCATTAAACGAATACATAGTCAGTAAGGGTCTCATTCCTGCTGAGTAGAAATGCTTTATTTTTGTTCCCACATTTATATAAAAATTAATGATATCACCACCCTCACACGTATGAAAACATAGCACAAAAATAAATTTAGGGTAGAAGGTTAGATCTAACCCGATTTCTAACCTCATTTCTACCCTGTTGAATTCATTGCTTTATAACTCTCTTCCTTTCTCCAACTCTTCTAGCTTCTTCTTAAGTTCAGCAATGTTGTCCTCATGAAGTTTAATCTTTCTCAAAATTCCTTCTTTATCTAATGGTTGCTTTATCTTTCTAAACTGAACTCTACCATCCTTCATAGTATGAATGTAAAAACCTTCTGGAATAGTTCCTGATTTAATGTATTCTACCAAAAACTTTTGTTTCATTGCTTCAGTGACTTTATTTGTCATTTCAATCAAATAAAAATTTTAATATTAAATAAAAATAACGTTATTTTTTTTCAGTAAGGAAACGCAGGAGTTTTACGATTTATTTGAGGAGTAGGTTCTGGTTTAAATGTTGGAGTCGGTTTAGGAGTTGATTTTTGAACAGGAGTTTGTACTTCCATAGGTTCAGGAGTCATTGAAGGTTTTGCTTGTGAAGGCGTTGGTTTTGGCGAAGGTGTTGGAGTTTGTTTAACTTCAGCTACTTCAGTATTATTTACAACATTTGCTTTATTTCTTTTCAACATCATAACTGCTCCTGCTGTAGCTAGCAAACCTAGTGGGAGACCATATCTTATATAAGGACTTGACCAAATGCTATTTTTGACAGGAGCTGGTGGAACACCTAACCTTGGTGAGACTGCTCTTTGCCATTGTGCAGCTCGTAAGAAATATTCAATAGGTGCTCCATAATCGTTTGGTAAAGTTTGTTTCATAGATGGTGAAGGTTCACGAGAGCTTGATGAAGAACTCATTTATAAGCTTTAAAAATAAACGTTCATCCTTTATTCCTCACTGTCGTCCGCAGCTAAGTTATAGTCATCTAATCTTATTATTGGGATTCCATTAGCACGCACCTGAATGGCAAAGCAACAATCCCTCATAAATCCAATAAGTGGCTTTGGTACATTTTCAGTTGCTAGTTCAATAGGTCCTTTAACAGACAATTTGTATGTTATTGGAGCAGTAGATGTTTGACCCTGCATGAAGCAAAAGTCCACTTCTGTTGGAAAACCACATAAGAAATGTGTGTTGTCATAGCTATCCCATTTATGTTCCACACTACCATCATCCACCAATGACCTCATAACATCTTCATTAAATCCTATCATATCATTGTTTGTATTGCAAGCGTTCGCAACCATTTCATAAAATACAGGTCCATATGATTTTTCAGGTTCTGCAGGCATATTTCCATAAGCTCCCATGGAAAGCTGAAGATATTTAAACTTAGGGTTCTCAAAATTAACATAATAGTTGTCTTTCTTTCTAAATAGTGCCCAAATACTTTTAACATTAATAGGCGTATAAGCTGCTGTAAATGTTGCACTTGAACTATCTGTATTCTTTGAGAATGAACCGTCCATAGGAATCCAATCCATAACTTTAACAGGAAAACATAAAGCCTCGTTTGTATAATGTTCTACAAGTTCTGTATAAATGTTAGGGTCTAAAGAGAATGACTTTGGATGAATGAAACATTCATTAAAATCCATCTTTGTTCGAAATAGTTGCTGGGTTACAGTTGTAATAGTAACTGTTCCACTAGCTTCTACTGCTTCGTTATCATAGTGAATGGTTCATTCCATGGAACAAATTTATTTGTCGGTGGATTTGAATCTGAAGCAAATGCAACTTTAAGAGTTGGATTGAAAGCAATGATATCATTTACAGATATAGATGTGCATTGTAAGGCGTCGCTACTGAACTTTACTTTAAGCTGAATGTTTCCTGCAAAAGCTGGAATAAATCGAATAGCTTCTAATGGAAGGAATCTTCTAACAGGAATTCTTAAACGAAGCTTAAAATCAAATGATTTTCCTGCTGTAAGGCCACTAACAATTTGTCCTGTTCTGCATGTTCCCGAATGACTCCATACATCTTCATGTCGAGTCTTTGAGAAAACATCTACTTTCTTTATTTGTTCGGTAGTTTGTGAGTTTGAAGTTATATATGCTTCTTCTCTTGCGTTGTCTTGAGAATATACGATACGACCATTTGCAAGGATTTGATATCCAGCAACTGCATAGAAAGCGTCATCGAAACCAATCCAAAATCCTGGTGGGTTTGTTTTATTGGAACCCGAACCAATTTCTTTATCTACAATAAATTGACCTTCCATTTTATACGTAATGAATGTATTGTAAAGGTCCAACATATTTTCACCAGGAGGTGAGAGATTGAATGTTACCCATGTGTTATCTTTAGCAGTTCCAGGTTGTGATGGAATCTTTGCGTCAGAATATTTTCTATTAGTGTCACCAATTTGAACTGCATTGTCTATGATATCGAAATATGAGCGAATCTGATGAATATGCTCTGCTGGAGTAAATTCGTTTAACTGTTCGTTCTGCATGTATTTACTTCAGATAAAAATATCTCTTTACTTCATTATTCTCACTCATCTTCTTGGCATTCGTGGTGGAAGTTGTTTCTTGACATTTTCAATGAACTGTACATTCTCTTTTGTCTCAACTTCTTTCACTGGTGGGTCAGGGTTCTTTGATTCGGTTTGTTTTTCAATGAAATTCACGAACTTTGCAATAAGCTCTTGGTTCGTTATTGAAAGTACATCTGGCTTCTTTTCTTCTGGTTCTATTGACTTTTCAGTTTGAATAGAAGGTTTTATATGGGCTTCGCCCTCGGTGCCATACACCTTAATACTGTCGCTCTCTGTATTCGCTAATGGAACCTTTCTTTTTCTTACATATATTTTACCATCTTTACTCTGACTTACATAATAGAAAGGATGTTGTATTCCTCTGGCGTCATTTAATATAATAGACTCTCGCTCTGATTTTGACAAGCTCATTTTACATTGGTTAAAGTTTAATTTAGTTTTTTATCTGCAGTCAAATGACTCAGACAAGCCCTACGGACAAGACCCAAGGGGTCATAGATGTTGAAGCATTGAAGAAAGAAATTCGCGAGCAAATTTTATCCGAACTGAAGGAACAAAAACAAGAACAAAAGCCAGAGAGACCAAAGAGAAAACTTAGTGAAAAACAACTTGCTGCATTAGCTGCTGGAAGACAGAAGAACCCGCGTTTGCTGGCGAAGAAAGCTAGAGAAGAAGCTGAAGCAAAAGCTAAAGAAGCTGAAGCAAAGAAAGAGTAAATGGTTTATTTTTGTCGGAACTAAATGTATAGACAAATACCTTTATCTGTTGCGTTCAGTAGTGAAAACACTGACGTCAAAATAAAGGGGAACAGAGTAACGTTTAAGTTTCCAACAGATTGGATTGTGAACATAAATAAAGAGAAGTACATTGGCATAACAAATATGTATATAACACGTGCTTTCAGAAAGGTTGACTTTATACTTCAAGTCGAGATAGAAAATGACGAACAGTCTTTAAGCGCCCAAAACATTCACATATACAAATACTTTAAAGACGATACAACATTGTTGCAATGTATGATTTCATTTAATGAAATGTTCGAGAAAAAGTTTAACATTGAAGTACAAACTTTACAGCCTTTACGTGAGTTTCTTGCACAACTGAAAGAAGAAGGTAGTCAGCCACAACTTATAGACTTTCATTATGAATTTAATGAAAATGAAGATGGAACTCATGACTGTCAGTTTGTTATATATTCACCATTCAATGAAGTAGCTAAAAAGAAAGAAAATCCATTACGTATAAGATTTCAAATCTCTGAACCAAGTGATGATTTCAAAAATGTTTTCAATTATGATGCAATGCTTCCGAGGAAAAATGAATTTTCCGAAATTAGATTTCCAGGTATTTGGGATAGAAAACAAGCAATATTATATTCAAACCTAAGTAAAGGAGTTGAAAATGAGTTCATTGGTCATACAAGAAATTCACCATTACCAAATCCTAAATATTACAAACTAACTGGTTTCAATCGTGAGTTTTGGATAGACATGTACTCAACTCATGACCATAAAGCACCAGTGTTCTTGCCTCCAGATAGAAAAGATTGTTTATACATTGAAGCACAACTCTTAAATTCTACAATTGCTGTATTGTAAATGACCACATGTGCTTCGCCCTTGCCGCTAGCGGCTTATTTTTATCATGAATGGTCTCACTTCTGACAAAAATAAATGACCTCATTATTTTTCTCATTCATGTTCTCAGAACTTAAGCTTTCTTATGAATGAAGTCTTAGTCTGAATAGAAAAGTTAAACTTTTCCTCAAATGCAGGTGTAGCAGACTTACATAAGTCAAATCCAATCTCTTGACCGTCATAAAGTGCTTTATATAACTTCATAACACTGAACTCAGAGTCTTTGTCAAATTTTCCTTGCGGAATCATTAAACCTTTATCTTCATCATAGAAACACTGAACAGAGTCAGGAAACATTTCATTTGCTGTTAAAGCAAGGACGTCTTGTTTGACACCTTTGCAACGTGCATGGAATGCAACTTCATTTAAATCATTCGTGAGTAAGTCTATGTAGGTCTTCTTTCCACAAAATATTGACTTGTATGCTAAACTTTGTTTTCCAGGTGTGATTTCTGCAAAATCTGAATGAAATTGACCTAATGTTTTACCAATAAGTTCTCTACCGTATCTCTTCTGAAATTCCTGAGCTAACAGTGGGATATCTTCATTGTAGAGATGCATACTGTCCGTATCGCTATAAAAGATGTCCATTCCTAAGTCCTCAGCAGTACAGAATACTTCATTCATAATACGTTTTGACATAGATAGAATATTAACACCAAGTGGACAGAAGTTAAAGTGTCTGCAAATGCTTTTCGTTAGCTTGAAAATAGTTTTATCCGAACCATCCAAACCTTCGAACTTCACTATATGGTTGTAGTTTCTGATGGCATATCTTATAGCATCTTTGTCATCTACTATGGTTATTTTTGACTCAATAGGAGATAGAATAGTTTTGCCATAAATACTGTTCAGAATGAGCTTTATATTTTCTTGCAAAGGATTTCCTTCTTTCTTATACTTTAACCTTAACTCAAACAACTTCTTTACTTCATCTCTTATTCTAATATCTCTGTTTCCATCGTAATAGTATCCTTGCAACACTTCACATTTGACATCTTGATATTTTATGAGGTCTTGTAATGTTATATGGTCAACATACATTAAACAGCAAGTGTTTGAACTTCTTGGAACGTTAAGTTCTGGATTTAGTTCAGGGTCGCAAACTATTAAAGGAAAGTGTCTATGGATGCCAATCTCTTTTATCTTAATGAGAACAAAGAAGCCAGACATAAACTTTTCACCAATGGGTTCCTTTTGGTCGTCATCGAATAAATGTCTCATGAGATACTCTGTGCTTAACATTTCTTTCTTCATAACCTTTGGAATTCCTTCTAAAGTATAAAGTCTCGCAATAGCTGAGGGATATAATGAAACAGCATCGAAGTCAGCAATGAGTTTCTCTTTACTCTTTTGTTTAATGTTATCTGACAACATACATCTTCCACCTTGAATGCATCTCGAAATAAATTCTCTTGGTTTATTTGAGAGGTCATAAAGATTTCCATTCGGGAAGTATACTCTGTTCTCAAACAATTTGTTAGCAATAGAACAAATGCTAACGTAGTCATAAACGTTTAAATCAAACTCTTTCAATAAGTCATTTCTGAACTTTACAAAACCTTCTCTTAAAATTCTTACATCTTGTTTGCAATAGAATGTACTATACTTTTCTAAGTCGAAGTGGTTCTCATCTATTCTGCAACCTTTGATGGAATCTATGTTTTTCATGAATGTATCCGCATCCTGGATAAACTTACACGCTTCAGAAATGACACCAGTTCTGTTGTCATTTGCTAACAAAGTACTGCTGTAGTAGTTATATGGAAATACTTCTTTCGGTCCTGTTTGTAAGTTAAACATAGCAGGAAATAGTTTAAGCTTCTTATTTATAACACTGTAAGAGTCTTTTATAATAATTGCCCTTCCTTTATATAAACCAGTTATTTGCATTGTTCGTGAACCTTTAATGATGGGAGTTCCTTTCACTTCTGTCATGTGTCTTAAGATGAAGTTTATGTCATAACTGAGGTTATGGAAATATATTAAACTCTTGTCAGGAAGTCGCTCCAAAAATTCTGTTGCACAGTTTTGACCCCATATGCTTTCACTCACTGAACCATCTTCACTGTCATAACATATGTTAAAAGCTTTATGAAAGCCATCGGTACTGCACTCAAAGTCAGCAAAGAAAACGTGCTCAGGAATGAACTTACATTTAGCTTTATTTACTTCTTTTGACTCTGCTTTCTCCTTCAGTTGTACACAATACTTTGGAGCATATGACAAGTCTTTAAATGGTGCAAGGTTCTGTTTATATAAGTCAGTCGTATATGTGAAAAGTTCTCCATAAGAAATAGGTTCGAAATATTTGCACTCCCACAATGTTTTCATAACATCCCATAACGGTGTTGTTCTATCATAACGAACAATGTATTTACCATCTCTCATTGTATAAATCTTCATCTGTTTCTCAATGTTCATTCCACCACAAGCTTTGAGAATTTCTTTGTAATTTCTGACGAAATATGTTGTCATAGGTAATCTTTCGTTTAGCATGTAGTGGTCTTCAACAAGAAGTAAGTCAATAGTTCTAACAGTTTCGCATTCTTTTGGTATATATCTCTTTATTTCATTATGTCTTGAGTTATTGAAATAACCAATGGTAACATTAAATGCTATACCTGTTGCGTCAGAAATTTCTTGTACTTTACTTTGAGGAAAGTCTCTAACACGAATGACTTCTCTCATGTGGTCAATAGTTTCTTCATTTACTCCAACCTGAATGCAAGCATAAACGAAACAATTGTCCTCTGTCATAAGTGTTGCAGTTCTTTTGTTCAGTTCATTGAAGATTTGGTAGCGTTCAAGATTTATAGGTAATGTGCAAAGATACTTCCAGAACTGACCGCTTCTCTTCTTATAAAACTTCTTTTCACCATTATCTTTCCAAAAGCTTTCTATAAGTGCTGGGTTTCCTGTTTGCTTAAGAGCTTCCAAAATGGCTTTCTGGTCATTTGTCAGTGTGCTTTCATCTCTATATGGTCTCTTTTTTGGTTTGCCTTTCTTTACATCTGACATCGTTAAGCCTTCATATTCTGTTAAATCATACATCTTTATTTCAGTAAGATTCTTTATGTTTGTCAAGAAGAAGTCATAATGCATTTCAACAATACCTGCAGCATTTGCTTCTATCTCTGATATAAAGTTCTCCTTCAAGAGCTGATGTAGTAATGTTCCAATATTATTGAGGTTTAATGTAGAACATTCATACTTTCCACCAAGTTTATAACATACCATCCATCTCTGTTGTGAGTTTATTTTAATTTTCTCTAAGAGTCTCATGAAAACCTTACCGAAATGTTTGTGTAAGTAGTCTCTGTTTGGTTCATCTAAAGCTTCGATGTTAAAGTCAATGAGTCTATTGCCTGTCTTAACATTCCTCTTCCTATTCTCTTCATCTTTCTTTAACCATCTCTCACCTTCTTTTGGTTTGTCGTCAATGGAACGAATGACATCGTTAGCTTTGCGAACTTGTTCTATAGCACTTTTAAACATCTCTCTTCTCTGTTGTTTCAGTGTGTCGTCTCTTCTTCTTGTTTCACCAACGTTTGAGTTCGTAAGTTCAAACATCTCTTGACGAACATCATGCGAAAGAGCTTTACGAGTATGACCAACGTTTGCATTTGTTATGTCAAACATTTCTCTTCTTACTTCATGTGGTACTGAACGTCTATGATATAAGTCAATAGCAATGTCATTTAAAGGAAATGCTCTTGCATGGACTTCGTCCTCGCCGCGTTGCGGCTTTATGAACTCATGAATTCTATCATAAGTTATTTCACCATTGTAGTCTTTAATGAAGTCAGCGAGTGCTTTTTTGTTTGTCGCGTAATGAATTGCAACATCTATGTTAGCTTCTGTAAGAAGTTGTTTTATTTCCGAGTGTTCGAACTTAGACAACTTCCGATACATCTTTAGTAGGAAATAAAAAAATATTTTTTGAAAAAATTAGATTAGATTTTTTTAAGTTATTTTTCAAAATAATTTAATATTTTTATTTTAATGAAACACATGCAAGATTGCAAGTTCTTTTCATACAATGCTCTCGCTAATGCCATCAAGAATGAGTTCAATGGTGCTTCAAATGTTAATGTTATCTTTAACAAGAAGTTTGTGAAAGAATCTAAGTTTGGTCAGTATGTCAGACCATTAGCTATCGTCATTGACCGCAAACGTTATACTTCACAAGAGTTAGCAGTAGTTTTGAAACAAAAGAGTTTCTTCGTGAATGTCAAAGATACACACTATACTGTTATAAAGAACTCTAACGTTGACTTCTTCAGTATTGTTTTAGATTTAACGCAGCAGAAAGAATATAAGAAATGTGAAACAAATGTGAAATATTATCCTTCATCTCTGAAAACAATAACGAACAAAGATGTTATACAAAAGTTCTTACCAAAGGTTGAAGAAGCTTCTATTGACATTGACGAAGGAAGTGAAATGGTTGAAGAAATTGACCCTGACGTTATTTGAGCAAAAATATATTCTTGGTTAGTCTTCATATCGATATTTTACAACAATTCCCCAATGTATAAACTTTTCATACGCTTTTTCATAAGCTTTATATATCTTCAGAAATTTTGCATAATCTTTAGAAGCATTTAGATATTGTTTAAATGCTTTGTATGTCTTCAGAAATTTTGCATAATCTTTTACATGTTGTTCGTTCTCTTCTTCTGTCATGAGTTCCGAATATTCTAAATTCATGTTCTTTCATATGAGATAAAATTTTATAAAAAAAATAAAATTAGCTTAGATTTTTTTTATTCTTCCTCTTTGAAGCTATCGAAATATTCTGTTATTTTTTCCTTCAGTAATGTTAAGTCTTCTTTGAATGTAAGTATTGTGCAACCTTTAATATCATAGTGTGTTTGAGGAAGAGTATTTTTGACAATTTCCTTTATTTGCTCATTCGGTGTCATTGAAATCGGTAAGTTTTCACGATAGAACCAGTTTCTGTCAGATTTATATATTTTAGCGAGGTCATAAAAGCTCTTGTTGTTTCTTCTCACTAAATGCAACATAACCATATCTCTGTCTTCTTCTTTCTCCAACTCTTCAGTATATATCATATACTTATAACTCTTTTCCTTTCCTTTTGGTACTGAACGCAGTATTCTTTTCTGTATGCTTTTGTCTTTGGATTCAATGACTTCATCTTTTGCTTGAAGTTTCTTTTCCATCTCTCCACGTTCTGCTTTATATAGTTCATCTAACATCATGAAAATATAACAAGCATAACGAGGTGAAGTCCACATTGCTACAGCGTTTACTAAAAGTCTATGAACATAATAACCTTTCAAACCAGGAGCCAAATTCTTGCGATTTTCATACGGAATCTCTTCCCCGGTTTTCCGAGGGAAGCAATCATATGAGGAAATTCTTCTAAAAGTTCTTTTGTCTGTTGGTTTTCAAACCAATGATATGCTTGCTTTGTAGAACGAAGAGCATTCATTATACTCTGCATTTGGTACATGTCATCTTTGACTGAACGAATGAGTCTCAATTGTGTATTATACTGTATGTACTCGTATTCTTCATTAATGGCTTCATGAACGATAGCAATTGTTGTGTTCTCTAATGTTGACATTACTGTTCTTACATACAAAATAAAAAAATAAATAAAAATAAAACTAACTTTATTTTTCTAACTAATGAAATTCATTATTTTTGTGCTGAATTCAATAAAAATATATTTTAGGGTAGAAGGTTAGATCTAACCCGATATCTACCCTCTTTTCTACCCTCATGAATTTACACCAAAAATATATTTTAGGGTAGAAGGTTAGATCTAACCCGATATCTACCCTCATTTCTACCCCAGTTATTTTATAAACGTTTCACATGATATACGTTATGAATTCGTGAAATTTTAAATATTTTTGTAGCTTCTATTTCTTCAGTTAATATATCAAAAGTTTTAACAATGCCGAAAGTTTCTTTATACTTCTTCTTAACATCAGATAAAAGGAAATCATCGGCTGTGGGATAGTTTTTATTCAGAAATTCTAACATGTTCATTTTATCTTCTGCTGGTTTCTCTGCCTCCCTCTTTAAATCTTCGTAATCGTTTCTCATTCTTTCTATCTCTTTTACTGAATAGTTATATTTCCTAATTGCTGCTTTACATTTAGAACATTGCGGATTCATTTTTGCGTTATATTCTGAAACCTTACCTGCTAAAACAACTAAGGCGTCAATGACTTTCTTTAAATCTGAAGCAGTTGGTTTTATCTGTTCATGCCATACTTTACCTCTTCTGTCTTTATCTCTAATCTCCCACACACATTTTGCAGCTAATGAAACAAAGTTATTGTATGTCTTAAACTCCCCCGATTTATATATGTCAGAGATGTTTTTATAAATCATGCCGCAGTCTTTATCCATAACTTTATGGTTACAATGAAAACCTAAGAATTCAGAATTTACCTTACGAATGAATTTCTTAATTTCTGCAGAATCACTAACTTTCACTTCTATTTCATCGAATTCAGGAACAGTCAGTTTCTGTTGCTGAACTTCAGGTAATTTAGGTAAATGGTCTATGATATCTTGCATTTCATAAAGATATTCTTCATTTTCTTCATCCTGTGCGGTACAGTCTAAATTACTTGTTAAAAGTTCCTGCTTAATTTTTTGTATTTCTGTTTCGAAAGTAAATGAAGAAGGAATGAAGTTTTTCATTTCTACTAACATAGATGTTGGATTCATGACTAACGAGTTTGGTGCTGTTGTTGCGGCCAGAGTCCTGCCGTTCGCGGCTTGAATTGTTGTTGTGCCGATTGTTGAAATCATATCTTTTATACCAAATAAAAAAATAAATAAAAATAAAACTAACTTTATTTTTTCTATCTTAAGGAAATTCATGAAAATTCAAGAGGGTAGAAATGAGGTTAGATATCGGGTTAGATCTAACCATCTACCCTAAAATATATTTTTGGTCATGGGCTATGCCTCTCCGCTTTGCGTCTTTATGTTAAAATAAATGGTACCATTAATGATATCATGACTGTTCTCGTTCATGTCTGATTTACATCTAATGAAAAAGTTTAGAAGAATTTTCATGAGGGTAGAAATCGGGTTAGATCTAACCATCTACCCTAAAATATATTTCTGCAGTTCATCCGCTACTTTATTAACTAATTAACTTCAGACATAAAATATATTTAGTTTAGAAGAATTTTCTTATTCTTTCTGGCATATTTTTGTCTTTCCAGTACTCCCGCTCTAATGGTCCCAGATGTGTTGGCTTTGACTCTCTCAAGTTCTTAGATGGTATAACATCTTCAACGCCTCCTTCATATCTTACTTTATAAGTGTCATTGTTTGTGTTATAGCCAAGTATTTCAATAACCACTCCTCGCTTTGCTTCGTCAATGGTTTCAGCAAGTTTGCCATTACTACTTTCAACTAATTTATGACGAGGATAAAACGCAATAGAGTCGTCGGCAGCTTTTATAAGATATCCATTACCTTGCGAAGAGTCTACGATATAATAATTTCGACTTAACCTTAAACGTTTCTTTGTCAACGGTTTGTCGTCAAGAACTACACGAACTTTTGTACCAGGAATGAGTGTAAATTGTGTTGAATTTCTGATATTTTGTGTTTGACTTCGTTTCTTTTGTATATACTTTTCTTCTTGTTGTTGTGTCATTGAATTTGGTGTATGTCCTGTTGTAGAATGCGTTGAGGAATTATATACTTCGAGAAAATGTTTCATTGTTTCTTCGGTAAAGTCTCGCTCTTGATTTAAATCTCTGAGAGTCCTTATGAAGCGGTTTATGATACCGAGTATGTTATGGTTATGGTCTTCAGTAGTGTAGTGAGTTATGTTATGTTTAATGAGAAAATCTGTGATTTCATTGCTGAGGTATGCACCGTCTTGGTCTGATGTTAAAGTACTTGGGTTATGTTCTGCTACAAACTTTTGTAAAACTCTTAACACTTCACGAGTTCCTTTATTTTTCATTGGATATGCATATGCTTTACGAGTGTTAACATTTATGAAGATGAGGAATGGTTTATGTCCTCCTTTTCTGCTTTGAATGAGAGTGTCAAATTGGTATGTGTCAGGAGTGTTGGAGTAAATTGGTAAAAAGTAGTCGTAAGGGTTTATTTTTGTTTGATGTACAACATTTTTGTCAAAGAACCTTTTCACTTCAGCTCTGTTAGTAAATCCCCAACTCTTTGCAGCTTCATTGAACTTCTTAAATGACCTCCACGGTGATGATTCGAATACTTCTTTTAAACTCATTTATGTAAAAATAAAGATTTTATTCAAGACGGTACCATGCATAAACTGTAATATACGGTGGCATATAGTCTGCTCCACTTCCTGTTGGATTTGTTGTGAAAGTGTGTGAATGATTTCCTCCTGGTTCAGTTGGTCGAAAAGTCTTTTTTGCTGAATTGTTATAAGATGGAGATAAAACGTCATTGCCAGCTTCATAGTCTGAGTTGTATAATGGGTGGTCTCTTAATGAGTGGCTATGGTCGCCAGAAAAGTTTGTCGTTCCTGTATGAGTGTGCGCAGGTAAGTTTGCTTCTTTAATTTTCTTTGAGCCTCCTGTTTGCTTTGAAGAGTTAGCACAGTATAAGAATTTGTCTACAATCTGCTGCCACGTACCAAAACCTAAAACACTTGCTGGATTTGTTGAGTTCATTGACGTATAAAAAGAGCCTATAGGATATAATGTTTGAAGTATTTCAGTCTTTAATGTTTGAAGCTCTGTTTTGTCAGCTTTCTTATCATATAAATCTTGAGCAGTGAATTTAACATTATTTTCATCATCCATGACATAAACATTTTTACAGCTAATGTCTTTCTTCGTTGTTATGTTTTCATTCGATGTTAAACCTTGTGGAAAGTTAGGAAGTTTATAATATAATGCATCCCCACCAGTTCCGCCAACCGTTCCTTCAATACTTTCTATAGCAACAGTTGAGAAGGAGTTATGTGTATGTTCTTTATCTGCTTTCTTATCTAACATTGCTGGTAGTTCATATGTTTCAAAGTTTCTGACATGTCCTTCAATGTTCATACATTTGTTATTTAAGGAGTTTAGTGTATCTTTTACGCTTGTACTTGGATTCTCTAAAGGTGCACTTGAACCAAGGGTATAGTTCAATATTATGTCGTCTGCTCTAACAGTAGTGAAGGATTCATGTGTATGGTTCTTGTCAGCTTTACTATTTAATGTAGCTTGAAGTTCATTTATATCGGAGATATTGTGTTTATGAGATTTCAAAACTTTGTTCGTTGCGTCAAGTTCATCTTTGTCAGCTTTACTTTTAATAGCATCTTCAACGGTTATTTTTGCCTTAACTCTCAAAGTAAATCTTGGTTCAACTAATACACCGTTAACAAAGAAATACGAAGCATATATTTCATTGTTATAACCAAATGCTTCTGGTGCTTTACCCGTGTCATACTGTACAGTACAGCGTATGTCATAACCTTTAGCACGAATGAATTTATATCTTCTTTCATTAACATCTTCCGTCTTCACTTTTTCATCCTGTGTTAAATATCCATGATAATCCGTTATAATCTGTTCATCTGAACTTATATAATGAACATGGTTTTTATCTGCCTTACTATCTAATTTCTCATTAACATCATTCACCTCTAATTCAACTCTTCCGCCAGAACTCTTATTATCATTAATCTTTTTCATTAATTCAGTAATTACGTCATAAAGACTATATTCTGTTTTCGGTTCTGTAAATAATGAGTCAAAATTTCTTTTCATCATTACATCACTTACATTAATGATATCAGCTATACCTTTTTCATTTATTCTCTTCATTAGTTCTGCAATAATGACGAATATATAATCTGTTAATTTATTCTCTTCATCAAGGGTTATAGAATGATTTGAAATCGAATCATTAACACCTCTAAATAAATCAATAACTTCAGGATACACGTTTTTAATGTCTCGAATAACCTGACCCGTATCCTCTGGTTTCTCCTCTTCTTCGCGGGCTTCGCCCTCACCGCTACGCGGCTTTATGTCTCTAGCCATCATCAACGCAGCCATAACCGGAGGGTTTGTTGCTACCTGTTCGAAAATCTGGCCGTTATGTATGGTATATCTAAATAATTTCTTTGTGTTTGTTAAAACATTTGAAACAAGTCTTTTAAAACCATCTACAAAATTTCCCGTTTCACCTAATGTTCTTGCAGCATCTACAAGCTCACCCATTCCCGCTTTTGACCCCAAAAACGTCCATATTGCATTTATTTCACTCTGTATAGTTGTCCATTCAGCGAAACTAACACCCGCATTCGCTAAGTCGAAAATGAAACCCAGTGGATCGAACTTAATTCCGCCTTCTTTTTCAATTTCAACGAACTCACTAACATGAGATTTTAAATATTCTTTCGTTAAAATCGTTTTTCCTGATGTCATGCTGTTAATGGAACTATCACCATCAAAAGTTAACGAATTAAATTTCGTCATTGATGCTTTTATTTCATACACCGCTTTATCGATAGTTTTTGGCTCACCTTCTTTAGAAGTGTATGAAACATTAATGAATGAATTATATGTATTCATGAATGAGTTAAAATCAATGATTTTCATTAATGAAGCCTTTAATGATTCATTAACTGTTGAATCCCTTAAAGCAATTACTGAACTGTCGTTAATGAAAGGTACACTGCAAACCGTCGTGTTTGGGTCAAATGCCGTAGTCGGTGAAGGAGTATTAATTATATAAGTCATTAAATCATTAAGTGACGTAAATAATATTGTTGTTTTTGATTTAATTTCTTTAGCATCTGTTATATACGGTAATTTTATTTCTGTAGTTTCTGAATTAAAGATATTCGCTAAAATGTTTTGTAAACTGTTTTGAACAGCTGTATAAACCGTTGAATTCGGAACTCTTACGATTTCACCGTCCTTAATAAAGGGCATTGTACATGGTGTAGTGCTTGGGTCAAATCTTTCGGGATTATAATTCAACATATATTCTAATGCTTCATAAACAGACCTATAAACCGTTGTGTCGTTCTTCATGACAACTTCACCATTTACAATGAATGGCATAGTACATGGAGTTAAAATAGGGTCAAACTTTTCATAGTCCTTCCATGTTATATATTTCTCAGTATTTCCATCAGAAATAACAATATATTTGTCAGTAAGTGTGAGAGAGTATTGACCAAAATATAAACGTTTAGCTCTGTCAGCTTCATACGCATATGCAGCAGTAGTCATATTTTAATAAGAATAAAATGTTGTTCTATTTACAAAGTACAGACCCGAACGAATACGGGACAGTAAAACTACAAACAAACTTAGGTCTTCAGAATGAAGCGCTTGCTTTCAGAGTTCTTGACTTCAATACTATCGCAACTTTTGTCATAACAGATGAAACAGATTTCATAGAGATTGAAATAGATGGAAAGAAGCACGAAATAAGATTTCACAATAATGTAGAATAGATGATGTGAGTGTTAAATGCTCTCATAAATACTACAATAAACAAGGATAACGAAGAAAACTTAATGAATGTTAAACTTATTGCAGGAGTTTTGAAGTTCAGTTATGCGAAGGAGTTTAAGATAACACGAATGAGTCATAGAGTACAATTGCTTCTGGGAGCATACCATATGACATTTCCTTTGAAAAGTGTTGACAAAACGATTGAGATGAAATCTGTTCCATACGTATGTTATGGCAATTGTTTGTACATTGAGTCAAAAATAGCTAATGTCACAGGTATTTCAGGAGTTAATAGTAAATGTTCAGTAGAATATAAGTCTTTCTGTTATGAAGTAAATTCAATGTTCATTCCAAACATTCCTGTCATAGCAACTCATTTAGGTAAATGGGTTCGCATTAGTCCTCATAATTTGAAAGACATGCAATTCAGACTTGTTGACTTTCAAGGAGAGCCTGTAGAACTGAAGGCACCAGTGCGAATGACTGTTGAAGTTGACTTTTTAGAAAATATTAAATGCGACGGCTTACAAGAGAACTCAGAGCTAAAAATATAAAGTATGAATGTTATGTATTAGGTCATGAACTTTGGTTGTTGCTGTTTGATGAAACAAATGAGTTAGTTGTCAGTCAAGAGAACAGAAAAATATTGTGTTAGTGAAAACTGCACCAAGTCAATAAGATTAGGTTTGCATTATGAAGATGAGTTCAATAGTGTTGAAGAAGTTTTGGATAGATATTACAAATTGCTAACTTGAAATTTTTTTGACTAACCTAAGTCAGTCATTGACTGACTGACTGACTGACTGCTTTAATTTACTAAAACATATTTCAAACAAAGCTTATAGTCAGTAGATAGTTTTGTATACTCGTTCGAATATCTATACTTAAACTCAACTCCTGTAGTTCCTGGTGTTTCAATGATGTGGATGTTACCTATTTTCATGAATAGTGGAGTTTGACCACAGCATTCGATTTCAGGGTCGAGATAGTCAATGACACATTGTTTCCCTGTTATTCGTGATATAACATTTTCTAAATCCTCCTTTGTTAAAATTATTTGGTTCTTGCTTATAAGATTTGTCAAAAGCTTCTTATCGTCTTTGAGTAAGATAGTTTGATACAACTGAAGAAGGTAATGGTCTACGTTATCTGAAGAATTTGTTTGAACATTTGTGTAAGGGTTGTCGTTGGCTTCTCTTGAAAGAATTTGGTCCAGTGGTGGATACTCTAGCTTAACATCTGATGTAGCGTTAGCGTTTGAAGCTGAGTTTAAATTCACCGACTTAAGTTCTGGTTCTTTTTCTTTCAAACACTCTGAACTATAGTTCTTTATGACAATATTGTTTGTCGTTCGTGAGTCAACATTTGATGTTGGTTCAATTGGAACATTAACGGCACCAGCTAAGATGGATTTGCTTCTCATTTCATATAGAATAAAAACCTTTTATATGTATGAAAAGAACAATATACTCGACAAGGGTTTGAACGTAAAGCTAACGAATGAAAATATTGTTGAATTCACTGAGACAGGTGCTGTGTATAAAGATGTAGAACTACTGAACAAAAGAGCTAAGGGAAGAAGCAGGAACATGAACAAAGGGTGGAAGCCTATAAAAATTTATGTCAATGATGGCTCAGGAGGTTCAAACATAAAGTATGCAGAAAGTTATAGAGTTTATGCTCTCAAGGGAGAGAAGCCTTCATTTAAGAACAGCGATTCTAACACATATCCTCAAAAGCTAACGGATGGAGAAGTGGATGATATGAATAACAGCAAAAATATTAACAGAAATGGCGACAGAGATGCATGGAATTTGTTTACCATCAGTCAATTGAAGGTTAAGCTTTAAAACAATGTTGGTCGTTCCCATGGAATATTTTTGACTTTAATGGTATTAGTCATGATATGAATCTCAAGGTATGAACGAGGAGAGATGAGAGACTTATATGCTTCCCAAATTTCTTCAAAAGGTAATGTTATACCTGACTGTTTCCAAATGAGTTCAATATCATAACGTGAGAAACCTTGAAAGATAACGAAGTCAGTTATGAGACGTTTTATGTTTAAAGCTAAAAACCTCCATGTTTGCATAAGTATTGCTACAGTTAAGTGGTAATGTCTGACTTTAGTTATGATGTTAGCTAATGGTGAGTCAGGCTTTGACACTAAACCTTTTCCGGCGAAGTCGTCACAAACGAGCAGAGTGTTTGAAGGATACTTTTTGAAGGGTATTTTGAAAGTTTTGACAGAATGTAGTTTGTAAGTCGTTTCATATCGTAAACTCCTGAGTATTGACGTAAGTGGTGTTTGTCAATAATTCTTTCCATCTCCTCAGAAGTCTTTTGCATTCCTGACTGTATAAATTCAACGATGGCATAATATTTCCTCTTACGTCGAATGTAACGTTGAAGAAATTCAATGAGTTCACTGTCTGGAACTTTAACGACAGAGGCTTGAACTTTTGACATAAATGTTTTCGCTGTTGAGTCCATAGAGTCTGAAGTTGCTGATATAATGATTTGGTCATAATATGAGTCGTTTCCTAATGGTTCTGTTATGAGTATATGACGAATGAGGTTAAATGTCTTTCCTGACCCCATCTTTCCACAATAGAAATAAACGCCATTTGAACAGAACTCATAGTCCTTACTGAAAGGAAGAATGAGAGAACTGTTGAGCTTTTCACTGCTTTCATTCATGTCTTCATCTACATCGTGAAGTAAACGCTTCATTTTATCTCCATTAAAAATGCAAGTCAGAAATATTCAGAACATAGCACCAAGCCTGACTGACAAGAGTATTAAGATATACTATGAACACGTTATGATGAAACCAACCAAAATTCAAGAAAGTCAGTATACTTATGAATATCCAAGACACTGGATAGAGTATTTAGGAGGTGAGAAAGCTATTGAAATAAGACAAGTTAGAAGTATTCCAGCAGGAAGAACAATATTATTGAAGAACTTTAATGTTTTGAGGTATAATGATGAAACAAAGAAGCAAGATAGTTTTCCTGTTGCTGTGTATGTGAACCTAGACACAGGAGATGACATGAAAGTTTTTAATACAAAGCTTCAAACGGTAGTGAGAGAACAACTTACTGCGGAAGGACATCCATTACCTTCAGAAGTTACCATAGTATATAATTTTGAAACAAACTCAATAGATTTTAAAGTCGTCTCTGCAAAGAAGTCAGGTTTTACATTTAATGAAGCAGATGTATATTCGAATGAAAACTTCAAAGCTATTGCATGGTTAGATAATGACGATTGCTTTAAGAAAATCTTTAAATTCAGTGACTCAAAGATGTCAATAGATGACCTTCGTGGAATGTTACCATCGACGTTTACAGTTGAAGGTTCAGCAGGATTGCTTACAAGTTTTTCAATTGGTGGCATTTGGTCTCGTGAAAACATTGTTATAAAATCCAGTATAAGTGAATTTGCTGAAGAATCTATATTATGTCTTTCAAACTATATGTATTCGCCGCCGAAGCATTATAGTATAACAAACTTTGTCAGTAAGTTTAACATAAGACTTGTCGAACCTTCTTCAATGAAAGATGTTGTGCTACCTAAAGATGGAAAGGATGGACTCATTATTGAAATGATTTTAATTGCATATTAAATGAGCTTGTTCTTGAAGGTCATTCATGATGAAATAACTGTTGTAGAAGATGTTAGCAATTGTTCAGACATTTTGAAGCGTATAGATGAGATAAGAAATAAGTTAGATAGACCGCAAAGCGGTGAGGGCGAAGCCCGTGAGAATGTTTATGTTTCATTGACTTTCTCCAGTAACGAGAACTTTTATGAGATAATATTGAAGAGAGATGATTTTAATATGGTGTAAATGGTAGCTTGGGCAGCTTTAGGCGCAATGGGAACAAAAGCATTAGCATTTGGAGCAAAAGCACTTGGAGCTTATGACGCAGTAAATAAAATGAGTGGAGGAAGGGTTTCGAAGACATTAGATGCAAATAAAGGAAAGATTGGAGGCTGAGTTGTAAAGAAGTTAAGATTAAATAAAATAGGGCTCATAAATAAAGCATCCAATTTGGTTGCGACTGAGTCAGAAAATGCTTTAGGAAAGGACGATGGGTTTGCAAAACACGCAAAAGACTTTAATGACCAGATGAAAGGTGAAACAATGCATTTAAATAGAGTCGATGGAACTAAAGAAAATGTTTCTTCTCCACCAGTAGTTCTTCCGTATGGTCCCTATGGAATGTATGGAAACCCTTACGAAAGACAATTTGACCCATTGACTGGTGGAAGTAACTGGTATCATTACGGCCGAAGAAGAAAGACAGTCAAGTTGGAGACAGACGTAAAGAAAGCAACTAAAAAGAAACCAAGGAAGAGAGTTATAAAGCAATGAATTCAACAGGGTAGAAATGAGGTTAGAAATCGGGTTAGATCTAACCTTCTACCCTAAATTTATTTTTGTGCTATGTTTTCATACGTGTGAGGGTGGTGATATCATTAATTTTTATATAAATGTGGGAACAAAAATAAAGCATTTCTACTCAGCAGGAATGAGACCCTTACTGACTATGTATTCGTTTAATGCTTGATGAAAACAATGGTACATATTATCGTATGGGTATACACAACGTCTGTTTCCATCGTCGTCGTATATGTAGAGCTCAAATCCAGTCCAACCTTCTTTTGTACAATATGTAGCTTTATTTAAGTATGCATTTATGTAGATAAGGCAATTTTCTTCATCGCTCCAGAAATAATTTTTGTTCTTTGTTGAAATAGTTTTCGTTCCTCTGCGACCATAAGGAATGTATGCAATGAACTTTGCGTCATAAGGGATTGTAATATATTCAGGGTTTCTTTCATCGTCAATGGGTCTGTCTTTGTTAAAATGCATGTTTCTCAGTTTTACTTGAGTTTTGAATAGTTCACGGAAACGTTCTGGGAAAGAGTCATAGTAAATGTAGTCGGACATGTCTTTGTAATGAAATAAAAAATTAAAAAAAAATAAAAATAAGGTTATTTTTATTTAGTGAGGACGGTAGTGAATTTGTTAGTGAAGTCGTTAGTGAAGTCATTAGTGAAGTCATTAGTGAAGTCGTTTATGTGTCAGACGGTTTTGTAATATTTAAGGTTAAGTTGTTGTTATGGCTGTGTTGTAAAATATACGTTACTGGTTTCGTAAAGTGTCAAACCGTTATCTTGGGTAAGGTGGAACGCAGTGCCACAGTACCCAAGATAGTCTTACTAACTCTCATTTATCGAATGGTTCAATGAAGAAAATCCATAACATTCTCTTAAGATTTTTTTTAATTTATCTCAATTAAAAATTTTATTATTACCTAAATTAATTTTGTAAACTATTTTTGAATAGTTTACGATTTATCCTAATGGGACCCATATGCGGGTTCAATTTCTGGTTTATCATCTAGATATATTATGAAAGCCACTCAAAGGATGATTGATTTTAGGATGTTCTTAGAAGATTTTTCGTTCATTTATATTAATTTTGTATTCCCGATTTACATTCACTAGCAAATCAATGCATTTCACACTTTAAATGACAATTAAATTCTAAGACATTGCTAGAACTGCAATTTCCATAAAAAGTTTTAGTGTAAATTGCTTAAATAAATAATTATTTTCATTATTTTTCTCCAACAAGCTTGAAAATCAAACGAAAACTTTACAAAATACTTATTTACTCATTTGTAAATATAAATTTCTAACAATTTTTATCCTGATTTTAACATAATACTGTATTTCTAAAATTTGCACTAGTTCATTCCTAATTGATGCTCGGATTTCGGTATTCCATATGTGGTATTACATATTCCAATAAAAGGCACTTAATGTGCATTTTCTAATTCAATTAGATTTGCACATTAAGTGCCTTATTATTATAATAACTTTAATATGGAATAAGTCGAGTTTATTCCAATATACGAGCTTATGCTCATATGTCGGGTTAAAATCTGGCGTTTGGCAATGTCGCAAAACGCCGATATGCTAATTCCTAAAAAATTTTTTATGAAAAAATTCTTTATTCGCAAAAGGTATAGTATTTGCTCATGTACGAACATATGCGAGAAATTCCCATTATATTTCAGATCACTCAATTAAAAAAAGCCGTCTTTCTTTCAAAATTTCTGAATTATTATCCTTTCAATTTTAATGAATAAAATCATATTTATTCTTCTTTAAAACACTTCATTTCTTTAATTGTAGTGTTGCTTACTGCAACACTTAAACCAATTGTGGATTCCATTGAATGGCCTTCAATGGAATTCACAATTAGTTTAAAATTAGTTGATGCATATCCTATGTATGGTCCTAATATGGTCTGGCCAACCATATTCTAGTTGGAAATACATAGGATAGTATCACTAATCAATACAATACATAACAAAGTTAAATGCGAAAACAAAATCAAATTACAAAATCGTTCAAAACGAAGAATGAATACAAAAACACCTATGCACTGAGACTGGCCACCTCAGTGCATTTCGAATAAACATACAAGTATATACAATTTAAAAAAAATATTTTATAATTTTTACAAAGACAAGAGCAACTATGTTTTCCAACTAGCTCCCATCATGATCTTTAGCCTAGCGTCCATTAATTCCTTACTCATGTTTAAATTTGAACAAGTTAAGATGAGACGCTGGGCTGAGATTGTTCTTTCACAGCTTGCCTCCGCACAAGTGCAGCAAGTTATGCGGAGGCATATATTTGCGAACAATCCCCAATTTTCATCATTGATTTTAAAATTAAAATCAAAAATGTCCAAGCCACTTACAGTTCTTGATGTTTTAAAGATATGATTGTTATTGGCAATCATATCTTTAAATAGTTTAACTATATCATCAATCACATCATCACTACGTCCTCTTTTTTTGAGTTCGCTTGTGAACCAGCTAATTGCAGCATCAACCATCGGAGAATCACAGAGCTCTTCACCCTCAGTATCATCATTACTCTCATGAACTTCTTCCTGCTCATGAAGATCTTCATTGAATCTATTAAGATCCTGGGCTGGCCAATTGTGCTTCAACGAGGGTGCTGGTGGTTCGGTGTTTCCTTCTGCTTCAGCGGCGGCGTCTCCCATGAAGATTTCCCTGACATCTTCTATCGGGTCTTCCTCTTTCTGCCGGTAGTGGAACATCTTCACGTAGCCGCTTGTTGGGGGAGGGAATTCTCTGCTATTGATACTGTTCCTAGCAAACATGAGGCCTTTGGGTGTAATGATGTATGCAAATGCCCAAAGGCCTCCCATTTGCGAATGAATGGTCTTCTCAAGCAAGATGTCCCTAAAGATTCTGGCGAATCTGTTGTTTTCGGCATCAAGCTCTTCCGGGGCCTTCATTGCATTATAGATGCAAGGATAGACCCTGGAAAGTGGAGACTTCGGGTCTTCGAAGATCAGGACCAAGCTGGCGAAGATGACGGAACACTTATAAAGATCTTCTGTTCCGTCAGGAATGGAATGGAATAATGTCACCTTCGTCCGCTTGGTCCAGATAAAATGGAGAGGATAGATGAAGGATACCCATCTTGTTTCGACATTGGATGGGCATCTTGATCCAAAAACCTCGACATGCTGGCGGCATATTTCGGCAACTTCCAGCAATTGATCCTTCAATGGTGAAATTGCTGGATGGTTCATTGCCGCCTTATAAGCATTGTGTACCCTGTGGCAAATACAGGGTACAACAATGATTTCCTTCATCCATTGCACCTTGGATAAGGCAAGGATGGAATTATCCTTACCAGTAAGTGCACCCAATTGTGCTGTTCCTCCATCAACTATGACACAGCCGATCTGCACGTGACAATCATGGATTGCCTTCAATCCATTATTGATCGCGAGTGTGTAGTTGGCAGTCTTCAATCCAGTCATTCTTTCTGTATGGGCTGGATAAGACTGAATTGGAAAGCAAGGATTTTCCAACACAAAGTCGAGTAAAGATCTCTTCTGTGTGGTAACTTCGTCTAGAGCGACACTAGCGTAAGGCATGCTGAACGTAGAGAAGCGCGCCATAATACTTGAATGAATCTCTTTGGATGTCTGTATGAGTATATCTTTGAGCTTATCGCGCTTGTAATGAGGGATTTTTTTCCATTCCAACTTGTATTGCAGTTTTTCCATTCTCCTTTGATGTTGTATAGCCTAAACAAAAGCTATACACAATTAAGTTGTATATTTCGTCACTTTCCCCTGTGCTGAGAGAGATATTATGCTTTGCTAATAGGATAGCTAATCTGCGAAAAATTCCATCAGCATCAAATTCAACAGAACCTTCCATTTGTGATTCTGTAGATAATATAAAATTTCGAATATCTTTTTGTTTTGCACTATCAGGGAAACATTTATGAAGCTTCCCATTGCTGATTTCTTTTTTTAGGTGATCATCTCTTTTTTTAAAGGCGCATCTGAATGAATCTCCATCTTGGGTGGGAACCTGAGCAGTACAACCCATAATCCAATGTTTGGATTTTGCATTATACTCTAATTTTTCATAAGTCCTTTCATCACCAGGATATTTTTCATATCTGGAATTTGTCATTGCTTATATAAAAATGATTAAATTTGTGTCTTTTTTAATTTTTTACACAATATACTTAAAATACTATTTTCAACATTTTTTTAAAATAAAAATTTTAAAATAATCTCTAAGAAAAAATTCTATTTGTGTTATTGTTACATTCATAACATCATCTAGAGTGATATAAACTAAGTATCAATATTTTGAAATTGAACACGCCAAAAATTTGATAATCCACATTCAATATTTTGTAAGTGGCGTACTTTTTGAATACTCGCCATACGCCTTGGAGTTCTCAATTTTGAATTCGCCTTTATTTGGGCGACCTCAGAAAAATACGCCATTAAGAAAATATTGTATGAGATTTTAAATTTGAACACGCTCTACCTTAAGGAATTAAATTTATTAAGATATATTTACATATAATAAACGAGTGCTTAAAAATGTATTTAATCGCTTATGTAAGTTCCAAAAAAATCACGAAAATAAAAAAATCAAGATTAAAATTTTATTTTTAATTTTTGAATTTCTCAAATGGCGAAATTTTTGGGCGAACAAAAAAATGTACGCCCGGTCAAATGGCGTAATTAGCGCATCCCTATGTAGAATTTTTAAATCTTCAAGCTTTCTTAATGAATCTTGATATTACAAAAAACTTTAAGAAAGGTTTTATTTATTCGCCTCCTTTTTCGCTTTTTTCTCTTGTGGAGTTTTTAATGTCAATTTGTGATGACATCAATACTTCAAGTGATGATGGATCGAGAGCCATTCATTTAGCCTCTGCATTTCATTGTAAAGAAATTGTAGAACTACTTATTTCAAATGGTGCAGATATTAATGTTGCTGATATCTATGGTTCTACTCCTCTTATTTGTGCTTCTTCTAATGATAAAGAAATAGTAGAGCTTCTTCTATTACATGGTGCTGATATTAATGCAGAAGACAAAGCTGGATTTAATGCTCTGCGATGTGCAGCTAAGCATAACTGTAAAGAAATAGTAGAACTCCTTCTTTCAAATGGTGCCAATATTACCGAAAAATATGAATCTGTTCGTTCTTCTCTTCATTATGCGATTATGAATAACTCTAAAGAAATTGCTGAACTTCTTATTTTACATGGTGCAAATGTTAATGAAAAAGAAATAAATGGATTCGTTCCTCTTCATTATGCAGCAAAAGGCAATTGTAAAGAAATTGCAGAACTTCTTATATTGCATGGTGCAAATATCAATGAAAAAGTAGAAAAGTGATTGACTCCTCTTCATTTTGCAGCTCAGAACAATAGTAAAGAAACTGCAGAACTACTTATTTTACATGGTGCAAATGTTAATGAAAAAGTAAAAAAGAGTTTGACTCCCCTTCATTTTGCAGCTCAGAACAATAGTAAAGAAACTGCAGAACTTCTTATATCACATGGTGCTGATATCAATTCAAAGGATGAAGAAAAGATGACCGCTCTTCATGTAGCAGCAGATAATAATTTTAAAGAAATAGCTGAACTTCTTATTAGGCATGGAGCAGATGTCAATGCGAGAAATATACAAGGTAATACTGCTCTTCATTATGCTGCGTTTCATAATGAAAAAGAACTTGCAGAACTATTAATATTAAATGGTTCTGATATTAAATTAAAAAATTTCAAAGGTATGAATCCATTTTACATGGCAATAGGCAGAAATTCTTTTGAAACTGCGGAACTTCTTATTTCATATGGAGCAAATGTAAATGAAAAAGATAATAAAGGCAACACCGCTATTCATATTGCAGCTAATTCACAAAATAACAAAGAATTGCTGGAACTACTTATTTCAAATTCTGCCGATGTTAATTCAAAAGGCACTGTTGTAAACAGAAATTCATCAAAAGTGACACCTCAGAAAAGCTAAAATATTGAATTTTTGGAACTTTTGATAGAGCACGTTTTTAAATATTAATTAAAGTAAATGAATATTTTGTAAAGATTCTTTTTAATAAAAAAATAAAATTTTGAAGAAGAACACAAAATCTTCTGAAAAATAATATCACATAAACTCATATTATTTTCTAATATATAACTATTTTATATAAAAATCAAATTCAATGATCTTCAAAGCGAAGGATAAACCTCAAAATTTACGAATATAATGAGTGGGAATATAATGCTTATCTATCATAAAACCATATGAAATATCAATTTTTGCTTTACGCCTAATTTTTGACGACAATTAGCAAAAAATGTTAAATGTTAACACTCAGTCCATTTGAATATGAAAAATAAAATTGACTTTGATTAAATGTTTTTATTTATCATGCAATTCTTCTTGCGACCAAAGATTTGAATAAAAGTTCAAAAAATAAGATAGCTTAAAAAATAATATACGGTAGTGTTTACTAATAGATGAATAGTATATAAATTCTATTAAAATGGATTTGATCCAAAAAAATATAAAACCAAAAATAATTGTTATAATTTAAATGAAGAAGTAATTTAAAACGATTTTATTTATGATCAAATTTTATATATTAGAAAATAATATGAGTTTATGTGATATTATTTTTCAGAAGATTTCATTCTATATGCCTATGAAAAGTACTCTCAAAACTAACTTTTTCCTAATTATAATTAAATCTAGAATATTGTATTATGCTTAGTATTATTTCATTTTTCTCATTCAATTTAGAATTTACAAATGTCAAAAAATTGAGAGCTGTCACTTTTGATGAATTTCTGTTTATTACAGCACTAATGGAATGACTGCTCTTCATTTTGCTTGTTTACAAAATTTTAATCAGTTAATCGATATTTTGATTTCAAATGGTGCAAATGTTAATGATAAAAATAATTCAGGACAAACGCCATTTCATTTAGCGGCAATTAAAAATTGTCATGAAATTGTCGAAACTTTACTATCAAGTGGTGCCAATATAAATGAAAAAGATAAAAATGGCTCAATTGCTATTCATTATGCATCTGCAAAAAACAATATAGAAGCTTTGGAAATTCTACTTTTACATGGCGCAAACATTAACGAAAAAGATAATCATGGATCACCTGCTCTTCATTATGCATCTATGTATAACAGTAAAGAGGCTTTAGAAATCTTAATTTCTCATGGTGCAGAAATTGATGCTAAAGACAATGATGGAAAGACTGCTCTTCAATATGCTGCAGAGAATAATAGTATAGAATCATTAAAAATCTTAATTTTACATGGTGCAAACATTAATTCTAAAGATATTACTGGATCACCTGCTCTTCATTATGCATCCTTTAAAAACAATATAGAGTCTTTAGAAATCTTAATTTCTCATGGCGCAGAAATTGATGCTAAAGACAATGATGGAAAAACTGCTCTTCAATATGCAGCAGAGAATAATAGTAAGGAAGCATTAGAAATTCTACTTTTGCATGGTGCTGTATGCGGCAAAAAATAGCAAAAAATACAGGAAATTCTTATTTCGCATGGCGCAAATAGTGTTGCTAAATGTTACAATTATGAATATTTTCATTTAGCAGGACTGATATTCCATGACCTTACTTTAATTTTCAATTCAGTTTTAAACAATTTTCTTTATTAATTTTACTTCCCCCACATCATTATCGAGAAAAAATTCGACCTTTTTCCCTAGATAAGTCTGCATTTTAGATGTATCCCAAAATTTACTATCATCTGAATGTAATACTCCAAATGTTATTTTTTTCCACCCGTTCAACGAACGAATCAAAAAAATGATTGATAACTATGTCACCGTCCAGAAGCACTTTAGAAGTATTTGGTGTGCTGATCATCATTTGACAATGTTTTTGAAAGGGGGCCTCGTAATCACATAGATCTGAGGCCTTAAAGTTGGGAAAATTGAGAGGAGTTAGGTAGTCGGTCGGAACCCTTAATTAATTTTTTTTTCAACTTTATCAACGAGAAAAAAAATTTCGACTTTTTTTTCCGATTTTTTATTTATGACTAGTTTACTAGATGACCTTGAAGAATTATGCAGGAAGATCAGCAAGCTGGTTTATAACAGAGAAGATACATCTTCTGAAGAAATAAGTTTGCAGTTACTTCTCAGCGCGATTATTTTTGATGAAAATACGAAATTCAAAGTTGAAGAATTTCCTGAGAATCTAATAAACATGATATCTTCTATTATTAAATCCAAAAATTCGGGCGAAAGAATAAGAAGATGCTTAATTCTCATTTTATACAAAGTTTATATAGAAACACCAGATAATGACGTAGCAAAACAAATCTTTAGCATTCTGATAGATTCATTCAAGATCTCATACGAGAGAGATGCTATTAGAATGTCATTAATTTCGATTTCGAAAAAATACAAAGACAACGATCTCTATTTTTCACGTTTTCTAGAGATGGTTTACCATATTACAAATATTTCGGATCGAAATTTCAAAAAAATTTATCCAGCAACTAATAATGAGTTAGTTTTAGTTCATATTGATTTTGAAGGTGGATTTAAGACCATAAACATCAACCCCAATTGGGGAAATAAAGCACTCACTGAATTTATTGCCAGTATCTATGGAGTTGAAGCAAAAAATCTTGAAATAAATTTAAACTCTCCAGATGGCAAAATAACAGATAAGCAAGTAATCACAGTTAGATTCAAGTCGAACAATGCAGAAAAAATGCGAAAAATACCAATTATTTGCCAATATCGAGGAATAAAAAAAATTATCTCAGCAACATCAAGTACATCGATCAAAACGTTGATCAACATCATCAACTACTCATTTCCTTCACCGATTACTACTCCTTGCACTTACAGAGTCATTGGAAATAATCCATTCGAAATTACAACGAAGAAAACAGTTTGCGATCTTTCATTACAAAAGGGTGATATCATACAAGTTGTTGATATCCTAGAAATCCAAAACAATGATGAAATTTACCATTCATTTTTCAAATTACTTTTTGAAGCGAAAGAAAAGGAAGCAACCTTCAAAAAATCAGCTGCTATTGCCAGCAAACTCCTGTCATGCTTACAACCAGGTAAAATAATGAATGATGAGTTCAAAGATGTTCAATATTTAATTTCAACGTTTCCTTCAAGGAATTGTACGGAGCAAAGGTATTATTTGGCCATTATGGTTAATGTTATGAACCAAGATCCTGACTTTTGCATTGAATTTTGTGAAAAACATGGAATTGAAATGTTAATTAACGTTTTCTTAAGCAAAAAGCTGCATTGCAAGGAGCTATTAGACATTGTCAACATGTTTTACGAGAAACCATACAATATAAGAGAATTTCTTTTCGAAATTTTCAAAATGAAAAATTTTGATTTTGCAAAAATGATGATTTCAAGGTTTGGCGATGAATGTGTATGTCTACCAGATGAGAAAAGCCTCATGATGCTCATTAAATCCTATTCTCCCGATGAAAAAACTCAATTTTTGAATTCATTTAGCGAATTTTCTTTACAAATGGATTATTTCGGATCTGTTATGAAATCTAACGGTCAAAATCCTGCGGTTTCTCCATTTTCTAAGGAAATCGCGTTTAATGAATTTAATAGACTCAAAATCACCGAAGATTTCGAGAAATACTTAGCCAATGTAACCAAGAACAATAGTTTTAGGCAGTTCCTTGATTTGATCCAAAATCCGGGCGCAAAAGATAAAATTATTAAAAATTTGGACATTTTGATACTCCCAATGTATCTCATGAACAATCCAGATGCTGTAAAGGCTTCTAATGACGTATTGATTCAATTATTGCGAGAAACAACAATTTTCCCCGTTATTTTCCAGAAAATTCAAACATTTATTTCTAGAAGCACAAGATCACCGAATTGCAAGCTCAGAAATGACAAATGTACAAGCCAAAGTGATTATTTCTTGATTCCTTTGCTCAAAATTTTGGGAGATTTTAATAAAAAGAATTTCATTTCAGACAAAGGCCAATGTGCTTCATTAATTGATTGTCTAGCCTTATACCTTAGTAAACACAAGGAATTCGATGAAAACGCCCTTGAAATTGCAAAAATAATTATTGAATTTCCAATTAAATGCGTTTTCCCAGAGAATTTCGTCGAAGAAGAGGATGACGATGACTCCTACTCATACTTTTCTAACTCTTCTGACGATGATGACGAAAAAGATCCGAAATACAACTCTTTTGACTTGGCAATGCTTCCTTACCTCACTCCTTTGGATAATTATGCCAAGTTGGTCAATATTATCCGTCAAAAAGCGAAAAGTGACAAAGAATATTCAGTTTATTTCAATTTGATATCGATTAGATGCATAATCCTTCAAATGCTTCATCGTAATCCTAATGATGAATGTATTAATACTGTTTCAAGCATTTCTGTCCAAGATTTCAACAAAATTTTGACAATTTTCAAGAAAAAGTACGGAACTAAAGGAGATAGAGAGGAAGTTCTCACAGAATGCTCTTACTTTATTAGCCAGTGCGAGAATAAAGAGCATATTCCTTTAATTGCCATAAAATTATTATTAATTTATGAGAAAGGCGATGAAATGGACCAAAAATACGTTGATCTATTGAGAAATGTCTTTATATGCTGTTCCGGTAAGGCTCTGGACTTCAGAATTGACATGTTACCAACATTTTTCCAAAATGTCTCCAAAACAAAGGATTTGGAAGACCTCATGGTCAAGATCCTTCCATATATGAAGCCGTGGGATGGTTTTCAGACCGCATATCTAAGGAAAAATGGAGAAAAAGTGCTAAATCATATTCATCAAATAATTATGAGCCAAGACGAGGTATACAAGAGGTACTACGCTCATTACGGAATCTCTTTAGATAAAATCGCTAAGAATTCCAGAAATAAGGAACAAATTAAACCGAAAATTCGGGAAATTAAGGATATCATATCTAATTCAAGTACAAGTTCATTATTAAGGTTTTTCAAAGATGTCTTTGAGACCTTAAATATTTAATAAATTCATAATTAATTTTAATTTTATTAAAAATAACAATTTTTTTCTAAATTAATATTTGTATCATCATATGGTTTGGAAGTAATATTCAATATTAATATTGATGTTTCGAAAATGCAATTTTAAAAATGAAATTTAATAGAAATCTTTGAAAAAAACTGAATTTGAACCAATCTCATATGATATTTATGATATAATGAGAAATGAATCGATGAAACAGTAATATGACCCATTAATTTCAAGAATTTTTGATGCCTCTATTCAAATTTTTTTGAGAGAGAAATGGGTAAATGACCAATTTTAGAAAACGTGAATTTATATATTTTCTCATTAAAAACAATAGTTTTTTTTCCGCCGTTGAGATAAAAAAATGTTCGCTTCCTCTCTTTAAGAAATATCCGACAACAAATTTGTTTTAATGAAATTATTGAATTGCGTTATTTCTGAAGCATTACTTCAAAACTGTGATGCAATGCGCACACTCAATTTAAAAACACTAAATTCTGTAGAAAATTTATATGTGAGTAATTTTTGCGTTCCGATGTTTTTGAATAAGTATTGAAAAACATTCAAAGAGCGAAACATTTTATATGATCGCCGAATATGATATATTCGGATATGAGATTTAAAGTAATTTTCTTCATGGTTTGAGCTGTGATTTTTTTGTCTCAATTATCTCAAACCTCCATATTTGAATCATTCTCAATTTCTAACAAATTTTCAGTGTTCACAAATTCTTTCAGATAATATTATTCCATAAATGTCATTGATTGATATTTTGCTGAAAATTTATGTCGATGTAAATAAAACATTTTATTTAGTGATTTTCGGAGATGAGTTCGAACATATTCTTATTTCGAATCATTAAATCTTATATTTATTGAAACTCTAATTTCACAAATTTCAAAACGATATGTGATGCTATTATTAGTAAATTATTTTATGCTATTCCAAATACTAAACCACCGATTTATTCCTTCACAAATCAACGGCGTGGAAAAAAAGTGAAAATCGATGATTTTGCTCTCCATAATGAACTTGTATTGGTTCAATCCAAATCAAATTGAAGATATGAATTTTGAATACATTCAATTATAATTTTGAATACTTGCAGTTATATTCAATTTATCATCTCATTTTTCTTCAATGTTTTACATTTTCACGCTCCATTCCAAATCGGATGAATTTTCGGATTGCATTGATTACATTAAATCAAAAGATATCCTCGAACCATTTAATTTGCATCATAGTTACAAAATAAAGCAAAACGAACAAATGTGTTTTACTGGTAACTTTATCTTTAGTTCTGATAAGAAATTTAAAGCAAAGACAAAGCTATTTTTAGACTCGGGCTATAATGGTGAAGAAAAGAAAATTGATTGGATCGAAAATCCAGTCGCAGTTGCTGGTGGTTGCTATCTAAAGGACGGTATTTCAATCTGTCGCAATGCATCTACTGTGGTCATGTGTTTGGAAGATGTATGTGACTTTACTGTTTATAAGATTGAATATCGTCCTAATAATGTCAGTTTCAAAGGAACACTTAATGGTGTTTCAGGATATGATACTAGAACAATTGATATGGTTACAATTGCAACAAAGGAAACAGGCACAATGCAACTTTATCGCTACAACGATTTGAAACTATTCAAAAATGGACATTTTGAAGGAACAGCGTTTCGCCATTACGGAATAATTGTACAGAATGGAAAACCAAAGATTGAAGCCAAAAACACCTCAAAAGCAACATCTTATCGACTTACAGAAGATGGCAACTCTTACTACTTTACCATAAACTCGAGGAAAAATGATATCTATCTTCAAGTCGATTACATGAAGGGCGAAGATACAGCTGAGACTAAGAAGTTGCATTTCCAAGAATGTCAAATCACTCTTAATCCAGAAGGTGATTTATACACAAAAGACTCCTCTAGTTTTCAATTCACTACTTTCAAGGAACCTCTTGACACTGCTATAATCGTTTTAATTGTTATTCTTATTCTTGCTATTCTTGGTACTGTTGGTGGTATTCTTTGCTGTGTTTGCCTTCCATGTTGCTGCTGCTATGCTTGCTGCATCAAGTGCATGCCATGCTGTGCTAGATCGGAAAATAAGGAATCAGCAGCTGCTGAAGTTTAAACTAGTGAATAAATATATAATTTTTCTGAATAAATTTTTAGCAAACTTTTAGAGTACTCATATCATTTTTCTTATCTAATGATTTGTTATCTATGTTTAGACAAAATATGCATAATTTATTTCATTCTACTTCCTCTGGATTTCTTTTTTGAATTGTTAATGAATTGATTATTTATGATAACAAATATGCATCAAGGTATGCTTTTCTTCATCCTCTGCAAACGCACCATAGAATGCAACCATTAGTTTATTAAGAAAACTATCATTTCTGTTATAAAGGTTAAGTGTGCCCTTACGCCCCCATGACACGGCCTTCAATTCAGATGTTTAAGGTTAATTATCAATGGAGCTTCATTCCAGTTGTCAGAAATTTGAATTAAAGTCAGATGGGAGTAAGTGCACTCTTAAAAATGTTTAAAATTGACTAAAAAGTGATCCGTTAAGGTTAATTTTCAACTTAATTGGCTAAATTTCATCAGACTATTTCAATATAATCTCCATTTTTAAATAAATTTTAAAAATCGAACATTGACATTGAAGTAATGTCAATTTCATATTAGTGATTCCTTAATTTGTTCATTAGTAGTTGGAGATTATACATTACTGATTACTTGTCTTTGGTTCATGTTTAAAATATAAATAATATAAACTTTTACAAACAAATTTAAAAAAAAATAAGTAAATAAAGTAAATTAATCTTCAATTGGATCAACAGCCAATCCAATTTCTGTGCATACAAGGTTTTCTCTTGAAAACAGCATATCTCTCACAGCTTTAATTTCATTCTCTGATACGTTTTGCATCAATTGAATGTATGGTCTTTGTTCAACTAATTTCAAATCAAGAACTTGTAAGTATCTTCTGTAACAAGAAATTGCATCACCAATGTCACAACGAACCAAAGCATTTCTAAATGCTGTTCTTGGCTTCTCACCAATTGCTCTGTTTTCTGGAGGCAATTTCTTATTTATGTCTCTCAAGAAATGAGTGAATCTGCTTCTCATGTATTTGATTAGCATCAGCAATGGTTGTGGTAGATTTGTAAGCTGTGATTCTAAGTTTTCGTTGTAGAAAAGCTTCAAAATGTTGCTGGATATTTCAGGCCAATCAGAACAAAATTGAATGAAACCTATTTTTGTTTGTTCTTGTTCATTGAAGACATCATCGCCTCCTCCGCCTTCTCCAAGAGAGAAATAACTTGATGAGTTCCTTCCCAGTCCAATCATCGAGTTATTTACTGTTCCTTGTGCTTCTCTTTCCAGTTGTTCCAAGGAATATCTCTTCCACAAGTTTTCGAGTTCTTCATCAGTTATATTCGGCTGAATAATAGTGAAGAACTGACTGAAAACAGCTTGTGTCATCGTGTTTATTCCTGTCCAGCCAACTAAAGAAAGAAGAGCTGATACTTGGCGATGAAATCTCGTGTGTGTCTCCCTGAAAAACATAATCATCTGCTGTGCGAATGCCCAGAAGTCAACAAGATCAACACAAGGTGATTTTGTTGTTGCTTCTCGCAAATGGCGCTCGTCAATCGCTGATTGGTCGAGATGAGGGAAAAATGCTTGTTGCAAACGACGAGCCATCTTCAAATGAATGAGGAATTGGGTGGAATCTGAGGTGAGATCCAAGTTGGAGATGCTGGGATAAATAAAAGTGAAAGATGCGTTAAATAATATCTTGAAAAAGATTAAATCAATGATATTGAGCTCATTGTTAATGAATTTCAAGAAGAATTGAACTAATGGCGATGAATGCATGTAAAACTGTGTTGAACTCATTAATTCTTGGAAAATCTTTTTTCCGACGTAAGGAGTTCCTCCTTTTTCTATGATTTGCTGCCTGACAATGCTCTTGCAGTCTGTATCTAATGATCCTGCATTGTCTGTGTTCGTCATTGTCTGGAAAAATGAAATTATGTGTCTTGCGACCCAGAAGAAAGGTTTTGGCTCGGAAATACCTTTTGTCTCTGGTTGATTCAAGTCCGGTACAGAATATAAAGAAGTTCCTAAAGGAAGTGGTAATAATCTGTTGACATAGTTAATCATCGTTGTTGTATCAAGCGGCTGGTCATTATCGATAGTATAATCTGCTGGTAATTGTGTCTTTGGAGGTTTAGCAGGCTCTCCTTCACTTTTATGTTCAGATCTTGCAGTTTGTTCGGTTTTTTCCAGAATTGAAGAAGCTTCGTCAAGCAAATTGGTATTTTCTTGTTCACTCTTCTCTTCTACGTCATCATCAAGCTTTGTGGATCCTTCAAAATTCGTAATTGTTGATGCATCGTCAGGAATATCATCTCCAAGACCTTTTCTGAAGTAATTTTGTGTCCCCGATTTAAGAGGTGATTTCGGTCTTGGTTTTTTATTCTTCTGCTTCAAACTTTCTGTTTGATCGAAAATTGAAGTTTGTGTATCAGTTAAATTAGTCGAAGACTGTTGCATACTCATTGCGCTTGCGTTTAGCTTGAAATTGGACGAACTTGTCATTGTCATTTTATGAGGATCTTTTTTGCCTTTCTTTCGACGTCTGTTTGTATTCTCTTCAGGCATATCAGTTATTTGATCGAAATCTACATACTGAGGCTCAACTAAGTACTGTTTTACATCTGATTTCAAAGATTCGTTTTCTTTCTTAATTTTTTCGTTTTCGCGTTCAAGTTCTGCGAATCTTGGGAGTAATTCATCACCGGATTTCTCTAAAACCTTAATTTTATCGTTGGCCATTTCAAGTAAACCTTCTAATTCGTCAATTTTCATGTGTGCATCAGCAAGAAGTTGTTTCGCTTGATTCTTTTGCTCTTCATTCTTCTGCATTCGAACTGCCATAGTATTATTATCACTAATAGCTGCATCTCGATTATATTCTGCAGTTTCTAAAGCGCTTTTGAGATCTGCGACTTGTGTATTGCGTCCTTCGAGTTCTTCTGAAAGGCGCATGTTGAATGCTGTATTTTGTTCAAGGGATCTCTCTGCTTCTTTTAAAGCTCGAGTTAATTCTTCGTTTTCCTTTCTTGTTTTGGATTCTAGATCCGAGAGTTCGACGAATCTCTTTTCGTAATGTTCGAAGAGCTGTGGAATTAATTCAAGCCTTGACTGGAAAAACTTTTTAATTTTCACAAAAAGAACAGTGTGTTCTTCGGAGTAGCTTCGTATAAGTGAGTTAGCTTTGTTCCATATCAAAAATACGTTTTGAGATGTTTCTAAGATCTGATTTGCTTGATCTGCTGGAGGTAATTCGATATTTAGTTGAATTCCGTCAATTAATTGATGATACTGATTCGAAAGAGATTGTATTTCACGAGAAGCAGGAACTTTTCGCTGTGTAGAGATGAGATCTGTAATTGGAGGTAATGGATTTTCTGAATCTGGTTTAATTCTTGAAGACACACCTAATCCTGTTTGCGGACGGATACTCGTGAATAAACTCTTAACTTTTGCTGGGTTTTGAGAACGAGATGTTGTTATTTCATTTGGTTCGTGTTTAATTTGCAGAGTTGACTCTCGTCGCTTGGTTTGTGCTGTGCTTATCTGTCTTCCGGCTAATTTTGTTTTTTTTTCATGATGCTCTTCCCTTTTTGGAGATTTTAAATTTTGATTGGGCTTTTCAGGTGTGACAAATTGCTGATTTTTTGGCACAAGCCCAGACGTAATCAAGCCCTCCATTAGTCCAGGCCGTGGAGCAGCTAGCCAAGCTAATTCCACTGGCTTAGGCGCCGACATTTTCAGAGTACGTTATTTAATTAAATTTTTTTATAAAGATTTTGAATATTTTCTGAAGAGGCATATTTGAATAGTTTACAATTCCGTAGCTCAAATTTTGAGATTTCTATAATTATCTATTAATCACAACCTAGTTTAGATATCTATATTTGAAAAATATAAATAGAACAAGTATGTTGCATAGTTTTATTAAAAAAAACTGATATATTATTTATATTTTTATATAAACTATCTTTTAAATGTTTTTATAAACATTGAGGTCTCCCTCAATCTTAAGTGATAGAGCATTATATATCTCAGTTATTGTGGATGCAGAAAGAGGTCGTGATGCTTCAGCAACAAAGTATGATAAAGGAAGACCCAATTTATTAGACCAGGCCATGTAAGCAATATGAATAAGCTTACTGGAAACATAAGCCTTACGGCAATTGACATAGAACACTCCATCTGCCTTTGTAATTTTGATAACTGTTCCGCCTAAGCATACAACTCTTTTACCTACAGCTTCTTGGTCAAAATCAATTTTGTTGAAGAGCTGTTTGGCAAGGGAAGACCATCTGCAGCGATTAAAATAATCTTGAACTCTATTTCGGTCAAGATTGAACTCATTAGCAATTTGATCAACAAGAGAATTAAGATCAGTGGTTGAATAATCTCGTTCAGTTTTTTGCATTTTGAGATCATAAAATTGGTATTGTATGTCGTTAGCAATTGGATCGTGGCGTGCATCATGTCCTGATTTTAACAGATATTTATCAGAGCTATAGGCTTGAGTAGAAAGCAGAAAAATCAAAAGCATTGAAATTTGTGTCATTTGACATTTGATTTCAATGGTTTTATCGGTTTCAATATGATCGCAATCATTTCGGAATGTAAAAACTAATTGATTAAATAATGTTAGATCTGTTTAAAAAAATTGACGAGAAAACTGTAAAAAGATCCCCAAGTAGTAGGATAGGATGGGTTTTGTGACTTTTTTTGTTACATCTATATATAGACGATGCATTAAAATATATTTATTTATAAATTATTAAAAAAATTAACATTAATTTTAAAATAATTTATTTTTTTATCTTTTATAAAAGAAGCTATATATAGATGATGTCAGATATTCCGCGATTAATTAAACATTGTTTAAATCCTGAATGGGTTAAACTTCAATTTAAAAATGAAGATTGTGAATTATTAAATGAATATGAAAGCCAAAATAAGCTAATGAGGTATAAATATAATGATAAAGAATATTTAATTTCATGGAATCAATGGAGTCATAATCAAAGACCTCATAAACGAGAAGAAGAAATTGAAAATAATGAAATGGAAATCATTGATGATATTAAAGAGGATTGAATTCCTAAATTTTGTAGAAAAACCTTTAGAACTAAGTTAGGAGCATATAAACGTAGAGTATTAAATCCTGAATATCTTAAACATCAATTTAAAAAGGAAGACTGTGAATTATTAAACGCTAATGAATATGAAAATGCTAAATCAAAACTGAGATATAAATATATTGGAAGTGATGAAAGGTGTAAAGATAAAGATAAAGTTTATTCAGTTTCATATAATAACTGGCACACGTTAGGGATAAGAAAACATTTAGGAGATTATGGGAAATGTTCCGAATTCTTCAAATCTAGTATGTACGAGAGAGTAAAAGAAATTAGAAATAATTATTTTCATGAATGAAAGATTCACTACCATAATGAAATAAAAAATAAAATATATTTATTTATAAATCATTAAAAAATTAACATTAATTTTAAAATAAATTCTTACATAAAAGAAGCTATATATAGATGATGTCAGATATTCCGCGATTAATTAAACATTGTTTAAATCCTGAATGGAATCAATGGAGTCATAATCAAAGACCCCATAAACTTTAAAAAGAATTTGATGAGTTCAACATAGAACTTTAAGAAACTAATGATTATTTGAATTTATGAAATCAATTATTTGATTCATTCTTTCTTCAATCTCTTCTATTCTTTTTGTTAAATCATCTATTTTCATTAATGAGGTGATTCTTGATTGAGGAATAGATTTCAAACTAACCACTCCTTTTATTTTTGAAATTTTGAATCCATCAACTTTAAACATTTTATTCAATTTACACGTTGTCAATTCTTCAAATAATTTTTTATTATTAGCATAATAGTCATTAAATTCTTCAACAGATGAAAAAATTTTTATTTCAGTAATTGGTTTAACAACGTTTATTTTTTGTTGAACATTTTCATTTATTTCTTCCTCCTCTGTTTCATTTATTTTTAAAATCGGTTTCATTTATCATTAAATAAAAATTAGAATATAAGTGATGAAATATATTTTTTAATTAATATTAAATCAGAAATGGCGGCAGGATTCTTTAAAAAATTATGGGATGGAATTAAGAAAGCTGCGGGTTGGGTTCATAAAAAGATTATTAAACCCATTGCAAACTTTTTGGCACCAGTAGCGAAAACGGCAGGAACTATCATAGGTGGTGTATTAGGTACTAAAGCAGGTAATCCGGCGATGGGAGCACAAGCAGGTAACGCAATTGGTGGAATTGCTGAAGGAATACTTAATAAAATAGGAGGTAGATAGTGGAAAAATAAATTATTTTAAAATTATTTTTATCTTAGTATCGGTTGTAGTCTTTGATAAATTTTTTCTCCTTTATTTAAAACTTCTCTTATTGGGGCAGCTTTTGGTGTTATTGATTCAGCAACGTCACTAATTGCTTCTTTATTCTTAAATATCCGATTTGCCCCCTTCTTCAATGTTTCCCAAACTTTACTCGCTCCTCTTTTTACTTTATCCCACAGTTTCTTAAATATACCTGCAGCCATAGTTGATTATTTCATCAAAATTAAAAATTCATTTTCATCTTTTAATTTTGATTTTTTATTTATTAATAAATGACGACTAACTATTTAGTGCCAAACACTAAACCGATTAATGGAAATGTATTTCATTCATTCGAAAAGATAAATGAAATATTCGCAAAGAATGACGGTAGAAGATATTATAGAGAACTTGAAAGTTCATGCTATGACTCTGATGCTCCATATTTTGATGATAAACAAACTCATTTAAGAATTACAAATCCGGCTCATGATGTGAACCAATTAGGTGACACATATATTAAACGCAAAGTTAAAGCAACTCTTGTTTCAAATAAAGCTTTCACATGTGATGCCGCTTTTAAATGCATGCGTTTATTCGTTGGTTACAAATCATCAAATCAAAGCTTTAAACAATTAGAAGTAGAAACTGAAAGAGGTGATGCCGGTTATCTTCAGATGGATTGCGCCCGTGAATCTTTCGCATTTGCAACATATAAACCGAAATCAGAAAGGAAAGTTAAAAAGTTTGTTCATTCGTTATATAATAATGTTCAAAAATATGATAACTCAGTATGTGGTAAATATATTGACCCTTCAGAAGTTTTCAAGAGAGCAAATGAAGAAGTTGATGTCACTTTTGATATGATTATTCCGGTAAATGATTTGTTAGCATTTCAGGCGTTCGATGATTATCCTAAATCATTTGGTGATATCATTCTTAAATATTATGTTTTCAGGGATACTTTAGTATTTTGTCAGGTTGACCCGTTAAGAGTTGCTGATTTACAAAATTACGTTTATGAAAAGATAACTGATGAAAATTATGAAAAGATTATGAATCATGTTTATAAATATGATCGCAAATTCCAACAAATCGGACTTCCTGCCAAATTAATTACAAGCTTAGCCGCTACATCTGCTGACGCAACAGTTGATGATGTTATTATTTCATGCACAAAGATGGAAGTTTTAGAGGATAAATGCATTACACCAGGATACGGTTTAATTGAAGAATCAGTTAAAGCAATACCACGTTTATTCAGTAAGGAAGATCCATTCATGATTCCAGCTCAACATATTGACGTTCGTTCACTAAATGGAGGTTGCATCACTCCTGAAGGTATTAGCTCAGATTTCTCATACGCTCTTCATAATGTTACAGATGTTGTGTTAACATTTCCGAAGAATGCAATGCAAAGAACAGTTTTAGAAAATCCAATGCTTCGAGGTCTTCAGGTCACTATAGATTCCAGAAACTTCCCCGATCAAGCGATGACCACAGTGGGCGACATATTCTTTACACGTATGCTTCAAGCTTCTGATTTAGATGGAGTGAATGAATGCACGGAAGAATACGAGGACTCATTAACTAGACCACTGAATGCAGATGATGGCACGCCATTAGCTAGAACATGGAAAGACCAAACTTCATTCTTATGCACTATTCCAGTTCAACGTGATGGAGCGGGTATATTCTTTGATGGATTAGAAACTTTCAACTCGCAAGTTACAGTACAAGTGAAAGCTTATCCAATCATTCAGGGTGAAAATGACACTTACTGTTCAAAGGTGACAAATCCTCCTCAGGTTTGGTTTACTAGGACTACATATTGGACATGGACACCGGACGAAGGTTTGAAATATCATCCAACAGGTACACCACCACAGTATAGAAGTTCATATGATGAAATATTGATGAATAGAAATGTTTAAAATTATAAATTTATTTTTGATTAAATGGATTTAAATTCATCCACCCCTTATGAAGAATTAGCAGGAGTATATAATACATACATAGATGATATGATTAATGAAGCATTGAGTGATAATAGAAATGCTCTATCTAAGGAAAAATTAATGAAAATTCCATATTCTGAATGTTACTTAAATTCAATCACTGCAGCAATTGGTAAACAGAATAAAGGTAAAACATTAACGATATTAAAACAAATTATCATTATTGCTAACACTTCCCCCTATTCACATGTGTTAATTTATATCAACCGTTCAGGTTCACCTTCAGATGATACATTTGAATCTTTAAAGCATTTAATCAAAATTCCAATTATTTATTTATCACAAGAAGAAGCAGAAGATTATTTAAAAAACTTTTTAATGTATAAAGAATTATATAATACAATCAAGAAGCAAGGATTAGAGGATAAAATTATTGATAAACAACGGGATGAATTATTTGAAACACTTTCTATTTCAAATTTTGATAGAGAATTTTTATTCACTCATTTTTCTAGATGATGCAGTGAAATCAAAACTAATAACAAATGAGAAATCATATTTTAATCAGTTATTAACTCAATGTCGACACATTCAGTGTTCATTCTTTATGGCTGTTCAATATTTCAAAGCATTAAGCACAAACATTAAATCAAATCTATCAACCCTTTTCATTTTCAGTGGGTTTAGTCGTCAACAGTTGAACGTTATGCTTTATCAAGTGAATTTACCAATGAGCATTAATGAACTTTACACACAATATCAGCAATTAGGTGAACATGGAAAAATAATAGTTGATTTAAATAAAGGAGGTGTTAAATTTGATTAACTTTTTATAATTAATTTTTATTTTTTATTTATAATTAAACATGACAGAAATAGCAAATCTTCTACAGGTTCCATTAAAACAAGGGACAAACAAAAAGGGTGCATATAATAGAACTATGAAAGTTCTTGATGGAATGAAAGAATTAGTTCATATTGTTGCTGGTCTTCAAAAAGATGTTAAACAAATGAGAATCGTTTTAACATTACCAGAAGCTCAAGCATATGCCAAACGTCAAGGTCCAAATTGGGAAGCACACGAAGCAGACATTACGGGTCCAAATGGAAAACCTGATGGTATAAATGAAGTTTTCGTTACTGATGGTCAAGGAAATATTAAAGTCATAAATGGTTACAAGTTAACTATAACTGATTATCCTAAACGTAAAGCATATAATGAACGTTATCCTATGCAATTTGATGAAAATGGAAAAGCTGTTAAACAATACATTGGAGAAGGTGAAAATGGTCCAATTAATTCATACCGTCATAATCCATATTCTTATTTCAATGAAGAATTAAATGCTATTGAAGAGGGACCGGATGGATTACCACGATATTCTAACCAGTTTGATGGTCAATATGCAAATATTAGACCTGAAATTTCAGCTAAGAAATTCTTTAAAGTTGCTTTATTCGATCCAGTTTTCGCAAATGTTAAAGATGAACCTAAACAGCAATTCCAACCAATTATAGTAGCAAGAATTGCATCGGGTGCTTTATCTCAATCATTCAAAGATTTAATTAAGAAACCATTATATCAGCAACGAGGTTTAACTTATGATTTAGTTAAGGAATCAGATAAAAGAAAATTTGAGAAATCAGATGATTATAAGAATGCAATTAATGAATATATTAGGTCTATTAATTACAATGAAACAGCTAAAAATCAACTTCATGAACAAATACAGGGAATAATAGATTCAAAAGTTCCAGCAAAATAAAAGTTTAAATATATTTTTTATTCGAATATAAATGAGAAGACGTTTCACTAGTCAAAAGAACACTAACGCAAAAGCAGAGATTACGGTTGGTTATAACGTAAATGATGATAAATCACGAATTATTCAAAATGTTAAAGTTAATGTTAGCCCTGAATTAACAAGGTCAGCAACTCAACCAAATTTATTAACTCGTGACTTACCGAAAAAGGAGGAGAATGAAGAAAACCATGAGAATGGAGACCCAATCATTTTATCTGAACCCGGTAAAGAACCTGTTGAAATTCCCACTTATCCAACATACCCCCCACCTCTTTCATCAAACATCGAGAACCCATATAAAATAGACATTAATTCTGAATTAATGAAAATTTACCGTGATATAATAATTAATAATTATGATTCAATAATAAATTTAATTGACCAATCCGGTTTAATTATTTTACTTTATGAATCATTAATTCACATTATCGCCATTCTTTGTGATGTTCAAGATTCAGACGTTAAGATTCAATTTTTCATAGATGATGAGGTTTCATGCTGCGGAACAGTTGCAAAAATAAATCCTATAAAGGATATTAGCACAATTAAGATATCAAAGAACGGAACAACAACTGAACTTCATTTAACATATAATGATATTTATAATAAAATAGTTGATGAATATAAAATATCACTTGAAAAATTCTTTGTTAAGGCTATTTAATATTCAAGCATTAACATTATCGAATAATAATCCTTTGAATCATAATCAATAATAATTGACCTTTCACCAGTTTCTATCGTTTGTTTTATTTCTTTTTGTCCCCACTATCCGGATCGGTCATTGTAATTGTTTTTGTTATAGTATCAGCTTTATCTTTAACTTCAATCTTTTTTCCATCGGGATATTTTAAAAACCAAATTCCAAAAATTCGATATTGTCAATCTGTTCATATTTTAATCTATCAATTACATTTTTAATACCATCTGAAAATCTTATGAAATGGTCATTATATGGGTTTGATTGAACTAAATTTGAATGAAGTGAAATATAACCTGTTGATGAATATGACACTGACTCATATTTTCTGAAAACACTAAAATTTATAACATGTGATGAATTTCTTATTCGTTGAATTTATGAATTCTTGAGGTAATCTTATTCTAGTTTATTTATCACTGGAAAATAACGCTTTACCATATTTTTAATCGTAATAAAAATGTCAATTATCAATATTATTTCGAATATATAACTGTGAATTAAATTTAACAGTTAGCGGAATTTATAATGTTACTCTCGTTTCTGTGAGTGGTAAATTTAATCCCATTCTTTTAGACCCTTCAGATTATATATCATTTATTAAAGATGACCTTGAAAAAACGTATGATATGTATATAAATGTGATAGCGAAATGGGTATATTACATGATTTTAAGTTATTTAAATGAATCATTTATCGTATGGTATGAAGAAAATTTTAAATCAAAACCTGATAAACTTTTTGAACTTGATGAAATAAATAACCTTATTAAATTCCAGCTGAAAATTAAATTTTGTACTCCTCATCTTCGTTCATTGTTGGGGATATTAAATTTTGAAAAAGATGTTGGGATGTTTTTGTATTCTGACACTGGTTCCAATTTCATTTTAATCAAATGTGATAAAGTTAATACCCCAATGAGATTTTCACATCAAACATTAGACCCTAACTCTTACCCATCAATACAAAACATTTTATCCATCAACTTAAACACATTTTCTTTATCATATCCGTTTCAATTATCCGGGAATTCATTTATTCTTCATTCAAAAGATTTATCAAATATTAAATTTAGAATAACTGACCTATTTGATTGTGATTTAGAATTTATGAATGAAATATTATGGCAATTTCAAATAGAGAAAATAGCTGATGAGATAACGGATTAAATATTTATTTTTAAATCATAATAAATGATTAAACAACAGCAACCACAACAACTTAAGGCGCAAAGCGCCCAGGTCCTTCAGACCATTACATACGCCATATATGCATATAATTCAAAGACGGCAGAACAAACGCAAAGGTTAAAATATGGAGATTTGGAGATAGTATTGAAAAATGACCGTTTTCGAATTCGTTTGCAAAGGTGGTGCAGTGATATCAAATATAAAAGAAATTTTATTTATGAATTCAAAATTAAAGGAATAACGGATGATATAACATCAATTCCACCAGAAGAACAGAGATATTACGCATTAAATGCATTTCCTAAAGTTTTGAAGATTGGAAGATTTAATTTAAATGAGGAATTCATAGAAGGTTTCCTAAACGACATAATGAAGAAGGTGGATAAGGAATATGTGGATAGTGAGTTAATGAAGAAGGCAAATTTGGTTTATGTTGATGAAAAAGATAATGAAATTAAAGAAAAGGTTGAATGGTATCATGAATGGACATCGGAGACTTTTAAAGTTAAAGCTGATACAGGATGGGTTTCAGGATGTTTAGACCTTAAAGCAGATAAAACTTATGTTGATGAAAAAGATAATGAAATTAAAGAAAAGGTTGAATGGTATCATGAATGGACATCGGAGACTTTTAAAGTTAAAGCTGATACAGGATGGGTTTCAGGATGTTTAGACCTTAAAGCAGATAAAACTTATGTTGATGAAAAAGATAATGAAATTAAAGAAAAGGTTGAATGGTATCATGAATGGACATCGGAGACTTTTAAAGTTAAAGCTGATACAGGATGGGTTTCAGGATGTTTAGACCTTAAAGCAGATAAAACTTATGTAGATGAAAATTATGCAAAGAAGTCGGAAGTAAATGATGTGATTACAAGCATGAAAAATGAAATACTTCAAACATTATATCCTGTTGGTTCTATTTATACGTCAATGAACTCAACAAATCCAGCAACAGTTTTAGGTTTTGGTATGTGGAAGCAGATTGTAGATAAATTCTTATACTGTGCTAGATATTCAAAGCAAACAGGAGGTTCGAAGAAAATTAAAGAAGCAAACCTTCCACCGCACACTCATACAGGAACGACAAACACAACAGGTAATCATACACATTCAATAACAAAAAGAGGTTTTACAAATCTTGCAGCAGGTTCAGATAGACAGGGAATGAATAGATATGATATTTCAAGTGACCCAGTAGATTCAGGCGCAGGTATTTTCTGTGGAACCACAGGAAATCATTCACACACTTTCACAACAAATCCAACAGGCTTGGGTAAAGATTATATGCCACCATTTGTGACTGTATTCGCATGGTACCGCGTTCAATGAACGCGCTTGAGCCCAGACCTTTGGGTCAAGGCTTACCGAATGAACTAAATATATTTTATGTCTGTAATTAATTAGGTAATGAAGTAATGGATGAACTGCAGAAATATATTTTATCGTTAATGATTTTAGGTTATTCAATAATGAAGCATTTTTGAATAACTGAAGGTGTTACCATGTTACCATGTGCTACCAGGTTAATTAACTTCTCTGAAAAAATGAGACAACATGACATTTTGACAACATTCCCGGAAATTTGATGCAGTCCAAAAATAAAGTTAGTTTTAAAATTATTTTTATTTTTTATTCCTATATAAATGACAGCAACAAACAACAACAGCAACTATATCGTTTCTGATGAAAAAGTTATTGATTTATTAGCTGAGGAATTAGTTACGGCAGAAACTAAAACCCTCAACGAAAGAATTGGTGAAAACAAGATTGATTTACATAACTACCTCAAACACGATGGAGGAAGAGGAAGGAAAACTGGTATGGCTTTATTAGTAAATAAAATATCAAATTTAACGATTATAGATGTCGATATCAATAAATCATACAATGATGAACTTAAAGAAACGGTTAGAAAAGACATTCTATCAAAACTTTCGGATAAAGATGTTATCGTTAAAACTGCTTCAGGAGGTCTTCACATTTATTGTAACACTAATTTCTTCTATGCAGTTTCGAACAGAATGATTAAATGTTATTCCTGCAATGATTATGATATCGATATCATGACTTCTATTGATGATTCAAAGCGTTCATTGGTGGTTATGGCTGATTCAAGAGTTCGCAAGAATGCAACAGAACCAATCAGTACATACTCATTCATTCGCGGAAGTTATGATTCAACATTAACTAGAACCGTAAACGATATATTAAATGATTTGAATATTAAGGTAAGAGTTGAACAGAAGAACGAAGAAATAAAGACTATCATGAATGAAAACAAAGATGTAAACATTGACGATAAACTTGCCCAGAGCATAGTTGATGGCATCAGTGATTTTGAAGTACATAATGGTGGTGGAAACATGAATTTAGAAAAAGAAGTTACATTATTCACACTGTTTCAAGCAATTAATTTGTTACCTAATCATTTAATTAATGAAGCATACGATAACGTTTATAACTTCTGCAGCTTAACTGAAAATGCAAAAAGTAATTTTGAAAAAGCACGTAGTAGATATGCACATTTAATGACTTCTCCATTTGTTTTAGTGAAGATTCTAAAACTATATCAAAAGGAATATTATGATGAATACGTTTTACCTTTATTACGTAAGCCAAAAATAACATTTGATATAAAACTTGATGATTCATTCTTGATAACAGATATTAGACGCAAGGCTGAAAATCATCAGTATAAAAACAGTTCTGAAGTAATTGAGGATTTATCACGTGTAATCCGTTTTGTAGATTGTGGAAACAAATACTTCATTCAAAAGGACTATAATATCCACGACAAAATGAATCAAATATCATTCGTTCTTCAATCAAACATGAAAGAGTCACTCAAAATGATTAAATTATTTAAAGAAGAAGGTAAAACAATAACAGCATGGGATGTACTACTAAATCAATTGTCTTCATTAACCGTTAAGGGTGTTTGCTTTAAATCTGATTCTCCAGATGTTTGCTCAACGTTTCAGGGTTATAAATACAACGTTCTCGAAAAACCAGATTACCCAAAAATTGAGATGTTTATGAATTTCATTAAAGAAGCCATTTGTGATAATAACGATGAAGTGTATAAATACCTTCTCGGCTGGATTGCATCAATGATTCAACATCCCGGAATCAAGAATGAAACAGCAATTATTTTGAAAGGACTTCAGGGAACAGGTAAAAACAGATTTACAGACATTATTTCTGAACTTCTCGCTGGTTATTCATGTAAAAACATTACCGAAATAAGTGAGCTAACGGGTAATTTCAATTCAGTAGTTGAGAATAAAATGTTTCTTGTACTTAATGAACTCAAGAATGTAGGTGAAGATAGACTCGCAAACTTCAACGCTTTGAAATCAATTATTACGGATAATGAGATTAGAATTAATGAAAAGAATCAACCCAGAAGAACTGCTTAGAATGTTACAAACTTCATTTTCGTAACTAATAACGTCTACCCTGTCAAAATTGAAGTTGGAGACAGAAGATACGTAGTTTTAAGAGTTAATGGTAAATTCAAGGGTCAATTTGATTACTTCAAGAATTTGATGAATTCATGCACAAAGGAATTTTATGATAATTTACTGACGTATTTTATCAATTACGACCTTTCATCATTTAATGTACGAATCATACCGATGACTGAAGCCAAACAAGATTTAATAGAATTATCAACAAATCCTTTAGATGTATGGATAAATACACATTATGATGAATTGTGTGTAGGTATGACGTGTAAAAATGCTCTATTCTACAAACCATCAGACATGAAAGACAAAAACTTTCAAATGAGTATTAAGGATAAATGTGATAGGAAACATAGAAGAATAGATGGTAAACAAACATGGTGTTATGTTTTGAAAGAAGAAATGAAAGGATTATATAAACAGGTTGAACCAAACGATAATGAGGATTCATTTACTGATGATGAAATACCCGTAAATGAAGCTTTATAAAGTATGATTTGAATTTATTTTTGCATTAATCCTGCTGTGTTGTCAAAATGTCATGTTGTCAGTAATTTTAAGAGAAGTTAATTAACCTGGTGACATGGTGACGTAGTGACACCTTCAGTTCTTCAAAAATGTAAGACATAAATGCCTTCCTCCTTTCGTACCTGTTGTCAAAATGTCATGTTGTCATCATTTTTAAGAGAAGTTAATTAACCTGGTGACACATGGTGACATGGTGACACCTTCAGTTATTCAAAAATAAATTTTCTTATCATTCAAATTAACTAAAGATGAACTTAATAAAATGATGATAAAATAACTGATAACAAAATTTTATTTTTATATAAATGGATACCCCACAAGCTCAAAATTTACCACGAATCATAACAAGGGAGGAAATGATAAAAATGATGCAAGAACATGTTAAAAATAACAAACCACTAAAACTGAGAAAATGCGGTTATGCAGTAATGATGGAAAGAGAGATGTTGTCGAAGAGGAATAAAAATTAAATTTGGATTGAGTTTAAAAATTCATCTTTATTAAATTCATCTCTTCCAATCAATTTATTTATTCTATTAAATTCTTTTATTTTTGCTTCACTCAGTTTAAGGATTGAACGGTAAGTTTCTAATTTTTCGATTATTTTTTTCCTCTCTTTATCGTTTTCAGCCCCACCGCATTGCGGCTTCTTTTTGTAATAGCATATTTTTGATTTAATTCTGTTTAGTTTCTTTTTATATTCGTTGTCTGGACTCTTGGCTGCTTCGTTGTCACTCATTTCTTACGAAATAAAAAAATTAAATATTATTTAAATATAATGGAGTAATAAAATAAATCGGAATTTCTATTAATTTATTGTTAACCTCAACTAATGCATTGCCATTAATATATCTAACAAATTCAGCTATTGTGTCAAATCTTCGTCTTCTTTTTGTCATTGATTTATCAGTTTTTCCATAATCGAGATGAATCAAAACTTTATCCCCTTGTTTAAAATTCATGAGCCCTGAATTAATTTGTTCACGTTTAACATCATTCAACCTTTCCATTTGCTTTCTAATATATTCCCATTCTTTTGAAATATCATTTTTCATTTCCACCGGTTTCATGTTTATAGTTCTATGCCATGTATTATTGTAATAATATACTAACTGCTGTATGATGGAGTCATGATTTCCATCCCAGTATATCTGACCGTTAACTCCTAACGCATCTCTAAGAGTTCTCATTACTGCATCAACTATTTTATTATGAAACGTATATGGAGAGGATGAAAAGTAAAAATTAATTTGTGGGAAATAATGAGCCATAGCTGCCTGAAATCCTTTATCACTATCACCCCTGATATTATCTACTCTTTCATGATCTATAAGTATTGAATAGCTCTTCTTGTTTCCTGTTCTGTTTTCCCTTTCACCGGAATGCAATATAAATATCTTGTGTTAATGTTAATGGCAAATAAATAAGTAACGTTTCCTTTTGAATATTCCAGATGATCGATTTCGTATGAATATGGATATGGTGCAAATGAAGGGCGACCAAATTTTTCCTTTAACGGTTGAATTTTCGGGTCAATTGGTTTATTTAATATCTTGAAATCCTTTTTAAAATCTTTTTGCTTCTTTAATGTTTGAAATGGATATAATAAAGTGAATGATGAAGGATTATCTGAAGGAGGAGGTACTGTTATTGGAGGTTTTGGTGTTGCAAGTGGTTTAATTTTATCTGCTTTGATTTTGGATGATGAAGTTTTGGATTTCATTCCCCCCTTCATTAATTCTGGATGTATTCTATTCATTTGTTTTAAATATGCTGTATATAAAGGTTTGATATACTTTCCCGCTTCGAGTTTATGTTGAAAGATGAATTCCAAAAGTTGATCTTCATTTAAAAGTCGGGCTGAATATGGTTTAACTAATGAATCATAAATTAAAGCTTGTGCTTCATTTATGGTCTGAAGGACCTGGGTGTTTTGCACCTTTAGCTGTTGAACATTTGTTTTTTGCGGCTCGGGATTATATAATTTATATAATTCATCAATATCTTCTTCTGTTAATACTTTATTTTTGAAATCTTTCAACTGTTTAAGTTGTGATTTAGTTTTTCCCTTTGTATATTCATTATTTTTAATTTTGTCTTTAATTTTAGAAATTATTTTATCATGATATTTCAAAATTTCATTTTTATAATACGAATAATAATATTCCATATCATCACCCGTTATATTTTTATTATATAGGGTGTCCAAAGGTGTGTTTAGCACAAACCTGAATACTGCGAATAGAAATAAACAAGTTACATATATATAAAGTTTATTTAAATATAATCACCATTGGATTCAATCACGCGTTCGCAGCGATCGATCCAGGCTTGAAAGACACGCTTTAAATCATCATGAGAAAATTGCTCAAATTGCTCTCTTACAAAATTTTCAAGATCATCTGGACTCGCGAATTCGCGTCCTTCAGCTCTCTTTTTTAGCGTGCCGAATAAATAAAAGTCAGAGGGTGCAATATCAGGTGAATAAATTGGGTTTGGAACAACTTTGACATTGTTTTCCACCAAGTAATTCATTACCTTATGACTTTTGTGAACTCTTGAATTATCAAAATGAATTGCAAACTTTTGTTTTTGTTGTTTGGATTTCTCAAACTCATCAGAATTGATAATTTGAGTAAGAACATTGTCAATTAGATACTGAGCATTCATCGTATTAGGTTTTTGAAGAATATCAATTGCGATGATGCCATTCACGCCCCAAAAAACTGACAACATCATCATTGGTGTGTCAATTTTTTTCTTCGGGAATGTTTGCGGATTTTCATCCTTCGGGATCCACATGATTTTGGCTTCTGTTGCATATTGAAACCAAGACTCGTCCCCTGTTACTAAAAAGCGAAACTTCTTGGATTGATACGCACCCAATATAGAGAGGAGCTCTTTCGAAGATTGGACTCTAGATTTTTTTTGAACTGAATTAAGGTTGTGCGGAACCCAACGTGTATACGCTAGTTTGTAGTTCAAATAATTGTGCAGATAATAACTGACTGTTGTACGTGGTATCTTTGTCATCTCCTCTATCCTTCTGAGTGATGCTCTTGGGTCTTCATCTAGCGCTTGAAGAATTGCTTTGATTTTTCTTTGATCCGGCGATTTTTTGTCAATTTTTATGATGGGCGCCTTTTTGTTCATGAAGTGATACATCCTAACATGATACGTTACAGTGGAATAGCTAGGAGCATCCATACCGAAGCATTTTACCAATGTCTCGTAGATTTTTTTACAGTCTTTGCATTTTTTTGCAAGAGCGAGGATGTTTTCTTTATGATTCATTAAAAAAATGAAAAAAATCCCGCCAAAATTTCCCGCGAAACCGCCTCTTGTCTCAAAATTCATTTTATATCCCGGCATGGCGCCAAAATACAACATACTCATTATATACATATATTCATATTTTTTATTATATATTTATAATCAGCATATATCTCCTTTAATAGTCTCATATAGAGCGCTGTGCTAAACGCACCTTTGGACACCCTATATTTTTGGAGATATGATTTTAATTCATAATAATTAAGAAAATTTTGATTAAATACTAAATCATCAATTAAATTTTCTAAATCTGCGTTATCCATTTATATAAAAATAAAATAAATGTTTTAAGGGTGCCCACCTCTTTGAATCGCATCATTAACGGTTCCTTTTGTCTCTTCTGTGGCATTTTATTAAATAAATGGCATACAACATCCATTTTCACAACATACAGCCTTAGTGTGTGCTCCTGTTAATGCAGTCTTACCGATTGTTAAGCGAGTCATTGACCCGTTTTTAAGTTGTAAATTAATATTCTGACCATCAAATATCACTTTATCATTTATTATATCCAAATAATTTTTAGGTGTTAATTGTTTATTTTGTCGTAAACTAACACCTTTCATTTTTTGTGCAATCTTTTTAAAATCACTTCCATCAATTGAACCGTTGAATGATGTATAACACTTAGGGCATAAAGCAACCATGTTATCACTTGTTTCTCAATTGCTAAACCCAATAACTCTTCTCATGTGCTTTTTCTTCAGCTTTATTCTTTAATTTAGGTTTAAATTTCTCATCAAAACAGAAGAAATCAAATGGTGCGAATTTGAAAATGTTTTTATCATAAAATTGTTTATCGGTAACAATTGCTTGAATGCTTGAGTGTTAGGAAGATTTGGGTCGCCAGCGATTGCCCAATAAGATGAATCAGTATCACCTTCAATGAAATGAAAACGATTAACATCCATGCATTTATACATAAAATCATAAATGAAAACTAAATACCAGTATTTTGCGTTATCTAAAGTGAAGAATGCCTCTTGTAAACATGTATCACATCTATAAAATCTATCTTTAAGCATCACTTGATATGTATCCTCACCTATTTCTCTTATGTTTTTAAACTTATTTGACATACATGCAACGCGTGCCTTCTGTGCATTCATTATTTTAGTCTTTGTGTAATTTTGTGTATTCATTGCATCGTAACCATATGATCCATTAAGCGAAATCTTGCAAAATAAACTTTTTCCTTTATTTCCTTCTAATTCAGCCTTTTGTCTTTCGTTCATAAATTTGTTCGCAAATTCATTAAAACAAGTGTTTTTCGTAAATGTTAAAATTGATTGAATATCATCGATGATAAAATGAAATCTGTCTATTAGATACCAAAGATAATAAGAAGAAAATGGTTGATATTGGTTGTGTGTTGATGCTAACTGAGTTAATTTCCTCTGTTTCTGGTCAACCGGTAGATTGTTTGATTTCATGTAATTATACATAAAACTGCCAATTGTTTTTTCATCTGTGATAATATCTAAGTTTCTTATTATCGGTAAAAAGTTTATGTAATCATTAATGTATTTTTCATCAATGTGACCCTTTACTTCAGCCACGAATAAAGTATTTTTCTTCTTAATTATTCCCAGTGCTTTTGCTTTCTTTGTTGCTGTATCACAAATGATAACACCATTCAATCTTCCCGGCATATACATTTTATGGTCAGTATATTGAATGAAATCATGAGGATTAGATGAAAATGATGAAGGATATAATGAATTAAAGTCAACACCAACGAAAATGAGTCATAATGTTGGTGGTGTCCTCATTTGATACAGTTTTAGTTTCTGGATTATATGAAAGTTTATTAATGTGCGTGATTCCTTTAAGATTTACTCTATGTTGAACATTTGATAAACCACCAGTAATTCCATTACGGAGAATGTGATAAGCTTCAACTGAATCTAAAGTCATTGGTAAATTATTTTTTAATGCATAATTTCTTAAATTGATTCTTAAACGTTGAACATCTTCATCTTTATTTGATTTTACGACATTGCAATAACAACACATTAACTGACAATTTTCTTTGGTATGTGGTTTTTCATTATCGATTCTATCCAATGTTGGTTTATTTGCATATGTAAACGCTTTACCACACATTTTGCATTTAGATGAAAGGATTAAATCGTGATAGTATTGAAAATCATCCATTGAAACATTATTTTTAGTATCTCTTTCTGCTTTTTCATCTTGTTTCTTATATGATTCAATTTTATATTTCCAATACTTTTTCGTTAATTCAAAACTTGATTCTATCTCTTCCTCAGGATATTTTTCATTAGGATTAAAGTCTTTATATGCTAAAGCGTAACGAATCATTGAAGCATTCGATGATAAAGAAAGATTATGAAGCATGTCAATTTTATAAACAAATGTTTCTTCAATAATTTTATCAATTGGGTCAATCATAATTTCAACATCTTTATTGCAATAATGAATAAAATATTCTAATCTATTCTTAAAGTTTTTAGCATCATTGAGATATATTTGATAATCACTATCTGATATAGTTTCTTGGGTTAATGCTGAATAAAATGAATCTTTCGTGAATGGTTCCACTTTATATAATTCTTCTTCGTAATTTTCCCACGTGATGAATTGATAAGGGAAAAAGGATTTAACACGTGATTTATTGTTTCCGAAATCTTGAGTGAATTGGTCTAATGTCCCACCCGCTATATAATTTCTGATGTCAATAAATCTTAATTCATATGGAACGTTTGTTTTCTTTACAATGACTTGCTTAAATTGTGAAGATGAACCCAGCATTGATTTTATTTTCCATTTTGCAGTGTTTAAATCACGAAGAATTAAATTTAAATCAAACTTTCCCGAATTAAAACCTATGATATTCACTTTATTGAATTCCTCATCTAGAAGTTCTTTAAATGCTTCCTTCTGTTTTTCATTTAATGTTTGCGACTTCAATAATTCATCGTATTGACTCATATTTGATTCAACAACTAATGAACAGGTTGAAAATAAAAACTCAATCCAATCAGAAATAAAAGAATCACTCGAAGTTAAGCAAAAATTCCTCGTGTATGTTTTATCATTTAATTTAACCGTTGATGATACCATGAATGGTTTTAAGTAAGCATTCAAAGTTGCACACTCAGAAAGTTGTAATTCTTCTTTAGTCTCTAATGTTTCAAAGTCAAAAGTAATATAATATCTTGTCGGTTTATAATATTTCTGCAAATTGTGAGCTAATAACCACTGATATATCTTCTGTTTCGTAATATGTGGTGCATATGGTTGCTGTGTCTTTTGCAATTGAACGTCTTGAATTAATCTCCCATTATTTTCTTTACATTTCTCACAATGCTTTAAAAATCTTCTTTGGTTTTTCCTTTCTGGATCATCACGGATAGAATAAACTTCTTCTTTACAATATGGACAAACTTTATAGCCGGTGAGTGCTTCAACGTCTGTTATTCTGTCAGCGTGAAGTTTTCCACATGGACTCTGTGTTAATAAAATATTTACTGTTTCAAATTCTGGATCTATCATTATTGATTCCACTAATGGAAAGTCTACCTTATTTATGTCCACGTCTTCTGGTTGAGGATCACAATAATAGAAATCAATATTAACATTTAACATTCTCGCTAATCTCTCACTTTCTGATGAAATGTCAAACCCTTCATATGCATCTATTGCTTCATTTAAATAGCTTCTACGAGTTTTAGGATTAACACCATCAGGAATGTTATAGAAGCGTTTAAATAACCTTCTACCTTCTGCTCTAATTTGATTATCATTCATTTTAGCTGTTCCGTTTTTGTTCATTTATGTAAGAATAAAAAATTAAAAAATAAATAAAAATAAAGTTTATTTTTTTAAAGTCCGTAAAATGAATTAAGAACACATAAATTTTTATCATCTGCGACGTGACGAATACATTTTAATTTACTCAAGAATGCGTACCCTGATACATTAAATCTAATTCCTGTCTTATTTAATTTCACAACTTTGAAAAGGAATGTATGAATAGCTATAAAATGATGAGAAGATGTTTTATGGGTTGCTTCCATTTTTTCTGAAATAAATGAATAAATATAATGTTTATAAGTTTTCATATCTTTTATGTTCTTAATAACGAATGGTATAGACCTTTCAACTTCGTCTTCCTTCGGTGCTGTTCTTTCATATGAAACATTATTAGTATCTTCAACAATGAAACCACAATCACACAAAATTTTATATGTTCCAATGGTTTCTTTTGATATTTTATCTAATAAATCAAAACTTTATCAACACCTGTGCATTTATTTAAATAATAATTTGTGTAAATATCATGATCTTCTTTCTTAATCGTATTAGTTGCATATGTCACGTTTTTAAGAGCTTTTTTGAATTTTTTGGAATCTAAAGGTGGTGAAAGTAGGATACAAGGGTATTCTTCATTATCAATAAATTGTAACTTATGTTTACGAATAAATTTAGTACCTTCTTCTGAAAGTGTTTCGTCTATTTCACCATCTAATAAATTTTGTGTTGATTCTGAGACATAATTTTTATATCTTTCTTCATGAGATTTCTGAACTTCTGATTCTGAAGCTGGGATATTCATTAAACCCTCTACTTCATTTTCATTATATTTTTCAACTTCTCTTAATTCCTTAATTTTTTCATTTATTTCATCTCTTATTTTTTTCAGTCTTTCAATTTCATCGTATTCATCATCTTTAATTCGTTCTTCATAATATTCGGGAAAAACATCAGGTTCTTTAGGTTTTTCTTCTTCAGATGTGGGATATAAGAAATTTATAACATCATCTTTATTCATTTTTCCATCATAATCTAAATCATTTAATAACTCGGCAAATTTTTGACAATTTCTTAAATAATATTTATTAACTTCATAACCCACCTCCTCTAATATATCCTTTATTTCCTCGTTTGTGAATCCTAATTTTTTAACGTTGTTAGTTTTGACGCTCATTTCATACAAAATAAAAAAATAAAATAATAAACATAACTAAGTTTTAATTTTTCGTAAGAAGTTTAACCCATTCAGGATTTAAACAATGTTTAATTAATCGCGGAATATCTGACATCATCTATATATAGCTTCTTTTATAAAAGAATTTATTTTAAAATTAATGTTAATTTTTTAATGATTTATAAATAAATATATTTTATTTTTTATTTCATTATGGTAGTGAATCTTTCATTCATGAAAATAATTATTTCTAATTTCTTTTACTCTCTCGTACATACTAGATTTGAAGAATTCGGAACATTTCCCATAATCTCCTAAATGTTTTCTTATCCCTAACGTGTGCCAGTTATTATATGAAACTGAATAAACTTTATCTTTATCTTTACACCTTTCATCACTTCCAATATATTTATATCTCAGTTTTGATTTAGCATTTTCATATTCATTAGCGTTTAATAATTCACAGTCTTCCTTTTTAAATTGATGTTTAAGATATTCAGGATTTAATACTCTACGTTTATATGCTCCTAACTTAGTTCTAAAGGTTTTTCTACAAAATTTAGGAATTCAATCCTCTTTAATATCATCAATGATTTCCATTTCATTATTTTCAATTTCTTCTTCTCGTTTATGAGGTCTTTGATTATGACTCCATTGATTCCATGAAATTAAATATTCTTTATCATTATATTTATACCTCATTAGCTTATTTTGGCTTTCATATTCATTTAATAATTCACAATCTTCATTTTTAAATTGAAGTTTAACCCATTCGGGATTTAAACAATGTTTAATTAATCGCGGAATATCTGACATCATCTATATATAGCTTCTTTTATAAAAGATAAAAAAATAAATTATTTTAAAATTAATGTTAATTTTTTTAATAATTTATAAATAAATATATTTTAATGCATCGTCTATATATAGATGTAACAAAAAAAGTCACAAAACCCATCCTATCCTACTACTTCCCCAACCGTTTCAACAGAATATGAGAAAATTAAGGTTTGTTCACTTAACATATTTATATAAAGTATATACTATCAATAAAAATGTAATCAGCTTTATTTTTGCAACCTTCGTTACAAAAAATAAAAAAGTTTGAAGAACAAAGCTTTCTAACATCTTAGAAGTACATACTTTTCTTAATGGTTAATGTGAATCTATGTTGCATGAAAACATTTATTTTTGAAATTTAAATTTCGAAATCAAACAATAAGGTATGTTAAAATAATCGCTGCTAAAACTACCGTTCGTAACACTCTCAATTTTGTATCGTTACGGGAGGGAGCGCCTGTGAATTTCAAAAATAAATGTTTTCATGACTCAAAATCTAAATATGGATATTGTTTTGTCCCCCATGGTGAATAATGTGTATTCCACTTTGGGGACACTGGTTTCAAGATTTGAGGAATTTTGTTCCTCAAGCGACATCCTTAACTTAAATAATCTTGAAACCAAAAATAAGTCATTCAATAACCATACATATACTATTCACTTTATCTATGGTACAAGATTAAAAAATTGTGTTGATAAAAAAAATAAATTCAATTTTTTTATTATTAAAACATTAATAGAACTAAAGTATACCTGCATAACATTCTTCTGGTGTTGAAGGATGTAAATCAGCTGGTGCTTCATCACCATCACCCTTTGCGTCACCACCAACCTTGTAATTTCTTCCCAATTTTACGAAAGGTTGATTTTTATGAGCGAATTCAAATTCATCTTCAACTTTCGGATAAAAGATTTTGTTTTCATCCTCGAACTCAGCAACTTTAGGTTCTATTTCATAAGATCTTCCTATCATGTGGAAAACTCTCTTGGTGAAATTCAATGGATCATTCAATGTATAACCGCCTGCCAAAAGTGCCGCGTCAAAAATCAATCTAACGTCTTCCAAAGTTGCCACTTTTTGTTCTGGTTTTAGATTTCTATATGTCATAATTCTATTGAACAAATCCTTTACAGTTGGATGGTTATAGTTCAATTCCAATGTCTTCTTGCTCATATACAGATTATCAGCCATTTGGGAGTCTTGTACCATTTGTGCACGCATCAATCTCTCGTGTGATGCTGTATATCCGTATCCTGAAGCTGTGCAAATGGCTGGAACAGTCTTGAGACGTTTTGACAAAATAACGTTCTCAATTCTGTCTCCAACCGCTTTTCTTATCCAAGGAACGATTCTGTTGAACTGGCGCTGCGTTATTCCTTCGAAAGAAGAGACGTCTTGGATCTTTTCTTCACTGAACTTGTCGCCTTGGTACTTTTCTGGTGAATCTAACGGAATTCCGTTGTATTCGTCCAATCTCTCGAAGCAGTAGACATCGATTGGCTCCAGAGCGAATAGAATCTCGTATCCTTTAGAGAGGAGATCTTGTGTGTACGGTGAGTTCTTGGCTTCTTCAAGAGATGCGGCTCCAATCCAGTAAATTTTCTCTTGGCCTTTCTTCATACGAGCAAGGTAGTCGTCCAAAGTGGTCAGTTTCTTGGGAGAATACGAGGTATAGAACATCAAAAGTTGGGATAATAATCTCTTATTCTGTTCGTCATCGACAACGCCGTATTTGATGTTGCCGCCGTACTTGGAATAGAACTCAGCGTATTGTAGAGGGTCTTCCATGAACATTTTCTTGATAAGAGATAATATCGCGGATGTTACTTTGTTTTTGATCAATTTGAGGGTGTTCTCTTTGATCAGTCTGTCTCTGTCGACATTGAGGGATAAGTCGTTTGAATCTATGACACCTTTGATGAAATGCAAATAATCTGGCAATAATTCATCGGTCCAGGAGTCAGAAACAAGGACTCTCTTGACGTAGAGCCTCACATTGCGTGTGAAATGTGAGAATAATTGGTCGGCTGGTGGAGGAACGTTTGGAATGAACAAAAGTGAAGAAAATTGAACTCTTCCTTCGAAATTCTTGTGTAAATGAACCATTGGACCCTTTGGCTCCTTGAAGAATATGGTAAAGAACTCATTGTAATCACTTTCGACCACTTCTTCCGGTTTTCTGAGCCAAATTGGTTTTCTATCGTTAACTTGTACCCATTGCCATACTGTTTTGAGTGTGGTTCCCTTTGGTTTGCTCTTCTTTGGTTTATCTGCGACCTCTTCGTCTGAACTTTCTTCGTCTACAACGACATCATCGTCATTAAAGATATCATTAGCTTTATCTTGGTCAAGAGCTTCATCAACTTGTACGTAAACTTCTTTGAAGTGCCAGATTTTAACAGGGAAATCGACAAACATGGAATAATGACGAACGATTGCCATAATACGATCTCTGTCAACGTAATTGTAACAATTGTCTTTGAGATGAAGAATAATTGATGTTCCGCGGCCAAGGGTGTTTCCACGAGGGTCTTCTGTGACGGTGAAAGAAGATGAAGCATCAGATTCCCAAATCCATTGCTTTGTATCGTTGTTTGACTTGGAAATGACAACAACTTTATCGGATACAAGGAATGAAGAGTAGAAACCAACACCAAATTGGCCAATTAAATTTGTATCTCCAGATTGAAGCATTTTTTGAAATTCATATGTACCTGACTTAGCGATTCCACCGAGGTTATTAATAAGTTCGTCTTTTGTCATACCAATGCCTGTATCTGTAATTGAAAGAGTTTTTTCTTCCTCGTTGATATCGATCAAAATTTCGAGATTCTTAGAACCCTTGTCAAGAACTGTTGGATCGCGAAGAGCTTCAAAGCGAATCTTATCAAGTGCATCATTTGCATTTGAAATAAGTTCTCTCATGAAAATATCTTTATTGTGATAGAGGTTGTCAATTAAAATACCAAGGATTTTGGTTGTTTCGGCTTGATATTCGTGAGATTCTGTTGTTGATTCAATTTTTTGTTTTTCAGCAGCGGAAAAATTGACATGGAGCTTCTCACGAAGGTCCATATCAATGTATTCAACCTTTTTATTCTTCGGGATGCCTGCTGCCCTTAGAATAGAAAAGAATAAAAATATCATAACTTTTTTTGGTGTCAAGTTTTTTCTGACCAAATACCTACCTCAATATTTTACGATTTAAATATTTAGAATAGATTCGCATTCGATAGTAGTATATGTGTTCCACATCAAATTTTTTATTCTTCATAGATTCAGATTGAATTTTTCTGAATTTTTGTTTATTTTTAAAGATTAGAATATCCATCTGCATGATGATTCAAAGATTGGATTTTTGCTCAATATTTGAAAATGCACGTTATTTTTAAATTTGTCACTTTTTGTGCGATGCCTCCAAGAAAGCTCCTTAAAACTACAAAAGGAGATGAAAATATGCACAGTAACACTAAGCTCACAAGCTCTAGAAATATTAAAGGAAAACACGATCCCAAAGAAAGTACAGATAATACAGAACCTGAAATAGATCCGATGGTATTGATTGAAGAAATGCTAAAAGAAAGTAATGAAAAGATTTTAGCAGCATTACAACAAAGACAGGAAAATCTTTCGCAAACACTTGCAAGTATTGATACTTCATCTTCATCTCCTCCGAAAAACACTAAGAAATAAATGTTATTTGTTTATTATCGTATTTGAGCCGATATTTACATATTGAATATTTGATTTACTAAATAAATATTGTAATTGTTAAGATATGAGTTAGACTATATTGTGTATTTAAAAATTATTTAAAAACTCTTTATGTAGATCAAATTAAACCTTTTATTATGTTTCAAGCAAAAATAAAATAAACAAAAATGCAAATCTAAAACAGCATTCATAATTATTCGTCTTCTCCTTCTTTCTGAAAAACGTCCTTATCGACTTTCATCGTTCCATCTGCCTCCAAAGTATAAATGTATGTAATTGCTGAATTTCCTTGAATATTAATGAGGATAAATGATGGACGAGGTTCTGGGTTTTCGGCACAGAATGCTCCTGTTGCTGATCCAGGATTTATGTATAATTTGCCATCTTTTTGATACATACCAGCTTGATGGCCTCCTCCGAAAGCCAAAATGTCAGCATCTAGTTCACGAGCCTTTGCAGCAAGACGTGCTTTATCATTTGAAGGAATAAGTGTATAGGAAGAAACCAAACCAATCTTGAAACTTCCAACTGTAACTGAGAGCTGCTCACATTCTGTAACATCATCTTCATCAAATTCTCCACGTACTATTTGAACATCGCTGCAGAATTTTCTCAGCATTTCGATTTCACTTCTCGTACAAAGGTTTCCTGTGCATAATATTTGATGAATTTTTCCTGTTGACAAAGATTCTTTGAATACAGCTGGAATACTGTAACTACGGCTTGGTATATGAAGATCGCCAATAACTAAAATCAGCATTTTTTAATTTTTTTTTTCTAAAATGTGAAACCCACATTTGGTTCCGAATAAACATGGTTTAAATCAATTCACTCCTCTAATATCTATTTTGTTTCCGTTTTCTCCATTTTCTCTACCTCCAGATCCATTTTAAATTTAGAACTCCCTACTGTTTCATAAAATCTATTCAGTAAAATTTACAATTAGTTTATTTCTATTAAATATTTACTTTTCTTTGAAGAAACTAATACTATTGTATAAGTGCTTTAAGCTAGTTTAGTATATTGAAAGAATTGAAGATATATGCTGGATATTTATCTATCAATCCTTGAACAATTAGTGAAGTTAATTTATTCTATTTATAGATACTCTCTCATATACAAAAAGATTTTATAATGATGATATCATCTATGATTGTCAATTTTTTTTAAGTGATGACAACTACTAACAAACAGGAGGGTATTCAGCTTGATGCTTTTAAAACTTCTATGGTAGAAGAATTCACAAAACTCGTTGCTGATCTTCCACAGCCAAGAACAGTTGTTTATCCAGATTATATGCATTATTATATTACTTCTACCATTGGCGCTTATTTCAGTAAAAATCCTGATGTGAAAATTGCAAGCCTAAACGCAATCAAGCAATCCGATGCACACCGCTCTCTTATTTATATAACTCCAGCTAATGCCGAATTTATTAAAGAAATTATTCCAAAATATGAGCTCGTACCAAATTACTTAAAGGCAGTATTCATTATTCCTCGCTCAAATGCTTTCGTTGAGCAAACTCTCCGTGAAAATAATTTTTCACCAGTTTATGAGCCTCCCAAAGACCTCAAAACTGATGTTTTATTGCGCGAATTTCATGCTGATTTCATGGCTGTCGATAATTTTTACTTCCTTCTTCCAATCAAAAATTGTTTTGCACATACTTTCATCCAAAACGAGTCTTCTGACATATTTTCTGTTTCCCGTGCTCTTGCCAAGATCCAAACCATCTTTGGAAAGATCCCACAAGTAGTTACAGTCGGAACTAAAGCAGAAATGGTCAGAGACTTAACTTTTGGCATTGAAAACCAATGCAATATCTCAGCATCGAATATACCTCAAATCGATACCTTGCTTATTATCGATCGTTCCGTAGATTTGATAACTCCTTTGTTATCTCAGAATACTGTTGAAACCTTATTAGATAGCGTCTTTGGAATTACTTACGGACGTGTTAACATTGATCCAATCATGATGATGAGCTCAAATAACGCGGCTATCAGAAAAACCCGTCATTTATCAATTCCTGGCTTTTCATTCGAAATTGGCGAGGCTGTAAGTAATACTATGAGGCTTCAAGCAGAAGCAAGGAATGTAAGAGGCGCAACCGACATCAGAGACAAAGCAATACAATATACGGAATTTGGTCATTTTTCTGAGAATCTTAACAAATTAAGGGACAAGGTCGACGAAGCCCTTCACATGATACAACAGAAAAGCCCTGCTGCTAGCAAAATTTACAATGCTGAAGGAAATATTCTTGACTACGGTGACTCATTTCAACTTCTCGAGGAGCATTTGATATCTATGTTCGATGACTGGCCAAGTTCGCTCAAATTAATAGCTATAGAGTCAGCAGCTGGAATTACTCATTCAGATAAGTTTGTACAACTCGTACAGCGCGAAGCGATTGCAGAATTCGGACTTTCAGCCATGGAATCAATGATGAACTTACAAAAACTTCGTCTTCTTTCATCACAAAAATATTTCTATGATTGGTCGGATCTTAAAAAGCAATTAGGACTTATCTGTAAATACGAGGTGAGAAAGGAAGACAATAGGAGAATATACAAAGAACAAGTTGCTGAAAGTTGCGAAGGATATGTCCCAATTTCAATCAGACTCGCTCAAAAAGCTGCCGAACTTACAATACCTACAATTAACGCTCTTGCTTCAGCGCCAATGGCAATGTCGGTCACTGGATCGAAGCCACAACGCGTTGAAGGAGAAAAAAGACGCGTTTTGGTATTTTTCATCGGCGGTGTGTCTCCATGCGAGGTAGGAATGCTCATAAACTTAGGAGATCAATCAGACGGAAAGGTTGAATACATCGTTGGAGCAACAGACCAAATCAACGGAAATGATTTGATCAAACAGATCTGCCCAATGCTTAACTAGATTTTTATGTCTTAAAATGGATTATTTCTTTTGTTTCACAAAAAAAAATATTTTTATCAAATTTATTTATTTAAAAAATCTATATATTTTCTTATGAAAACTATTTTTTCTAGACAAAAAGTAAATATTTTTCAATGTTTTTGATTCCTATAATAATGTCAAATCAAAGAAGGTAATTTTCAATCTTTATCATTTGAAATGATCCATAGACAATGCAAAATTATTCAATTTTATTGCATTATGATGCTATAAAATGAAATTCACTCCAAAATAAATATTTTATCTTAGAAATAGATTTATATGCTGTTTAATCTAGAGTAGTGTTTAAATGTATCAGTGTGCAGGACCTTTCTTGATGTAGAAAAAGAACTTCAACTAACTTGTAATGTTTGTAATATGCAAGTAAATTGTGATTACAAAAAGTGCTTTGATTCTATTCTACTCATCAAAACTGTAAAAAATTGGGTACTATCCACCTCAGGAAAAGAACTTTAAAAAATCAAAACAAATTTTTAATTACTTGATGATTCAACTTCTGTTGGATGCGGTGTTCTATGTGGAAGTGGAACAAAGTTGTATGGAACAGCACCAACTGCATGTGATTCAATATTGCAGTCATCAAATCTACGGTTAAACTTCATGAAACCGTTAAAGTTTGGGATACCAGTCTGCTCACCGTCGTAACGGCTTGTGATATAAAGTCGACCGTTACCGTTACTGGAGACTAACTTGATTTGATCCTTAGCTTGAACAACTTCAATTTTGTTTGTCTTGCATTTTTCTGAATTGATTCCAGAATTGCAAGCTTCATATGGAATACCGAAATTACTTCCAAAGTGTGGGATGACCCACCACCAGCGTTGAAGTCCCTTAGTGTGTGAAGAACTATCTGTGGATAGATTAAGCTTTTTCTGGCCCCAACCAACAATGGTAACATCAAGCATACCAAGAATTGTGCCCCACAATGTGTTATTGCCAACAACTTCTTCGTTTGAATCTTTTTTGAAGTAACCTGAGTAAATACCAGAATTGTATATAAAGATAGATGGGTAAACAGTTATTGAAGAAGTAACAGCACCAACTTCCCAAAGATGGGATTTGATCCATCTCCAGTTGTAAAGGAAGTAGATTGGACAACCTGTATTTGAAGCACCTGAATTGCAACTGCCGGTAAGTGCCCAGTGACGCTTGCAGTTTGACAAACCTGGATAGCATCTGTTGTCAGCGCAATTTTCTCTCGTGAAATCGGAACGTGGAGCTTGCAAATATGAAAATCTCTCTGATGATAAATCTCCTGGATTATCCCAGCCATGGAAATCCGGTGGATGATATGTCCAAAAGAGTTGGTATGCATTAACTGGAGTACGTTCAACGCAGGAATCTCCAAGCATGTCACAGTCAAGAACGTACTGAAGAGAGAAGTTAACGAATTCACCTGCCCAGCGTGAAACTGAGATTGTCATTGCAGATGTTACTGCTGGTGCCCACGAGCTGCACAAATTTGTAACATCAAAAACCGGAAATTTAACTTTCTCGACATAAGGATAAATAGATCTGCCTGGTTGAGTTCCTGAGTAATCCTTTGAATTTTGATTAGAGGCGTTAAGATCATTTGGAAAAGCAGCAACATTTGTGAGACCTGTAATGTAATTATTATCAACCCAGTTGAAGAATTCTTCGTTAGCACCAACTGGAACAGCTGAACCTTGATTTTGTGGTGGATGGCGAACTGGTGACAAGAAACGCTTTGCATCACCGACAGTCATCTTTGCAAACTTTGGATAAAGTTTTGCTTTGAATGGTGCATTAGGATCGTTGTTAATTGCATCAACCATCTCCTGTGTGATGAGGGGATCAGAATCCCTTAAAGATCCAACAAAACACAAATATATAAACATTAATCCGAAATTTTGTGATGTATAAAAAGTGGCACTGTTTTTTTTTGACTTGGCCTTCAATTCAATTCTAGTTACAGGTACCGAAAAAACTCGATAGTACGGGAAAAAACTTGATAGTACGATTATTTTCCCCTCAAATCCATGATCGCACTATCTAGTTTAATTTGAGTGTAAAAATAGAACCTACTAACTATGTAGATTCTAAAAAACTTATAATGATGTCAAAAAAATTGAATGAAATTTCATCGCTGACCACGGTTGCCATATCCCAAATGGGGTCGAGATAGGCTTTCCAGTGGTAGTAGGTGTCTTTAACTCAGCCTTCCGCCACACAGATAGAAACTATCATCTTCCATGATTGTCTATCTGCAGTAGGGGCTTTGGAAGTGCTCAAATTTCCGACCTGCTTGAAATCTTCACTCCAACTTCAAGAACATCGGGATTTTACTGTGTCAGTAGGTACAAATAACGATGTTGTTGAAGTTGGGACGGAGTGTTTCAGCGGGTATGCCAAATTTGGTATGCGGTGCTCGAAGAGCGAAACTCGAGAGTATCGCAATCAAATGCAAACAAACAAAGAGAGTACATACCGAGGATGTCATACAAATCGTAAAATATGACTCTTTGGTTTTGCAATATAAACAATTGTTTAATTTGGAATAAAAATATCGTATTTTTGCATTTTATAAGTTGTTTAGCCTTCCTTATCTGTTATTTGAAGGTTTTTCCACCTTGGACCCAAAATTCACTGAGAATTAATGAAGTCTGGGTGCTAACGTATGAAAAAATTGAGGGACTGTCACTTTTTCTACTACCGAGTATTCTGGCCACTAACGAATTTTTTAGGTACCTGTAGCATGTGAGATCCTTGAGCTGTTTGCTGTAAAGTTCGTGATATATCAAGCTTCAATTTTATATCAACATGGTAATTTGTATCAATTCTACTGCATAATTTTGATATAAGATGCATTTTTTGATAGAAAACTGATCGACTTCTTTTTTGGATCACATCATGCCAATTTATAAATTATTTCTCTAGATAATTTGTGGGGATAATATATAAATCTAAATTGTATTATATGATTTACTCCAAACTCAGCTTTCTACATATATACGCTATGCATAGTCTCTAGCCAGAGTTTTAGACCAAAATTTTGAAAATCACGCAAAAGGTCAAAATTTCTGAATATCTAATAATGGGATGTTATTGAAGTTTCACAACATTCTCATATTTTGCAATATCAGAATGAGAAAGGATATATGATCATGATTATAAAAGATTAATAGTTTAAAATTAATTTCAAAACATATAGATAATAAAGATTATTCTTCTGGGACTGCAGATTTATTGATATCACTAATATTTGGTGGATAAACATCTTGCAGGGAAGGTATATTTGTTAAGCACCATGGTTTGTTTTTAATTAGATTTTGACATTGTATTTTAGGGCAGAATTTGCACTTTCCATCAAGTAAATTATTCTTGATGACAAATGTTACAACAACAGAGAACACAATGATCATAATAGGGAATGCCAAAAATGCAGTGATTCCTCTTGCAATTGCAGCGCATTTTGTCTTTGTGTTGTTCGGAAGAAGTGCAAGAGAAAGTAAAACGCCTAAAACAAATCCTCCAACATGTTGGAAGTTGTCTACATAAGGAAGAATTCCAACAGCACCAATGAAAATTATCATGAATATCTCTGTGATCAAATAGCAAACTCGCTTTTTAATATGGAAACTTGCAATGAGTCTTGTGAGAGAAAATCCTAGCCAGCCGCATATAGCTCCTGTTGCACCGCAAATAACTGACTCAGAGATGATGTATGAAGATAAAACGTTTCCATAGAGTCCGCATAACAAGAATATTAGCAAAGCTGACCAGAAACCATTGTATCTTTCAATCTCGTAGAGAAGTCCCATGTAAACAATGTCAATAGCCAAAATTGCAACTCCTGGTTGAAGAGAAATAGCAACGAGAAGTCTCCACCACTCTCCATCATAAATCCATGGTGGATACAAAGCTCCAACTCTCATGAGAAGCTTTGCTGAAGGTCCGTAGTATAAATTCTCTTGAATGTTGTATGATTTGAAGTTTGCGAAACCTTTGTCGCCTTCTTTGTACCAAAAATAAAAAGCAAATCCTAAATGAATGGCAGCAAGTACCATAAAGCCAATTGTCCATATCAGTGGACTCTTGAGATCAATTAGGAGGTAATCTTGCGCACTTTCATTGTAATTTTTAACATGTTTCAAAGAAGTTGGGTCAAAATCTACAACTGCATCATTATTTGCAAAATCATTGCCTGATTCACTGTTTTTCGGCCTTATTTCCATTGGTTCATACATTCCTGTCATTAATTCTGTATCTTTATCTGGATTATGAACTCTTGGCTTGTTATTTAATGGCTGATTAATCTTTGTCATGAGTGAATTCTGTGCTTGCCACCAATTTGCACCATCTTGAACGCTGTCAAGCATATCATCATTATCCTCGAAATATCCTCCTTTTTTAGAAGATTTTGATGATTCTTCTTGATCACTATGTTTTATTTTGGTTGTTTTCGTTTGTTGCTTTGAATCTGATGAAATATCTGATAAATATGTTGATGATTGATCTGAATCAGAACTTCTCCAATTAGATTTAAAACGAGATTTAGCCTTTGATCTCTTTGACTCGTGTCGAGAACTATCTGGTGAATCTGATGAGTAATAGCTGCCTGATGATGAGGATTTATCACTCATATAATTTTCTGAATTCAATATATTAAATTTTTCAATGAAAAAAAATTATCTTTGCCAAAATCTTGAATACTGCGTTATTGATACTATAAAAAATTAGAAATAAAATAATTATGTCAAATTTTTGAGAGGCATTCGGGTTTTTGAGAGCGTGACAAGAGAAGTCGGGTGTATAACATATGCACAAACAATTTATATGAATGGAGAAAAAAATAGAGTCGGAATTGAAGCGGATCCAACAAAAAAAAATTAAGAAAATAAAATGATAAATATTAATTGCACACTTGTTGTAAACAGAAATTCATCAAAAGTGACACCTCAGAAAAGCTAAAATATTGAATTTTTGGAACTTTTGATAGAGCACGTTTTTAAATATTAATTAAAGTAAATGTATATTTTGTAAAGATTCTTTTTAATAAAAAAATAAAATTTTGAAGAAGAACACAAAATCTTCTGAAAAATAATATCACATAAACTCATATTATTTTCTAATATATAACTATTTTATATAAAAATCAAATTCAATGATCTTAAAAGCGAAGGATAAACCTCAAAATTTACGAATATAATGAGTGGGAATATAATGCTTATCTATCATAAAACCATATGAAATATCAATTTTTGCTTTACGCCTATTCCCACTCATTATATTCGTAAATTTTGAGGTTTATCCTTCGCTTTTAAGATCATTGAATTTGATTTTTATATAAAATAGTTATATATTAGAAAATAATATGAGTTTATGTGATATTATTTTTCAGAAGATTTCATTCTATATGCCTATGAAAAGTACTCTCAAAACTAACTTTTTCTTAATTATAATTAAATCTAGAATATTGTATTATGCTTAGTATTATTTCATTTTTCTCATTCAATTTAGAATTTACAAATGTCAAAAAATTGAGAGCTGTCACTTTTGATGAATTTCTGTTTATTACACACTTAGGCTGTGTAATGACAGGGTATTGATTTTTCTTTATTGGTGTTTTTCTGGAATATCGCCAAATAATCTTATGAAGAAATAGCATTATCACATTATTTTAAGTTATTACATGAACTGCGTGGCATGATTTCAATAGTTTGAGTAAATAATTTGAAGAATTGAAATTTGTTGGATTTCATTCCAAGTCGAAATGAACTTTTAATTCCAAATTCAGGCTTCTTGATGATTTTAGTCTTGATATTCATAAAAGAAACATGTTTTTATTGGGGAAAATTTCACAAGACGATATGTAAAGTCTTGGTCCCGCCTTTGAAATGACAACTCTTGATGTTGATATTCTCCACCCAACTGTTGAGCAAGAAGCTCACACAAACAAGAAGATGACACTCGTTCCAAATCCACGTTCCGAGTTCCTCTCCCTTCGCTGCCCATCCTGCACAGGACTTACAACAGCATTCTCACACTCTAACGTTCCAGTTTTCTGCAAGAACTGCCAGACACCACTTGCTACACCAACAGGCGGCCGCATCCTTCTTGCTGATCAGGTCGAAATCCGCCCAAGAGTTAATGCTTAAATTTATTTTAAATATGCTTTATTAATACTAATATTATTGAAATATTTACCCCAGACATTTTTTACCACGAATTTCTCTAGTACAACCTCTTAATTTTTAATTTTTTTATTCGAATTTATTTAGATAGGAGCTTCCATCTTACAGATACTTAGCCACTTTATGAAAGGAATAATTCCACCTGTTTTTGATTCTAAATTCAAGATAACGATAATAAAAATTTTGATATTGCAATAAGATTATCGAAACATTGTTATCTTAATTAAACGCATTTGACCAAATTTGTATTGGTTGTATAAATGTATTAAATTCTTGTATATTTAAATTATAAAACTTTTTACTCAAGAACTTCTTTGATTTCCATGAAACTTTGTGTATGTCCGCAAACAGGACATTCCTTTGGAGCTTCTATTGCCTCTGTTGTATAGCCGCAGTTACGGCACTTCCATTGAACAACACGAGTCTTCTTCCAAACAGTTCCTGTTTCAACCTGCTGAGCAAGAAGAGCGAAACGAGCTTCATGCTCCTTCTCAACTTGAGCAATCAAGCGGAATTTGTTAGCAATCTCTGTAAAGCCTTCTTCTTCGGCAATATCGGCCATATGTGGGTATGTTTTTGTCCATTCTTCATTTTCACCATGTGCAGCATATTTAAGATTCTCGAGAGTTGTTCCGATTGTATAAGAAGGAATTGTCATTTGAACATGGACTTCTGGATTAGCTTCCTTGAGGAATTTAAGGAAAATCTTACCGTGTTCTCTCTCATTTTCAGCTGTTTCAAGGAAGATAGCAGAGATTTGCTCGAATCCTTGCTTCTTTGCCTTGCTAGCGAAGAATGTATAGCGAGTTCTAGCCATGCTCTCACCAGCAAAAGCAATAGCAAGGTTCTTCTCAGTACGGCTGCCCTTAATTGGTATTGACATCGAAAAAATGTGATTTAATTCTGTAACGTATTCAATTTTTACAATGAAAAGAGAGTTGAGAAATTGATACAAAACTATACCAATAATTTGAATTTAGCACCACATAGCTATGATTAATGATATCCCTGCACGATCAGATTTTATTTTTAATTAGCTAGATATTTTTGACAAATTTACGTGTCAATTTTCTATCGATCTGGAATGCATGAAACCTTTTTTGTATCAAAGAAGTCTTAAAAATGAGACAAAGCATCAGAGAACAGTATGAAATTCAAACGAATGTGTGAAATGTAATTTGTCAGCAGTTAGTCACATGATGCATAGTCTGCACAAACTACACATATGTTTTGTAGTCTTGGTGTATAGAAAAGTAATGTACATAAAGAGATATAGAGAATCAAATTTTTCAAATTCGTTTATGATTCAAAAATAAACTAATTATTGAGTAGCGTATATAAAATAAGAATGATCTATCCTGTTAAAATTTTGTAAAATCCTCCAAAAAAATCACAATTTTAAAAATCTGAAATCAAAAAGTATATTTTTCGAAGCGAAATAAAAATAAAAAGTGAATTTTTTTATAAAATGGATGTTTTTCTTGAAGAACAAAGGCTTAAAAAGCTAAGAGAGGATTCAGTTATCGGAAAGGGACTCCAGAAAGACCTTGAATGTAGAAATAGCGACGAAAGACAGCTTGATTTCGGGATTTATTCTTTAAATAATTCGATTGACCAAATATTATCAATCTTTGAAGAAAATCCTGAAGACGAAAATGCATTATTTGAAAATTTTGTCATCTTTTATGTTGAACTTACAGGTTTCATTGGATATATCGAAATTTTTATCTCCAAATATCAATACATTCCAGCTACAACATTCAGAAACTCGAATATTCATGACAAATTTTTAAATTTGCTTCATTATAACCTTCCAATTTCAATTATTAATCAAATTTTATTCATATTTTCGCAGTATTATTTCAGGAACGAACATTTAATAAGAATTATTATGTCTACAAACTATTCCGAGTATGTGTTTCAGTCAATTTTCAATAATACAGCAAATTATTCTACATATAGGTACATTGTTTCTTCAATTGATCGATTAGCAGCAAACAACTATGACATGTACAAATACATTGTTGACAATGACCTGGTATCAAAAATTTTTGAATGGAAAGGAATTCTTGAAAATGCTTTGAAAAATCAAACTGAAGAACCTCATGAGCCTGAAGAAAATCAAAATGCATACGAGACGCGTGCTCAGCCACTTATTGATGAAAATGATATAATTTGGTTCAATATTTCATTTACAAACATTATTTCAGCATTATTTAGGATTACAGAAGCAATAAGTTATGCATCAGACTTGATTCCGAAGCTTAGAGACTTCTTGACCATTCCAAATCCGATAATTATTTGTAATATCTTCAGAGCAATAAGATATAGCATCAAAATATCACCGGCGCAACGTGATCATTTTTATACTTATAATTATGATCGAGATATCATCGATTTTATCAAAAATCCAAAAGATTTTTCAAATTTCGATGTTGACATCGAAGCTTTCATGGCTCTTTGCTTCTTATGCCAGAATGACGATGCTGCATGTGAAAGATACCTCACAGTTGACTTCTTTACAAGTCTTGTTAGATTAACCAATAACAATCCAAGAGATTTAGATCCGTTCCTATTTAATCTTTCAATGTTGGTCATCGAAAACGATTCTGTTATTTCAAATTTCGTTTTTTCGCAACTTTTTGAGTCAGTTTGCAATTTGTTCCAATCCGAAGCTTTTGTTGTTCGTATCGATTCACTAATGGTACTAACAGCCATCCTGAAGAAATCACAAGACTTTGACATCTTAAATACGATTCTTCATACAAATATTTTGGATTGCTTCGAAATTATGGAATCTGTTGATGATAAAAGCTCTATAATATATTTCCAAGAAGCAATTGAGAACGTTTTGAACTATTCTTTGAGAAATAATAAAGATGATTGGATAGAAATGATAAAAGAGAGAGAATTCATTTATCCTCTTGTTCAGGAACAATTAGAAAATGAAGATCCTGAAATTCAATGGCATGCAGAAAATTTGATAAACTTATTTGAAGAAATAGGAGTTACTGACTAATTCTTTATTCATATAAACCTATAAACTGTTATATTTTTTAATTTTGACTTTGTTTTGATTTTTTTGTCATGTAAACTAAGAAATTTTGTAAACATTAGAAATGCAGGGAGCATCGAAACTGGAACAAATTATTCAGAACGAAGACCAAATATGCAAACTTATCCGTGGCAATTTCCTTAAAATACAGGGCGAAGTAAGACAAAATCGCGCGAAAGAAAAACCATTATCCGAACAAATTCAATTTATTATTAATCAAGTCTTTATCAACGTCGGACAACCTGTACAAATATTAAAGTCACTCGGTATCCTGATTTTTAATAAAGCAATTGCATTTCAATTTTCCGTATTTACCGCAAATATTATTGTTCCAAAAACTATTATGATACAGAAACTCAAAGCAGAGAATTGGAAACTTGCCGGTACGTCATACGATCAAAAAATTGCTTCATTAATTGGACAAAATGAATTAAAAAATTGGACCGCTTTTGAATTACCAGATAATTGTCCGCTAGTCCATTTTATAGAGTCAAATCCTAATTTAATTGCTTCAGAAGCTTGCTTTGGCCTTGATACTCATCCAAAATTCCCATTCATTGGTCCAGGTATGCCACCTGAAGATGTGCTGATAGAACCGCATTTCCCATTAGTTTCAATTCAGTATGAACGAGTAACAGAAAATGAATTAATTCTTCATTACGAACCATCTGGAACTACACCAATAAATAAGAAGTCCTGGAATATTACACCAGCAAAGCATTTCGAAATTGTTTGAATTTTCTTCCCTTTGTAATTTATTTTTTATTAGTAATTGTAAAACGTTTTTATATTCTCTCGGTATATCTTTCTTTTAATGTGGTTTAGAGTGTAAGAAGATTCTAGTTACATAGTCCCAAAAATTCCTGATATTCAAATATGAAAAATAAAAAACTGGATACTACTATGAACCATTGAAATTTTACTCATAATATGGTAATTTAAATTGCAAACATGATTATATTAATGAATAGACAGAGGATGATAATTTTATCAATCTAAAAAAACACTATTTTTCTCCAATTTAAAAATGAATGACATTGATATGTGTTTTTATATTAAATTCTAATCTTAAATTTAGATAAAGCCTAATATTAAAAGAAATTTGAATCTCAAAGAGGAAATAACCTAAAAACAACCATTGAATCGGCCATTTCATCAATAATTCAGATTACTAGCATGCCTAGATTTTGAAATAATTAAGAATTTGGCTCCATTACATTGGCAATTAACTCAAAAATTATTTAAATGCTTAGATGACCACGAAATCATATACAATTACTTAGCCTATCAGATTATTAATAAGAGTTAGTCCTTGTCGTAGATTAAAAACTTTACACTTTTCAAAAAATTGGCGTTAGTTCAGAAATAAACGTTGTTATTCAAAAGTGATCGAATAAATGCTGTTCATGATAAGAGGTTCGAAAATATATGAAAAATGATAAAATATAATTGTAAAATGGGAATATATTGATTTATCAATGAGATTAGAAGAATATGTAGTAAAATTAAAATTTGAAATTGGATCGAAATAAGAATTTCGCTTCGCCGTTAATCATAATGACTTTATTGATTGATTCTTATGCAAAATATAGCAATCACGAAGAAATATACTGTACGAATGGTATCGAATGATGCGATTGATAATTTCCATCGAAATTTTCGATTTAATGATCAATTTCATATTCATGATGGTATACTGATATAGTATGAATAAAAGATTTAAAAACCTAATCCTCTCTATAAAATATATTTTCAAATTTAGACTATTTAATTACAAATACCTTATATGTATAGTTTATTTATTTTTGAGGAAATCTAGATTCAAAAGTGATTTAAAAATTTGTTTGAATTTACAGGAAATCGTTTGAAAATGATTCATATGGCCTGATATGATATAAAATTATTATCAAATAAATTTACAAATATCATATAAAAAACTCTTAAAAAATAAGATTAGCTATTTAATATATTCGGAAGCAATAATATCTTATAATAAAATTATTTTATTAAAATATAAATATTTCAATTTGATTATAAATTTGAAGAGTAAAAAATTTCAAGTTAAATGCGAATCTCCATTTGATTTTCCTTTTTATTAGCCATCATGATATTCAAATCCTTAATTCGTTTCGTTGAGGTTGAATAACTTTATTTTAAAATTATTTGTTTAAAAAATACTGATTATATGATATATATGTGCATTACATAATTGACCAAGTAATTCAAATCATTCTTTCAATTTAAAATTCAATGCATGTTCGATCATTGCTTATTATAATTGTATCTTGTAAAATATAAACAGGATTTTTAATTTGAATTGTCTTAATTTTGAGAAGAAATGTCAAATACTATACATCTCAGCTTTTTCATAAATTTGATATCATATTTGATTCAATTATTGATTTATGATATTATTTTAAATTTCATTCCCATCAATTATCGCAATTCAAATTTTAATCATCGGTGTCTCTCAAATAATTTATCCGAACAATTTTATCAGACATCAATACATCAGCATACTCTAATAAAATTTTTAATGGCACGTTATTGTTGGCCAACGTCAATTTTTATAGTTCTCAAAAAATTCTTTATCGTTCACAAATTCCAACGGAGTTATTTGTTTTATGATAGCCCTCCAGAACCAAGCTGACTACAATGAATATTTAAACCTTCGTGCTACTCTTGAAAAGAACAGGATTCAAGATACTAACAGGTTACAGAAGAAACGTGCATTTACTGTCTGCGAAGACGCCATGATCAAATTTCTCGCAAAACATTATAATGGAGATATAAATTGGAAGGAAGTTGCTCAACAAATCCCCGGAAAATCCACTCGTCAGTGCCGCGAAAGATACCAGACCTACCTTGCACCCGGAATTAATATTGCTCCATGGACCAGGGAAGAAGATGACCTTCTGCTTAAAAAAGTTACTGAGTTAGGTTCTAAGTGGTCAATTATCGCTCAATTCTTTAATGGACGATCAGCAAATTCGTTAAAGAATAGATACAACGTACATATAATACACAGAGGACGTAATTCCAAAATGCATAGCGAGCCCTCCTCTGACAATTCCTATATTCAATCATCAACTCCCGAGCCAGAAATTATCAATCAGCCTCAAACCTTTAGGTATCCTCCAATTTCAAACCTTATTCAAATAGCTTTGGGTACAAATGGCATGCCAGTGGATATCTATCAGCATATTTATGTTCCTCCGTGTTAATTTCAATTCATTTTTTATTTTATACTTTTGTTTTTATTACTTCATTGTTTATTATATTCCATATATAAAAATAACCATTTTAAGCTTCTATCTTTAAAATTTTTCCTTTACAAATTTTTCAAAAACCCATAAACACGAAATTTATGACGATGTTTGCGTATTGAATTTAAAGAACTATTAGAAGTTCATATCGATTTTTTACGATTCTAAAAAATGGAGAAATTTTCTCAATACAAATATATGAATATAACCTGTTTGAGCTGAATATTATAAACGCTTAAGATAGTTGTATCTTAATTACTGAAGAGTGAAATAGAATTTATGGTTATAGTCATTATGCATCGAAGATTTCATTATCACAGTCCTAAATCTGGTAATCTACTGATAACAATTGAATTAATCTATATAAGTATTGAATAATTATGATGATAACTTGTCTTAGATCAAGTCTTGGACAATACGATTATCCCTTCCGAATAGGTTTCATTGCTGAGGTTGAAATATATTTGTTCGTTTGATTTTTGTTAAATTAATGCAAAAAGAAAATAAATTCGTTCTTGATATTGTTTCGGAAATATGGAAACCGATTAAAAAACAAAAAATAATATTACAATCATATTTACTCACACAAAAACTATAATATTTTAACAAATATATCGCAAAATTTTGCATCCTCAATATAAATTAATTTTTTTGATGAGGACTTATTAAAAATTTCTCTATTACTTCCTCTTGCTTACTTTAGCAGGCGAAAGGTTTTGAGGCGTCATGGCACCTCTTCTAATTAAAAACTGGTCAACGGTGTTCAAACTCGTCATATCTTCCGGTAGAGCCACTTTTCTCTTTTTTATTCTTGGCGACGGTTGTGAAGATTTATAACGATCAGTACTCATTTCTTTTTGTTTTTCAATCTGTTGCGGTTGTTGTTCAACAGATTTGTTTCTTTCCTGATGCCTATGGTGATGATGGTGGTGATGTTTCCTTTCAACACTTGAAGATCTTCTTACAGCAGCAGCATTTGATTTCTTTCTTTCTTCACTTTGATTTATCATTTGTTGTTGTTTCTTTCTTTGTTCTTCTTCCAATCTACGCTTCCTTTGTTCTTCTTCTGCTGCTCTTCTCTTCATCTCTTCTTCCATCGCTTTTCTTCTTTGTTCTTCTTCAACTTTTTGTTGTTGTTGTTTTACATCAACTGATGGTTTTCTTTCTTCTTTTGATTTGTTGAGATCTATTTGGATGATTCCAGCTGTTGGTTGATGAGGAAGAGGCTTACGAGATGCTTGGCTCTTCTTCATCTTCTTTTTAACAACTTTCTTCGTTCCTTTCTTAACAACGCGTTTCTTTGATCGCGATGCTTTCTTCGGTTCGTTATCTTGAATTGTGACTTTTTTGTCGTCGGCAACAACCATGTCAATCGTGTTTATTGGGGCTCCTACGTCAGGCAATGTTACTTGTGGCTTGATCATCTTTTCTTGGGAGCCAACTGTTGCGAATTCGCCACTTTTTACGGCATCAACTGAGAAGTATTTTTGATCAGAAGAAAAAGTGGCGTTAACAGCGTAATTTTGACGTCTCTTGTGGACAGTACGACGTGGAACAGCACCATCCATTGTGGAATATGGTACTTCTGACCAGTCGTATTGATAATCGTAAACCCAATTTTGGCTTATGAAATAATTTCTGAAAAGTGAACGATAAGTGACGTAATCTGGTTCTTGTTCGAAAGATAAGCCACGAGCCATAACCAGAAACTGTGCAAATACAGAAGGAAGGCCTTGGCATAATACTTCTGGACTTGTTTTACGTTTTGACTCACAAATCTTGGCGTATTTCTCTTTCCTATCTTTGGCATCAATTCCCATCCATGGAAGTGATCCTTTACATAGGTAAATTAGTACATACGCAAGTCCTTCAATATCATCACGACGAGACTGCTCGTAACCAGCAAGAGCATTAATAGAAGCATATCTTGCGGTTCCTGTAAGTGATTTTCCTGATGAAAATTTTATATGTTGATGCGTATTTTGGTCTCTGTAACGTTTGGCGAGGCCATAATCGATAATATACAGTTTATTTGCGCAGTTACCTTTGCCCATCACAAAGTTGTCTGGTTTTAAGTCACGATGAATGTAATTTTTTGAATGAAAAAACTGAACAGAAGTAATCATTTGTTCTGCAAGCATGCAAACAGTCTTGACCGACATGTGACGATTGCATTTTGTAAGAAGGCCTTCTAAAGAGTTGCCTAATAATTCGATTACGATTACATTTCGATCGAAATCTTCTGCTTGATAAAATAATCGTGGTATATTTGTCGAACCAGCCATAATTTGATATATTCTCGCCTCAAATAATAGTTGAGGAACTGAAACGTTATTATCTTCGACTTTGACTGCATATCTCTCTCCAGTATCTTTATCAATTGCAATATATATCTGTCCGAAGCTACCTTGACCTATTTTTTGTTGCAGGATATATTTATTGTCCACAATATTATCCATTATTCTGCAACAAATAACAGAAAAAGTTTAGATTTTTTTTTCCCAAGAAAATTTCCAACGGGAAAAATGATGTGATAATTCAAATGTGTGGTTGCTATTAATGTCTTTTTGAGAAAATTTCTAGAACGGCTACAAATTCAATCTGAAATGGGGTGAAGAATTGCATAAATTGACTTAAATATTAGATGAGATGGATACGTTAAAGAAGAGAATCTTGAATAGATCACCACTTATGATTAATCATTTTCAAAAATCAATTGATTTCAAGATTATTTCAATTATAAACTTAAAAATAAATCAAAACAAAGAAACTAATGAAATCTCTACATTTGTTTTGATTGCCTGAGATTTCGGAATGAGAATGGTTCCTAACTCTGACAAAAGCAATTTCGATATTGATAATGAAGGTGAGCCTAATTTCTATACTGTATCTTGGGTAAAAAAAATCCTTACATAAGATGTAAGGATTCATTGAAAATTAACCTTAAACGCAAGAATTGAAAATATTGTCAGACGGAGAAAAAGTGTATCCTTAACAAATATCACTATTTATTATTTCACAAAAAGATATTCTTTATTTAATTTTCATTCTAGCAATCATTGCATTGATAGTAGCACCATATGAAATTAGAAGTTCCGCTGTTTCTTGACTATTTCTATGTGTTGCAAAATTAAAAGCGTTGTATCCAGTTTTATCTTTCTGATTGATATTTACACCATAAGAAATGAGGAGTCCAACTGTTTCTTTACTATTATGTAATCCTGCAAAATGTAGGGCAGTTAGTTCATTTTTAACTTTTTCACTAATATTCGCGCCATTTGAAATAAGAAGTTGGGCAATTTCGTAATGATTAAAACAAGCCGCAAAATCGAGAGCAGTATATCCAGAGTCATCTTTCTCATTGATATTTACACCATATGAAATAAGAAGTTCGACCGTTTCCTTACTATTATAATATGCTGCCCAATGAAGCGCAGTTTTTCCGTAAATATCTTTTTTATTGATATTTGCATCATGTAGAAGAAGAAGTTCCACAATTTCTTTACAATCATTAATTGTTGCAAAATGAAGAGTTGTTTGTCTGTGAGAATTACTCACATTGATAAATGCACCATGTGAAATGAAATATTCGCATAGAGATGCAATTTCAAACATTCCTGAATAGAGTAAACATTTGTTAAAATTAAAATAGTCTTTGTAATTGTGATCAGAATAGACTAACATTGATTCAAGATTATTATACTGTGCACAATAAAATAAATCGATCCCTATATTGTGTTCCTTCATCAAAAATGTAACAAAATCAATGTTGTGTGAAATAATTGCATATTCCATACATTCTTCATCTGGTTTTTGATATTTCAAACATTCACTCAAGATCTCTTTGTTTCTGCCTAAAAATGAAAATTGAAGGCATGTTTGAGTTATTTTTGAGTTAAATTTCACTCTTAAAAACTTGAAACAATCAATTGCTCCGTGATAACAACATAATTCAAGTAATGAATATCTTGCTTTAGATTCTGGATATAAACTGCTCTTGAGTTTTTTATTTTTATTAAACCCTTCTCTCTCCGTGAATGAGATGAATATATCTAGGTCATTATACATAATTGCTCTGTAAATTGTATCTTCTGAATGAACATCGAGATTTGTTAATTTAATTTCGCCGAAACCTTGAGAGTTGTTTAATTTAATTCCATACTCTTTATAGAACAGGAAGTTTGAAATATTTATGATATCACTGACCTCGTTGACATGATATTCATCAAATATTAATTTTGCAAGTTCCAAATATGACTTTGCATAGCGATTATTATACAGAATGATATTTAAAATATTTTTAATAACATTTTTGGGATGGCATTTCTTGGAATCAATCAATTCCATTTTGATCATTTTGTAAATTTTCCTTAATTCTTCCTCATTTTCCGTTTTTAACTGATATAATGCAATATATGAATCGATATAGTATTTATAGATACTTCTCAATTTACTGTATTTTATTGGAGGAATCTTTGGATATGGCATCAAAAAATATAAAAGTCTTAGTTTTGCATGTGAAAAGCATTGACTGCAGATATGTTTTATTAAACACAACTAAGCTAGTAGATATGTAATGAATACATCACAGAACTAAAGTCGAACGCATTAAGATATTGTAATTTCATCCATAAACTATTATTATTTTCAAATAATGTGCAAAATTTATTCACTTAAGTCATAAAATTAAGTATACATTCATGGATGATATATAATGAAGATTATATGTTAGAATTATTTTTTACGTAAGAATATGCATCAAGCGTTTAAATATCACTTAGAATCTTGAAGTTAGTATTATTTATACTTGTATCATGTATAGTTTTTGAATGATTTATTAATTGGTGTGGAAATATGTTTAATTTCAGCCTCGATGAGGTGTGGATTAATAATGTTGTTCGGTTCTATAAATATTCATGGTTCTTTTGGCCATTAGTATAAATTTTACATATGCTCACTGAAAAATACAATACTGAAAAAAATTGAATAGGCCGAAAAAACGAACATTCATGGAGAAGGGGCTAATTCAAGTAGTTCCGGACTCCGTCCACTTTAGAGACTTAAAAGCAGGTGAGTCCGACTCGATTCAAGTTTGGGCCACTAATTGTGGAAAGTCTCCGATGCCAATTAGATTCAAACTTTCACCAAATTCACCATTCTTACTTTTCACACAGCCAACAATTATTGTCCCACCCGGACTCGAAGTGAATGCTACAATTAAATATTCGCCAAAAGATGATCAGCCAAAATCTGCTGAACTTTTTGTTGAATGCCCAAAGCAAAAGATTTCAATTCCAGTCACAGCTACACCTCCAAGTCCTAGAATTGTTCCTGATACACAAAATATCAGACTAGGATCTATTCCTACAGATTTCGCCTACAAGTTCGCATTTTCAATGACAAACATTGGTGTAAGAGAAGGCTCATTCGAATTAAAATGGGAAAATGATATACTTTCTCTCAGCCCTTCAAGTGGAAATATTGCACCAAGTAAATCTGTCGAAATTTCTGCAACAATTAAGATACCTCAGCCAGGTCCTGTTACTATAAATCTCAATGTTAATGTCAAAGGATCATCAGAGCAAGTAAAACCAATCGTTATTACAGCAGAAGCAGTCGCTCATACTTTATCTCTCTCATATCAAGGAAAATCCATTAAAAGTTTCGATTTTGATACAGTCTTCTTTGGACAGAAACGTATTATTACAGCACAGCTCATAAACAATGGAGCTTCAAAAAGATCATTTGTGATTTTAGGTTCAGAAGACACCAACAAGGGAAAAGCCAAACCTAAACGACCTGCAGAAGAAGAGATTGTATTCAAAGCTTACCCATCTGAAGGAACTCTTGAGCCAAATGGAAAAATGGATATAGATTTCCAATTTATTCCTCCGATTCCATCCAAACCGATACTAGAAGATATAGATTTACAATTCAACCAAGTAAATACAATAGAAGTCGTGGAAACCGGACAACATTTGGAATTTTCAATGTCCGGTAAGGGAGTTCAAAGTTATTTGAAGCTATCTTCGTATGATTTTGTCTTTGACAAGTGCGAAATCGAAGCAAAAACAGTCAAAGAACTTACAATCTTCAATACATCAAAATTCCTTCCGATTGAATACAAAATTGAGCCAATTGCTCACTTCAGATTCGAGCCTTCCAAAGGTACAATACCAAAGGAATCATCATCAGTCGTAAAAGTGATTTTCTTCCCTAAAAATTACGGTGAATTCAATTTCAATACAAATGTCACTTTTAACGATGGTTTAGTTGTCAAAGAAATCAATTTAATTGGAGTTTGTGGGCAATTATCAGACAAACCATTTAGACGTGTTCCTGTTTACGAAACCAATGAGAACGCGAAATATTCCGCAGAACATCCAGACAGAAGGTTTACTGATGGTTTGGAAGGAATCAGACATTCCAGTCAAATGAGAGAAAGATTTGATGGATACATTACTGAGTATGCAGCCAAAAGAGAGTCAGTAACTCGTCTCCAACAGTTGAGATCGAAACTAAAGAGCGAAGGCGAAGAATACCTCAAAACAACACAAGGACAATTCACTAAAGAAGATTTGAAAGAATACGTGTCAACACAAATGAAAACTCTTAAGTCAAAACAAGCCGAAGAAGAAGAGAAAAATGATGATTTGTATAACGGTTTGCAACCACCCGAACCAAAGATTTTGGACCCTTCAAATCCTTTGTATTTCTCAAATACTTCAAAAAACGGTTATTCCTCTCAAAATGGAGATGATCCCGATCAAGTTTTGAATACAAAACGATCGCATAATGATGAGAATGTTCTTATCAAGAAGAAATTCAAACCGAAGCCAACAACACCTGCAGAAATTAATGAATGTTCTAAACCATTAACACCAGCACAACAATTATTGGTTTCTGCAAGTCATCAAACTGTTAATTTTGGCCATGTTTCTGTTTATTCAACATCAGCTAAATCATTTACAATAACTAATAACTTGCAGCAGCATATTGTTGTTTCCATGAAATACGAGTACGAAGAATTATCGAAATCATCACCATCATCACAAGTAATTTTGCCAAAACAAACTGCTGGTTTCGATATCAGATTCTTCAGTACAAAACAACAGAATTTCATGAGAACAATACAATATACAATCAACGGACATCATAATTACACATTTAATGTCTCTGCGCAAGTTGTTCCAATAGAATTACAATTATCAAGACAGATGATTGAATTCAGATTTTCGCCTGACTCTGTTTCACCTTACATCAAGGAATTCGTGACAATTATAAACAAATCGAATTCTATTGCTGAATATTCGTGGACAGGGTTAACTCCGGTTTTCAGTTTATCACAAACAAGTGGTAAAATCGATCCTGATTCAACACAAAACATCGAAGTTACTTATTTCCCACAAACTCATTCCCATGATGAAGCAACTTTGTTGTTGAACGTTTCAGGAGGTCAAACGAGATCTCTTAAATGTGTTGGTGATATTGGAGCTCCTAAATGTTCATTGAACAAGAAATTCGTCAATTTGGGATTGATACCTATCGGAATATTAAAATCTCAAGCACTAAGAATCAAAAATTCTGGTGATGACGATGCAATATTCAGCATTTCTTATGATAACACTGCTGAATTACAGATTATTCCAATGAATGGTCGTATTCCTGCACATGATTCACAGACATTACAATTGAATTTCAAGTCAGTACATGCTGCTGCATTTGATTTTCCTGTTAATATTCAAATCGCTGGTTCCAATCCATTGACATTTAATGTTACAGGACAAAGTGAATTACCACATGTACAATTATCTGTCAATGCTTTCGAGTTCGGAAGATTGTTTGTTGGTTCGAGTTCTTCTATTGAAGCAACAATACAAAATACCGGACAAATTCCTGCGATCTTATTCTTGGATTTAAGTGCACATCCTGATTTTAGAATTGAATATTCAACAGAACTCGCTGATGGAGCAAATAATGAAACGACAAACTCAATTTCTTTAGTTTCGAATCCGATTTTCGTTACTAAAAATGAGTATTTGCCAACAACTGAATCTACTTCAACAGCCATTGAGAGTCAAATCAATGAATCACAAGCAGCAATCTCTGAAACAAGTGATGATGACAATAACGGGTTGGTTTACAAGTTCTATTTATTAGAAGGAACATCAATAAAGTTCAATCTTGTTTTCCAACCTTCAACAGCTGCCGAACATTCATTTGAACTTCCTTTCACGATGATGAATGTTATTTCAGCATCATCTTTCCATTTACAACCAATTGTAAGTGCTGAAGCCATCAAAGCGCCAATAACTATATCAAGTACTGCATTGGATTTCGGAATCATGCCTATTTATAATCCACAAAATCCACATGCAAGATCAATTTCTCGTGTTATCAGTTTAGTAAATGAGAGCAAAAATCCAATTCCTTGGAGAATTGATAACTCAGCACTTGGCAATCCAGCTGCTTTCTCTTTCGAGCCATTCAATGATACAATAGCTCCTGGAGCAACAACTGTTGTTCACGTGTTATTCACAGCAAGAGAAGCTGTTCCTTATAACGTTCATTTGCCACTTTTAGTTAAAATGGCAAAAGAAAAAGAAGAATCAATGGTCAGTGAAATCCAATTAGCAGGTGTTGGAACATCAAAGCTCTTCTCAATATCCCAGCCAAATGTTGTTCTCCCGATTGTTCCTTTAGGCGTCAAATCTCAAATGACAGTTTATGTAAATAATGACGGTTTTATCGGTTCAAATTTGAGAGTACAAACATCAGCGAGCGAAACAAGCTTCCCAGTAAAAGTCAGTTTCCCTGATGGCAATCAGTTGTTGCATACAACTGTTAAACTACCTGTTGTCGTCAGTTTCCAGTCGAACAAACCAATGGCGTTCAGTACAATGATAGGTATAATTGACGACAGTGGAAATGGTTGTTCATTCACTGTTACTTGCGCAACAGATAATTCTGTTTTCACTTTGTATCCGTTCTTTTACTCAAACAAACCAGAAATTAAGTCTTCTAAAGGATCTCCAATAACTATTGATGCGAAAACAATTGAAACATCTTCTTTCCTTCCTTGTAGATTCCTCAACGCTGCAGATATAATTGAACTTAAAGGTCAAGAATGGAAATCAACTTATAATCCAAAAACTGTCAAATTTATTTTGAGATATTTGAATGCTTTATCGGTAAATACTCAAATTTCTGACTTCCCTGGCGATTTCATAAGAAACAACGGGTCCACACTATTAGAACTGGTTGAGAACATATCAGGAGGAAGACGTCCTAATGTGGATAACAGCGAGAAAGTGAAAGATGACATAAATTCACGACAACTCGACGCAATGAAGAAAATTGTCAGATTTTTGCAATCAATGGGATGTTTAGTTAGCCATATTAAACCAGAGTATCTATTAGATAGACAAGAATTCGTCAACGTCATGAGATACAGAATAACTAAACAGCTCCTTGGAATTGACTATTTCAACGCTCCAAGTTTGTCTTCTTTTGACCAAACAAAATTAAGTGAATTCACAAATTCGAAGTCATTCTCCAACGCTTTAATGCAGAGATTAAAGATTGCTGAGAATTTCTATTCAGAGCTAAGCAATGAGTGTTGGATGTTCATCATCATGCAGCTGTTCAAAGTTTTCATTGTTGGAAGAATCGATCAAGAAAGATTGAATCAACAACCTGGATTTTCTGATGCAGTAAAATCATTGACACAATCTACATCGAGATTCGCCAACATGGATGACACTTTGAATGAGATATGCAGACCGAACAAGAATGTTCCTTTGTCCAACATTTATTCAACCGCTGAATGCACATTGTTAAAATGGATTTCAGTTCATTCTTGTGTTCAATACCAAGATTGGCAGAAATCTGTAAATTGTTTTGATGCTTTATCAGATGCAACATGTTTTGCAGCCCTTCTTAAAGCACATACAACTGCTTTAAAGGTACCTCTTCCTAACCCTTTAGTTGATCATTCAACACCTGAAGACAACGCGATTTTATTCACTTCTTCATTGAAATCTTTGAAATTGGCTTTCAGTCCAACAGCCGATGAGATTTCTTCAAAGAGTGATTGTGTGTTGGCCATTGTTTCAGCTTATCTGTTTGAGACATTGCCAAGATTCATTCCTATCTCTCAAGTTGACTTCACAACAACTTTGCACAAAACAATTTCAAAAGCTGTTCAAATTCAAAATCCTTCGAAAGCAGAAATAACTTACAAAGCGGTTTTAGAAGGATCTGCTGCCTATTCACTTCCTAATGACTGTCTCGTCATTCCTCCTAACTCTTCCGCAGACTTGAATGTCATTTTCACTGCCAGAACAATTAAGAAACAAACAGCCAGATTGATTTTGACACCTTTGAGACCAAGATACATAACTTCGAACACAGAAGATGGAGAAACAATGCCGACAACGACAAGAAGAGAGTCCCATGTCCCTATATTCTCGGCGCCAATTGTAATTGACATTTACTCCGATGTGTCAATCGTTCAGCCTGATATGATTTCCGCTTATGAAGGAATCATTTATCAACCAACGAAAATTAACTTAAATGTCAAAAATTTCATTGGTGTCAAAAGTGAGGCAAAACTCTTTTACAAGATCTCGAAGATACAAGACGAGAACGGCAAACAAGTTGGCTCAAACAAATCTATTGCTACACAGATCCAAGAGTTCATAGCAAATCCATATGAATCATCAAAAGAAGAAATAGTTACAAGCCAATCAAAAACTTCCAATTTCACTTCACTTCTCAAAGCACATCAGAATTTCGTGATTGATCAGACACATGTTGACTTCATTGACGAGAATTCCACACAGACAGTTGCCATTGAGTTCTTACCAATTGATTTGTGCACTTACAGATTGTTACTTCTTTTCGAAGACACAAATGCAGGAGAATTCGTAATCCAAGTCGAAGCGAAGTCAATTTTACCAAATGCCGTTGAAGTTGCCGCAAATAAGATGAAATGTGAAGCAGGAAAGAAGACATCGTACTCTGTGAATGTTGATCCAATCAACCAAGCCTTGATTAAACAGTTGGCTTACAGTTACGAAAGAGTCAACAATTCCGGAAAATTTGCAAGCGACAGGAAACTTCAAGACATGATAACTTCAAGATGCAGAGAGATGGAAGCGATCTTTAAGTCATCATTCAACCAGATAAAGTTCAATGTCTCTAATTCTGCTTCGACTTATTTCGATATTCCAAGCGAATTAGTTCTTTCTAAAAACGCTGATCCGAAGACGAAACCAAATGCACTTCCTATCACTTTCAAACCGACAAAAGCTGGTGAATACCCTGTTAAAATTGTTTTGACGAGTAATTATGATGTCAGACTCTTTAAAGCATCAGCAACAGCTATTCCTGCTGTCAAAGAAATGTCGATCGAGTTCAATACTGTGTCTGGAAGACAAGTACATCAAGATATTCCTTTGACAAACCCTTCAGAAGAAGTTTGGAACTTCAAAGTCCAAACAACAGGAGATTCTTGTTTCAATGCCCCGCAAAGAGTATCTGTAAAGCCTGGAACAACTGGCCAATTAACAGTTAACTTTGTTCCATTAAGAGTTGGCCAATTCAAGGGCGAATTGATGCTCACAAACGCGTCATCAGAAGCAACAGTTATCTACAAATTAACAGGTGTTGCTGATGAACCTCCTGCAGAAAAGAAGATCAATGTTAACTGCAAAGCAAGAGTTCCTTTCGAATACGAATTGCCTGTTAAAGCATTCGTCAAAAACGCAACAGTTAAAGTCACCACGACTGTTCCAATCATTTCTTTCAAGCCAAATATTGTTTTCGAGAATGGATCAATAACTGAGCCATTTAAGTTCAATGTCATTGCACAAAGAAGTGGAGTTTCCGCAGGAACATTGACATTCACGGATATCGCAACAGGAAGTTATATTTGGTATGTTGTAGAGATCCATGTTGATTCACCAGCTCCTGAACAAACAATTACTGTTAACACATCGGCAAGAAAGAGTGCAACTGTATCTATAAAGATCCAGAATCCTAAAGACAGAACAACAACATTCACAGTTTCTCTTTCCGACGAAGATTTGTTTGGTTTGAAGGAATTCATCGTTCCTCCACACGGAAATATGACTTACGAATTGGTTGTTTCTCCTCTCAAAGCAATGAACAGGACTTCCTCTGTCTACTTCTACTCAGATGATGACAGCGAGTTCTGGTATGCTTTGAAGATTAACGCTACTGAAGCTCCAGGACAAATTTTGGCTCCGATGTCTTCTCCTCTTGGAAAATTCGCAACGACAACTGTCACTTTAGAGAACCCATTATCGAAGCAAGCGAATGTTAGAATAGAGAACACTAATCCTACAGCATTCCAGGTTATGGCCAAGCGTTCATTGCAGCTATTGCCATTGGAAAAGAGAAGAATAGAGATCAGATACATCCCGACAAGTGTTGGACAAAAAGAAACCGCCGAAATTTCATTTTTGTCACAAGATGTTGGTGATTGGACATATTCTTTAAGTGGTAATGGTAAACCTCCTCAGCCATTCTCTCCAACAATTGTTTCTTCGCAGATTGGTGTTCCTATGTCTGCCTTAGTTTTGTTCAACAATTCATTCCCTTATCCATGCAGATTCAACATTTCCATCGACAGCGAGTGCGAAGAAGGAGTTTTCCAATTCTTGGTCAGAAAGAAACTCTTCACTTTGGAGTGGTTTGGCGAGGAATACCAAGTTCCATTCACTTTCACACCTGTAACTAAAGGACAATTCACTGCCCACATCATTGTAACATTTGCAGGACCAGCACGTGGTGATTTACCAGATAATTCATCATTGTTGAGTTCTGTCAGATGGATTTTCCCAGTTATTGGAAACACTTTGACAGCAGCAGCTGAAGCCAAAGTAATCAAAGCAAGAGCCAATGAGTTTGTTTCTAATAACATTACATTGCCTTTAGTTGGAGAAACTGAAGAGTTCCAAGCAAGTGAATATTCAGTTCAAGTCAATTTGAATCAGACAAATGAATTTCTCAGACAAATTTTGGATATTAAACCAATAGAAATTCTCAAAGATGGAGATTCGCCTGATTTGATTGTGAACTGCAATTTCTCGCCAATGAGACCTTGCAATGGAACAGCACAGTTAAGAGTGAAGAATCCTCTTGGACAAGAATGGCAATTCGATTTAACATGTACTGCAGAAAGAGGAAAACCAATTGATACATTGCAAATCGAGTCACTTCTGAACAAAACAGGTGAAGTTTCAATAACTTTGCCAACTGTATTCAGAAGCCAGACACCTTTCCACGCGTACATGATTTCAGGAAGTGCTTCTGAGTTCACGGCAACTCCGGAACATGGTTTCATCGAACCTCAACCTGGTCCAAACACTGAGACATCAATTAAAATAATTTTCGCTCCGAAAATGTACGGAAAAGTGCTTCGAGGAATGCTCGTTATCGACACTTTGGATGCACAGTTCTTGTTTGATGTTGTCGGAAAAACTCCTGAATATGTTCCTCCAACTGTAACTGCAGGAAGCAGATTAATGCAGTTGCAAACAACAAGGCAATCTGTTCCTTCGAAGAATTCGACAAAGAGACAAGAATCTTCAATGTTAAGGAACTCAACAAAGCCAAGAATTATTTCTCCAAACCAAGGAAAACATAAGATTATTTAATTTTGTATTATCAATGTATAATTGTAATATATTAATAAATATGTTTGATTATTTTTATTAACAAATTTTTATAAGATTGATCTTTTTTTATAAGAATAAAAACAAAATTTCAATATTATCCTAAAGCCGTACAAAAACTCGTAGAAAATTTAAAAATCTCCATAATTGATTAAATTTGTAACTCCTTTAATGATGATTGTGCAATAAAATATTAGGAAATTTTTTCATAATTAATTTTTTGTTGAAATCCTTATGCAAAATAGCAAAAATTTTAAGCTTATCAGACATCCTTGAATATACAACAATTTCAAGGGATATTAAATATAAAATTGAGATATATTATAATTTTCTTATGAAAAAAGATAATGACGCAAAATTTATTAAATAGAAAACGAAATTTAATACTCAATCATAAAAATAAAATAATAATAAATTAATTCAAGAGAGGATCAATAACATTGCTCCAGTCATCAATTGTAGAATCGGAAGAGAGATCGGATGCTACACCATTAATGTAGAATGTTGGTGTTCCGTCGATGTTATGAACGGCAGAATATTTGAATTCGATTCTTGTGTTCATTTCCTGTGTTCCAAATGCCTTTGTAAGATCGTTTACTGTAATTCCTAATTTTTCTGCTGCCCATTTAAGAGCTTTCTTTTGCATATCACCAGCTGTCACGGATTTAACTTCTGAGCCCAAAAACATGCTCTGATTGCCATCTGCATATAGGCAATTTAAGAGAATTGGTGCGTAGGATGTGTTGATGGATTTTGCAGCCATAATAACTTTAGAAACCATGAAAGTCCATGTGTGATATGGTAATGGTAATAAGTGGATAATGAATCTAGCGTTATCTTTGTATTTTGTTATTGCTGCTGACACTGCAGACCACGAATCTAAACAATCTGAGCATAATGGATCAGCATACATCTCAACAATGATATCCTTAGCGTCTGGGTTATAAACAATGCCCGGAGGACGGCTAGGAATTGGACATGATAATGCTTGAAAAACAAAGAATGAAAGCATTAAATAATAAAAAGTGACGATTTTATTGGCAAACTCTTCACCATTCATCAACGAATAGAATTACTAGCACCATGAATAGAGAAATAAAAATTTGAGAACATGTGTGTTAGTTTAAAATGTATTAGAGCATTCGAATATGCGATATAGATATAAATTCAATAAAATTCAAAAGATAAGTTTAATTCTCATTGTTTTCTTTTAATCCTTTTGTTCTTTATATATTTTCTATCCTTTAATCAGAAGTGATATCTTTATCATTTCGAAATTAAAAGATTGCAAGGATGATAAAGGAAGTTGATTTAAATTTTTATGTTTATCGAACTTATTAATTAACGTGTATATGAAAGGGCCATCTATGAAAAGTGATTTTTATTTGTCGGCAAAAAAATTGAGGAAATTAAAAACTGCAATTATGTGGAGGGAAAAAAAAGAAAAATGATTTAGATTTTCTCACGACTTTTCCCAGAAATCGCATAAAAAAAATGAATAGGTTCATAAGTGATACTTCTGGCCTATTTGATGAATTATTTCCTCATTGTGAAGCATACAATGATGCATTTGCATCATTATATGCTTTGAAAACTTATGACAACGCGGAGTTGAACAAAATTTACCAAAAGATCAAAATTAATTTGATAGATTCTAAAATATCTTCAGCTGAAGAGATTATTAGAACTATGTCTGAGATTTTTTTATATAATAATTGTTATTTAAGATCATACTTCACAATTTTCAAATTGAGCTATGAAGAATTTCATCCGAATCAAGTATTGAACATAAATCCTCTTTTCGATTACTTTGTTTATAAAGAATATGGAAAATCACTTGATAAAAATAACTTAGAAAAAAATTTCAAAAGATATTCTTGGAAAGATTTTTCATTAGATATTCATCAAAAATACACAATATATGAAGCCATTATGCATGACAATAAAGAGCAATTTATTTCGATCGCAGAAAATAATGATTTTGATGAAAAACAATTACTATCAAGCGAATTCTATCCGGAAAATAACAACCGCTATACATTGCTTGAATTATGTTGTTATTATGGAGCAGTTGATTGTTTTAAATTTATTAGGACAAAGTTCGATTCAATAATTACAACGAAATGTCTTGAATTATCATTTTTAGGTGGCAATCCAGAGATAATGCACGAATGTTTGAAAACATGTTATCCAAATGAAAAGTGTATGACCAATGCTATCATTTCCCACAACATTGATTTTGTAACTTTTTTGATGAATGAATACGAATTAGCAATTAATATTGAGGAATGTCAAAGATATCATAACATTCAAGCATTTTTGGTTTATTATGATTGCATTAATATGAATGACATCAACGATTGCTACATTCAATCAATAAATTTCAATCATATAGGAATAATTGAAAAAATACTTTTTCTTGGCGCAGATATTAATGCAAAAACTAAATCTGGTGGTACTGTTCTTTATTTTGTATTGCAAAGAAAACTGAACATATTAGCAGAGTTTCTTTTATCACGTGGTATTTCAATTAATGCAAAAGATAATGGTGGATTAACAGCTCTCCATCTTTCAATGAAATTGCAAAATAAAAGTATTATGGAATTTCTTTTATCGCATGGTGCAGATGTAAATATTGGTGATAACTTCGGATTAACATGTCTTCATAATGCAGTATGGAATAACAACAAAGAAATAGCAGAACTTCTCCTTTCTAATGGAGCTAATGTTGATGCCAAAGAAAGCATGGGATTAACAGCTCTCCATTATGCTGCGATGAATAATTATCAAGAACTTGTAAACCTATTGGCATCTCATGGTGCAGAATTAAATGCTAAAGATGATAATGGGAAAACTGCACTTATTTCTGCAGCAGAATGGAATAGAAAAGAAACAATGGAGCTTCTTATCACTCTTGGTGCCGATATCAATTCGAAGGATAATAATGGGAAGACTCCCCTTATGGCTGCAGCAGAATGGGATAGAATAGAAACAATTGATTTTCTGATTGCCCATGGTGCGGACGTTAAAGCAAAAGATAACAAAGGGAAAACAGCATTAAATTATGCAGCATCGCGGAAAAATAGAAACACAATAAAAGCTCTAAACGAAAAGGACCATAACCCAAGATAATTCAAGATTAGCTTTTGTTATAAAATTCAAATTTTACAAAATATGTCACGTTTTTTCTACGTTAATTGAAAATTTTTTTAATATGAGTGTTTATTTTACTGCTAAGCCTGAATATTTTAAATTTATACGAGATTTAGAGGATGAAGGTGAGGAGTATCGGCAACTCCACCATAAATTTCAGACTCTTGCCCAAAAATCGAAGGAAGAATTTAAGCAAAGCAGAAATAAAATAAACGCAGCCATGAATACTATTAAACCACCTGTTAGAGGAATCAGAACAGCGGAAATCCCATCGGTTCTAAAAAAGAAACCAGAAAAAAGGGCGGCAACTCAAACAGCTAATTTACACCCAAATCCAATATTCGGACAAATACAAAACTCTAAGATTCCTACAACAGTCTATCATGATGCTGTTCCTGCAAGGTCAAATGGGGCACAAAGAATTCTCAATCCGAAACGTTTACAGAAGTATAGAGAAAACAATAGGGAACCACCAATGCTTATAGGTAGAGGAGTAAATTCCATTGGCCATGATAATCTAAATATGGATTCTTTATCTTTAAGTAATTATCATTTTGATATCGTGAACTGAAAACTTGTTTGTATTGTATGTTGAAGTACGCACTGTCTTATTTCATCTTTTCTCATTTTTTTTATTTTCTTGAATTATTCCGAATTCAAGATTTAAAAGCAAAGAGCAATTCAAGAATACTAGTTTCTAACGCATCGACTACATTATCAGCATTCTTTGTTTCCTAGCAGAAATTATTTCGTATTCATTCTTTGCGCACCTAAAACTATCCAATTCATTCGTAATTTTACCACAAATGCAGCAACTCAGTTGCATCGGTACAACTTTCGATTCTAGATATTTTTTTTTTTGGAACATCTTTTCACTTAATAAACTTTCGAATATGCAGCATGCTCCTAATTCCAATACTACATGACTTTTCTCGAGTCTTAATAAAAAATGTTTTCTTTATTTCCTATTTCATTCATATTTTTTTCCAATATTGATGATTTTTGGATATAATTCATAAATACAATGGTTGTTGAATGATTGTATGGTTCACAAAAAGTTAGTATTCAAAAGGATATTCGATATTTTTAGCATCGTTGATGTTTTTTAAGTTTTGTAAATGAATAGACATGGCAACTTGATGTAGGTCCTAGAAAAATCATTCTGATGGTTTCTCAAAATCCAAAAAAATTGAATTTGAAAAAATAATTTGAAAATTTGTTAAAAATATCATCAAAACTGAGAATTTAAAATATTTTTGGAAATTTTCTCATTGACAAAACCTTTTATTTATAATATTTTACATATTCTCTATTTAAATCATGTGTCAGGTTATTTAATTCGATAAAAAATTTTTGTTGAAATAAGTATTTTAGAGTTATTCTGGCAAACACACCATATAATATAACCAGTTATCATATTTATTGCATCAAATATGTTAGATTGATGAAAGACGATTGAAATTCTTTTATTCCTTTGGTTGAACTTAAGAAGGACTCAGGTTCAATATCGCCACTACAGAAAGTTAATTTAAAGACTGTTATTCATGCGTATATTTGCCATCTCTTCGAGGAGATAAAGATAAATTCAATTTTGTTATTGGTGTAACAAAAATTATTACTCATCATATGCTGACTTCAAAACGATATTCCAAATTCTGATTTAAAAATCCAATATGTCACTTTTTGATAAAAATACGATGAATCAAGAAGTGTTATCAACAGATCGAAATCCATTCAAACCTTTACCATGCATTTTTAAGTCCCTCTTATACAATCCATTATTTAGTGATTTCACTCTGTTTTTACCAAACGCACCTCCAGGAAAAAAGCAATATATTCCTGTTCATCGCTTTATCTTCGACGTTCGCTGCTCGTTTTTCCATGTATTTTTCGAGAGAATGCCGAATGAAAAGACCTTAACTCTTTGTTTTCCACAATGGGCAGCACCAGACGTTTTTACAGTCATTGAATACATATATACATCAGAGCCAATCAATATTACGAACGAAAACATCGCTGCTATCGCGTTTATTTCATTAATTTGGGATTGCAGTGAATTAATTAAATTAGCAACTGATTTTATCATTCATAAAATAGATCCAAAATACTCTCTTGATACTCTCAACAAACTTTGTAATATCATTAAGCATGATGCACCTGCTATTCAAAAACTTTTGAATATGGTCGTTAATAACATCGCAATTTTTAATCCAGATGATTTCAACGAGCTTCAGTTCGATCTCTTCGAGTCAATAATTAATACCGTTTACTCCAAAAGACCAGAAGATATTGCTGCAGAAGCTTTATGTAATTGCATCGAACACTACTTCATTGCCAACGTTGACAAGCTCGGCAAAGATGAATTTCGCGTTTTAGTACAAAGATTTATGATGAAAACTTATCATAATGGCGTAATTACATTGTATAAACATGCTATTCGCCTTAATTGGTCAATTGCTCATTGCGAAGCTAAGATTCTCCACTCGTGGCTTCACTTAGATCAGAACAAACTTGCTACAATTCCTGTAGATCGCTTAGCCGTGATTTTGAACGAGAATTATCTTAATTGCGGTAGCGAAGATGAACTTTTCAAGTTTATTCTATTAGTACATGAGGTACAACCCACTGCTGACCTTACTCCAATATGGAAATGCCTTCGTGTTCCAGCATTAACCGAAGAATGCAAAGAAAAATTAAAAGAATGCGGAATTGCACCTCAATTCGTCATCGACGCAATTAACAGTGCAGGTCGTTACATTGATTTCCGTCGTTTGCCAAGAGCAAGGACACATTGTTTGATTATCGGAGCTGCTGACAACTGGGCGCTTGAAGATCTCAAGGAATTTATGGGATTCGCAGGTTTCAACCCCAAAAACATCACTGCAATGCGCGCAGCTCCAGATATGGATGCAGATTTTTACAAATTCCACGCAATCCTTGTATTTGGCTTCTATAAATTCCCACCGAGCCTTTCTAGTAAGATAGCTACATACGTTTCCGACGGTGGTGGCCTTGTCGTCGCTTTCGGAGCTCATAGAAATGATGATTTCGGAATTGGCGAACCAATACTCTCAATGCTCCCAATTGAGGCATTTAGACAAGAAATCGCAGAGGTTTGCTACGTTCGCGCTCCAACGGACTCGAATTTCAACGATGGAGTAGATATTGCAAGTGAAGAGAAAGAACAGATCTTTACTGGCTGCAAGAACATGAGAATGCTCTTCTCCGTTAAAGAAGGAGCCAGCGTTATCTCAAGTTGGGATGATGGAGTTCCTTTTGTTGTTATTCAGAACAGAACAGAAAAGCATGGGACAATAATTGTATTTAATGCAAGTCCGGTCTCAAATGAGATATTCCCTGAACAATGGAGTAAACATGACAAGACAATGGCAAGAATTTTGTCGAATTGCATCATCACGGCTTCCAACAAGGTTTTTTCAAAGGCTTCGAAGGACTGATTTATTATCAATATATTATATATAGTATTTTAAATGTAATTTGTTTTAAAAATTTTAATTTTTTTTCCCCTTTCAATAAACTATTTATTTACCCTTTTCTAATGATTTATGAATTATCTAAATTTGTTTTTAAGGGTTGGTTCTGATATTTATTGATTTTTTTTTTTTTTTGAACTATACATCTGATTTGTAATCCATGGTTTCATAGATTTAAACCCTTTAATATAATAACAATTTTCAACTTAATCATTACAAGCATGTTTGAATATAATCATCCGGATGAAAATCTTATTGCTTCGACTTTTCTATTGTTGTTGTATCATTTAATACCTATGAACTTAATTAAAGTTGATAAATTATTTCCGAAATCTTTGTGATCATAGATTTCCGCACGTCTAACATATTATTTATTTCTTATAATGAGCTTAAAAGATGTTCATATATTAAAATACAAATATGTCCTTTTAAAAAAATACTTACCGTTAAATTTTATATAGGGAACAGGACAAATTTGCCACACGGCACTTTTTTTAAAAGAAAATTAATGGAGCGGAGCGATACTCTGCTGCAGGAGCCCCAAGGCTCCCAATCATTACGAAAGGGAGCCTCAGGGCTCCTGAGAATCCATCAGCAGAGGCCTTTTCATTTGGCCTCTGCTGATCAAAGATTCGGCGAAGCCATTCTTCGTCTCAGGAGCCCCAAGGCTCCCAATCATTACGAAAGGGAGCCTCAGGGCTCCTGAGAAACCTCTTTGAGAAGGTTTTCTTAGAGAAAACCTTCTCAAAGATGATTGTCAGCATTCACTCAAAATCTACCAAGAGTTTCAAAGTTTCAAATCTATCTGAAATGAAGCTTTGAATCTCTTGTATATCTAATTGTAGAGGTACCTTTTCAAAATGTCTTCTATTGATTAAATTTAATCAGTAAAAGTCATTTTGAAAAGGTACATCTCTATAATTGCTATTGAGCATTCACTCTTGGAACCTTGGAGCTCTTGTGTAGTGCATGAAAACTCCAAGATTCTAGCATAAAACATATATCATAGACAGAATTTCTTCAAATATAATTTAAGGTTATTTTTTTAAAAAATTAGAAAAGCGTAATTTAAGGTTATTGAAAAAGTGACACTTAGCAAATTTGTCCCGCACTCATTTTATATATGATACCGTTAAAATTTAAATACGATTCCAGTAAAAATTAATACGATACAAGTGAAAATTTTCGAAAAAATGCACGTTAAAAATTGAGACGTTTCGTGGCCTTTTACGATTTTTTAATGTCCGACAAAGACATTCATCCAAATAAATTTAGCGAACTGCGAAGTATCGGTAAATACTACATTGATTCATATAATGCGTTGTATCAGCTGAAAACTGAAAAGGAAGAAGATTTAAACTCAATTTACAAACTGATCAAAACAGAATTGATTGATTCACATAAACACCCTCCCCAAATAATTATTCGAGACATTTTAAATATAATTCCGTATAATAATCGCTATACAAAGTCATATTTATACCTTGCCAAACTCTTATCTGATGATTACCATGTCACAGAGGTCAACTGCGTTGAAACTATTTCAAAATTCCTGTTTTACAAAGAATATTTTGAAATAGACAAATCTGCCGATTTTGAAAACATGAATTCAGAAAATCTTGAAATTCATACAGAAGATACAATTTACATAGCAATTATGTATAATGACTTAGAAAGATTCATTACATTCACTGAAATAGATGGATTTGATAAAGATCAAACACTTGAGAATAGTTTATATCCAGTTTATTATCAAGGATATTCATTACTTGAATTATGTTGTTACCATGGAGCAGTTGATTGTTTTAAGTTGTTAAGAACGAAATTTAGCTCAGAAATAACTCAAAAATGTCTTCAATTTTCATTTTTAGGCAGAAACATAGAGATCTTGAGTGAATGTTTGAAATATCAAACACCAGATGTAGAATGTATGGAATATGCAATTATTTCACACAACATTGATTTTTTTACATTCTTGATGAATGAATACAATATAAAGATCGATTTATTTTATTGCGCAAAGCATAATAATCTTGAATCATTTTTAGTTTATTTCGATCAAACTAATGATATTAACAAATTCTATATTAATTCTGGAATGTTTAATATTCCATCTCTTTGTGAATATTTCCTATCAAACGGTGCAAATATCAATGAAAAAGATAAATATGGACGAACATCTCTTCATAATTCAACCTACAATAATAGTAAAGAAATAGCCGAACTTCTTATTTCACAAGGTATAAATATCAATGAAAAAGATAATTTTGGACAAACAGCTCTTCATTATGCTGCACAAAAAGATAGTAAAGAAATAGCTGAACTTCTTATTTCTCAAGGTATAAATATCAATAAAAAAGGTAATGATGGACAAACCGCTCTTCATATTGCAGCAGAAAATAATAGTAAAGGAACAGCCGAACTTCTTATTTCTCAAGGTATAAATATCAATAAAAAAGATAAACATGGAACAACCGCTCTTCATTATGTAGCAGAAAATAATAGTAAAGGAACAGCCGAACTTCATATTTCACAAGGTATAAATATCAATGAAAAAGATAATTTTGGACAAACAGCTCTTCATTATGCTGCACAAAAAGATAGTAAAGAAATAGCTGAACTTCTTATTTCTCAAGGTATAAATATCAATAAAAAAGGTAATGATGGACAAACCGCTCTTCATATTGCAGCAGAAAATAATAGTAAAGGAACAGCCGAACTTCTTATTTCTCAAGGTATAAATATCAATAAAAAAGATAAACATGGAACAACCGCTCTTCATTATGTAGCAGAAAATAATAGTAAAGGAACAGCCGAACTTCATATTTCACAAGGTATAAATATCAATGAAAAAGATAATTTTGGACAAACAGCTCTTCATTATGCTGCACAAAAAGATAGTAAAGAAATAGCTGAACTTCTTATTTCTCAAGGTATAAATATCAATAAAAAAGGTAATGATGGACAAACCGCTCTTCATATTGCAGCAGAAAATAATAGTAAAGGAACAGCCGAACTTCTTATTTCACGTGGTGCAAATATCAATGAAAAAGATAATTTTGGACAAACCGCTCTTCATAAAGCAGTAATTCATAATAATAAAGAAACAGTCGAACTTCATATTTCACAAGGTATAAATATCAATGAAAAAGATAATGATGGACAAACCGCTCTTCATATTGCAGCAGAAAATAATAGTAAAGAAACAGCCGAACTTCTTATTTCACGTGGTGCAAATATCAATGAAAAAGATAATTTTGGACAAACCGCTCTTCATAAAGCAGTAATTCATAATAATAAAGAAACAGTCGAACTTCATATTTCACAAGGTATAAATATCAATGAAAAAGATAATTTTGGACAAACCGCTCTTCATAAAACAGCACGTTATATAGATAAAGAAACAGCCGAACTTCTTATTTCACGTGGTGCAAATATCAATGAAAAAGATAATGATGGACAAACCGCTCTTCATATTGCAGCAGAAAATAATAGTAAAGGAACAGCCGAACTTCTTATTTCACGTGGTGCAAATATCAATGAAAAAGATAATTTTGGACAAACCGCTCTTCATAAAACAGCACGTTATATAGATAAAGAAACAGCCGAACTTCTTATTTCACATGGTGCAAAAATATAATATTCTTATCTAAGATACTCTTTTTTTCTTTTTCTGATATTTTCAAATATGGATTTCATTAGAAATAAATAAAAAACAATATTAATGAAATGAAAATAAATTTTAATTCCCATCAATTCAAAATTTGATTTTAACAAAACTATATATTTTTCAGTGAGTTGCAAAGAAGTTTTTTAAAAATATAATAAAAGATATGTTTATTCATAGACAATACAAAATAAAATAACAACAGGATGTTTTGATATGAGAATAATTTTGAATAGAAATTTCGTATGACCATGAGCAATTTTCAGTTCTCTGAGGGTACAAAGAGAGCACTGGATGTAAGAATGCGTTTGGCGAACGCAGGAAGGATAATTTCTACGTCATTTTGAGAAATTGAATTTGATTTGAAAATTTGAGGAAAAAGCCAATATTTAAGGGTGCACTTACGCCCCTATGACATGGCTTTCAATTCAGGTGTTTAAGGTTAATTTTCAATGACGCTTCACGCCGATTGTCAAAAATTTGAATTAAAGTCAGATGGGCGTAAGTGCAGCCTTAAGCGAGGAAGAATAATGGAATTCAAATGTGGAGCTAGAGACTTAAATGAATCAGGTATATTATTAAAGATTAACCCTAAATTAAAGCTTGCCTATTATATTATTAAAATTTTTCTGTCACTTTTTATTCAATCACTAGAAAAAGCCGAGAGTCGATACGAACAGCAGACTTTTTTTTCGTACCCCCTCTCAATTTTTTTTTTCAGTTTTCGTACTTTTTTACAAAGCATAGTATTTGATATCCAATGTTTGCCTTTGATCAGAACTTGTCTTTCTCCTGTTCATATTTCAATCGCTAGTCTAGACATATATCACATCAAATATCATATTTGATTATTTACAATTGTTTAAAAGATTTTACTAGCACAAGCATAATGTTTTGTGCAAAGTACAATTTCAATGTGTTAATCTATAAAACTTGAATTTTATTGCATATGCAATTAGGCATTTTTTTTAAAATAGAGTTTTGAAGATAAGCATATATGAGAATGATATGTACTTGTTATTGTAAATACATTTATTGTTATAAATTTACTCAATTATCATTGATGATGAAATAAATATTTTATTATATAAAAAAGAGTGTTTATTCATTATAAATAGAGTTCCGTTAAGCAAATATTTTATTTGTAACAGGTAAGCCCTAAATTAGCATGTTTGAAATATTGAGATCAAATATTTGCATGCAATCAATAAATTTGCTGCAAAATTATAATCTCAAGCATGTACTATTTTGAAACAATAAAGCATCAGAGAGCCTTTTCACTATGATCTTTCAGAAAATGAAAGATCATAGAAAAACTACCCTTTATAGAGATGCCCTGACCTCAACAAGGGTCAGAGCCTGTATCTGTATGTCTTTCAGGGCCGAGATAAGAGGATATCGTCAATGATGTGGGCGATCTCCGTCAAACTCGGCCCTGAGGATTAGTATTGGAGGCTCTGACACATGTTGAGGTCAGAAATTCGGGTTTGCTGTTTCCCTCCATAAAAACCAGAATTTATCACCTCGGGGAACGTTTCCCAGCACTTTCCCACCAGAATCGGCCACCTTACATGAACCTAGATGATTATATTAAATTGCAATTCCAAATATGTTTTAATCGGAAAAATAAAGAATGAAAACATTGATACTAGCATCCATAAAACGAGTTAATTCTTTATTTATCTAGGATTAATTCTTTATTTTCTTTTGTGAGAATCTGGCAAATTCTGATTGCACTTCACGCCGATAAAAAGTAAAATCGGAAAAGCTATGATTTTCAAAATCCGAAGTTAATTTCAAAAACAACAAGTGTAAGAATAATTATATAAAAACAACCAATAAAAAGGTATACAATGTAAAGATATAGAATTTTTTTTTGTAACGCTTGTCAAACGTTAGACTCCCCAAATGTCTTTTGAGAAAGCGAAGAGCATCATCGCTGAGTCCGAAAGGGAACTCCGCAAAGAAATATCAAAGATTATAGATGAAAGGAGTGTTCAGAACAAAGTTCTTGAAGAGGCAAAGCAAACTGCAGAAATTCAAGCAAAACATTTCCTAGATGATGAAGTAGCTCCTCCTCCAGAGATCCCAGGCATTTTAGCAGATAGTGACGAGAAAGATGAATATCTTTTTGTTCTCGAATACCTCGAATCTCTCGGATTGAAAATTACACCAACAGTTCTTAGATATGAATCACAGCATCCAGAAGTTCAATGCGATCGCAAGAAACTCGCTCGCAATTATAATCTTAAAAACTACGATAGAACACCTCTTCTTGTTCAATTAATCGAAGAGCGTCTTAGAAATATGGAAGTTACTACTACAATGAACTAGATATGATTTTTAAAACTTACTGTATACGTCAGAATATAATAATTAGAAAAAGAAATTTTTCATATATAATTCGATCGAATATTATGTCGTATAACTGCTTGATTGGAATCAATTGATCAATGGTTTTTTGAAGATTTCTATTTGAAAATTCCAATCTTTTGAAATTTATGAAATGAAAACAATTTTTTTTCTAAAAATTCATTTCGATATAGCTAATCATTATACAATGAAATTTCATGATGAAATAATTATCATTTTTATTGGTTTTTATTGACAATAATATCTAAATAACTGATTTCAATATCAATTTATAAATAACTTATTTTAATCAATGCCCGCATTGTGTCACATAGCATTTTGTAAGGAGATCTGCTTTTTTTCTTTTGGGAAAGGAATGTAGAGTCTTCTTTCTATGATGTTTCCTGAAGATTTTTATTGAATACTTTACAATGTAAGTACTAAAATGTTTTTGGGCTTCTTCTAATGGAATATAAAGAAAATATCGATACTAATACACAAAGAGATATAGAAAACACACAACTAGATGCCCAAAAAGACTATTATCTATTTGAAAGTTTTGCAACTCAATTAAAATTTTTAACTGTTTCAAGAGAAATGCTAACCAATGCAATAAAACTGTTTAATAGCAAGATTCAAAGTGATATTGACTCATTTCCAAACATATCTTTTTTACCAGAAATATTTGTACAAGAATTCACTAAATTTATGCACGAAAACTTTTTTAATGATTCTGAACCGATGAAAGAGTTCTTTGCTACACTAAAAATATTAATTTCAAATGCAGAAAGCTTTAATTTTCTTGTTGTAATCGGAATCTTCGATGAGATAAGTTCAGCATTTGAAAATGGAGAGAATGTACTTACATTTATTGAAATATTTGACCTAATTACAGAAATATCAGAAAATTATCCAGATGCTATCGAATATTTTGAAAAAATCGACTATTTTTCATCTTTAAAGTACTGGATCACTCAACAAGGAACTGAAGAACATTATCTCAGATTTTTTTCTTCTAATATCTCTGAAAATAGCACAGATAACTATATTTTGCAATTTCTTCAGATAATAACCATGACAATTCAGTTCGATCATGTACAAAACCCAGAAAATTATATTTATTCATTAAGTACATTGTTTTCAGTAGATTTTTCAGATTATGTCAAATCCCAACTTGAAAACAATCAAATAATCATCGATTTCATATTAAAAACAATGATGCAGCAAGAGTATTCTGATGTTTGCATTCCATTTATTACAAATTTGCCGGGAAAAATAAATATTGATTATGATCCATTTATTGCAAATCTGATGATCCTATGGAATGAAAAAATACAACCACAATATATACTACAGTTCTTTATTGAACTAATGATTAATTTTGAAACAAAAAATTTTGTTCATGATTTAATCCCAATATTAGTAGAAATTCCACAATATTATTCGAGCTTGGAGTTCGATTCTAAGGATGTATGTAAGTTTTTTATCATAATTTGTCTTCTCAACTTACCAAAATCAGATTTTGGCTCATTCATGACAGAAGAGTTCCAAGAAATCCTAATTGAAATGCATGAAGTCACAAAATACCAAAATCAACTTTACAAAGTTTATTTACGAATTGTGACTGAAATTAACCAAGATTTTCGAAATAAACTTGAGAATATAGCCGAAGATATTGCAGATGAAGAGATTAATGAAGAAGAGGAAGACTCTGAATACCAAGATTTAATACTCCAGGTTTTATCTAATTGAGAATGATGATTTACCATTCTGTATCTATTTTGTTACTTATAAAAATCTATATTAGACATATAAACTTAGACATTTTTTAGATTTTGATAGATTCTGTCTTTTTTTTACATTTTTAGCAAAGAATAGAATAAATTTTTGAAATGTATACAAACAAAATTCATCTATATTAGTAAAACTTGCTTTCGATGGAAAAAATTTTGAAAAAAATATAACGTTTCATATTGGCCAAGGCGACCTTTTAATCGAAAAAGTAGAAGGTAATATGAAAATATTTTAAAATAATTATAAGAAATGTACGGGGGTATTTTGTAAAAAAATATTTCGGATTTTTAGCAAGGATAGTAGTCCTGGACAAGATTGATAACTTCCTGGAGCTTTCTTTCTTCAGCGCGAGCCTTAACTTCAGCGGCATTTTGTGGTGTTAAGAGCTTCTGAAGGTTGTTCATAGCAAGGAAATCAATTTCGAGAGGATCGCGAAGCTGATAGTTCTTGCCAGCTCCGAAGAGATCGACAAGAGCAACAGCATCTGTTGGGTCGAGTCTGCCAGTATAGATATAGCCAGCGAACATTTCAAGAGCTGCCTTGCACATATTTGGATCACGGAACTGAAGCATTGTTGAGTTAGTTTCAAACTGTGAGCGGAAGAAGCCGGAACGAGCATAGAGCATGAAACGATGAACGTTGACGCGATCTTCGGAATCACGTGGAATTAAAGCAAAGTCCCATGATGATTCATCATCGAGGAGTTGCATCATATCGCGATGATATGTTGATTCGAAAGGAATTGAGTCAACAACTTTGCATGTCTTGAAAGCTGGAAGATTTGTTCTGGCGACTGGGGTATTTGCGTAAAGGTGCTCAAGAATTGCTTGAATTGTGTTATGTGGAAGCATCTGAAGCTTCTGAAGAGCCTGTGCTTTTTCGCGGGCATAGAATTGCCAACGGTGCTTGATTAAAGGCTCGTAAACATGGACAGACCATTGTCCATTTCTTGCCTTGATTTCAATCATCTGTGAAGCCCATGGGAATGAAGGTTGCTCAGACATCAGATATCTTTTTGCAAAATGGGGGGCATACAAAAACCGCACTATCGGTTTGCATCGTCCAGATATTTTATCTATCAAACAAATATAATTTACTATTTTTGGTTGTACTATAATTTACTCAGTACGAATATTAAAAAATTATTAAATTGACTGTCTTTTTTTTTCTTTCATCTTTGGAGAAATGAACAAAACTTTCAATACCATCATCGACCACTTAGCTATAAAAAGGCCGGTATCCAATGCTGAGCTTAGTACAATCCTCAACGGCCGCCTTTATCATTGAAATTTCAAAATTTGGCCAAAATTTTTTGAAAAGTTAAATCGCCATCTTAAATATTTGCATCGCAGTGATATTAAATTTGCAAAACATTCAAAAAATCTATTTTTGTGGGAATATTTTTTTACGACAAAATTTCTCCAACTTCATAAAATTAGCAACAAATTCCGAAAATCCGAACATAGGCACTTTTTATAGATTCTGTTGTTATACGATATCGTAATCCCTTGAACTATGCAGATAAACATCGATTTCGTTTGTAAATTTTTCATTTTTTTCCCTATATCGTCAGATGATTTTGTTAAATAACTTAAAAATTCAAGACTTAAGAATAGATTTGAAGTAATCCGAAAATACGATTATCTGAATTAAAATTTTCAATTTTATTAACTCAGAAATATTAACTTGTATAGATGAACATTAATATCTCAACATGGAAAATATATTTGGATTCAATATCACGCATAAACATACAAATATTTTAAATTCAAGAAATTAAATATGAATTGTCTTAGAAATAATAGTTTTGGCAGCTTCCAAAACAGCTTCAGATAGTGTAGGATGAGGATGGCATGTCTCAGCAATTGCATCAATCTTCAATTTGTTTCTAATTGCAATTGCTCCTTCCATTATCGCTTCTCCAGCGTTAGGACCAACAATCTGCATTCCAAGAACAGTTCCATCCTCTCCACAAACAAACTTTACGAACCCTGTTGGATCACAAATGATTCTAGCCCTTGAATTTGCAGAATAGGGGAACATCCCCACTTTAATTTTGAGAGCTTGTTTGGCCGCATTGTTCTCGGTGAGGCCAACCGTGGCAATTTCGGGATTAGTGTATATAACGGAAGGAATTACGTTTGGATTGTATGAAGATTCTAGTCCAGCAAGCATTTCTACGCATGCAATTCCTTCTTCTTCGGCTTTCTGAGCGAGTTGCGGGCCTGGAACGATGTCTCCGATAGCGTAAACGTTCTTTTCTGAGGTTTCAAATCTGTCGTTGACTTCTATAAGTCCATTTTTGAGACGTTTGAGATTTAATTTTTCTAGTCCGAAACCATCGAGATGTAACCGGCGACCAATAGCTATCAAAGCACGTTCTGATTGTAATTTCTGGTCTCCGATAACAACTTCGACGCCATTTTCTGTTTTTGTGCATGAATCAACACCTTTTCCAAGGACAAACTCCATTCCACGTTTCTCAAGAATATCCTGCATGAAGCGACCAATCGATGGATCTACAGAAGGGCCACCAATTGTGGGCGCCATGTCCACAATTGTAACTTTAGATCCTAATGAATGGAAAATACTGCCAAGCTCGAGACCAATAATACCGCCACCTACAACTGTAAGCGTTTTTGGTATCTCTTTCCAATTTAGGACTCCTTGTGACGTCGCAATTATTTCTTCATCTACTGGGAATGTTTTAGGGAACCATTTATCAGTTCCTGTAGCTATAAGAAGATTCTTTGGATTGTAGGTAATGGTTTTGCCATCTTCTAGTGTAACAGATATATCATTCTTTGAATTAATTATTGCTGTACCATGGACAAGATCACCACCAGCACGCTCAATAAGATCTTCGATACCAGATGATAATTCCTCAAGGATATCATTCTTTTTCTGCTGCGCAAGAGCCATATCAACTGTAACATCTCCAGGAACTTTGATTCCGAAGTTCTCAAATTCATGATTAGCTTCATAAACTTTATGAGACATATTTAAGAAGAATTTGGATGGAATACAACCCTCTCGCAGGCAAGTTCCTCCCATTAACTTTTCTTTTTCAACACAAACTGTCTTTAATCCAAGCTTAGCACCACGAATAGCTGTCGCATATCCACCTGGACCTCCTCCAATGATCAAAAGGTCAGGATTTTGAGTAAAAGAGGGTTCCACAGAATTCAATTTTTTTTGACATAATTCAAAGAAACATTGTTCAATATAATTTCATAAGAGACTATCGAGAGTTTGCAATTTGCAAACAACTCCTAAAAATCTATGGCCCAAGACTTGCAAAAGATGCAATTTCAATTTCTCAAAAACAATATCAATTTGATCACACAAATGAAAATTATCAATATGTCTGCAATCGAAATGATTCGAATTCTTGGTCATTATATACAAATCCAGGGGATTATCTACAAATTGATTTCAAGAAGCCGTACTTAATACAAGGAATGATTATGCGAGGAACAAATGCTGACCTACCATTAACATATAGATGGACTGAACATAGGCCATCATATTCCTTAGATTTTTCTGAAGATGGATCAAATTATTTAACATTATTTCAAGAATATAATTCAACAAGAATATCAGATACTATCCAAACTACAGAATATAGATTTGACAAACCAAGATACTTCCAATTTTTTCGTCTTCGATCGATAGATTTTGCGGAAGGGGAAGAATTTCACGGATTATATATTTCATGGCTTGATTTCTATCCTTTTATTGACACAAAATGCTCGAATATTGCTTACGCTTATCGACCTTCAATTTTTAAATTTCTTTTTATTATTATATTTAATGTTGAGTCTTGATTGTAAAACATCCCAATTTCATTCAAATTTATTCTTGCTTTGATTTTATAACATTTAAATTCCTCTTTGAATATTGAATTATTATTTTTTTTATCATAATCTCTTATGTTTGATAATCATGATTCATTATTTGCAACTATTATAATTTTTAATCATATTATTATCTGCACTTAAAAGTTATTGAGATAATTATTTGAAACACAAAAAAGTGTTATCATATTCTCTGTTGTTGTTGTTGTTAAAACTTGTTCCACCAAATATTTATTGTCCAAGTTATCTATGTTTTATTTTGAAAGTTTTACCAAATGCAAAGTAGGCATTCCTGCAATTCTTTAGAGTTTAATCTGTTTCATATTAAGTTCTGTCAAAATGTAAGCTATTGAATTTTTTGAGAGGGAAATAATCGTCGAGGAAGTAAAAAGTGACGCTTTAGGAAATATTATTAGAAATATGATAATAAATATATTTGGAAAAAATATGTTTTTTTCAAAAATTGAAATGTTCATAGAATATTTTGAAATATGTAGGGAATTGAATTCGGTAATATATGATAAACAGGATTTTTAAATTTCAAGGAAAAATAGCTTTTGTGAATACTTTTGAGAACTCTTCTCAAAGATCATGATTCAAATATATTAAGGAGCCAAAATATTAGAGATGAGTTCACAATCAAAATTTTCTCACTTTTCTTCCAAATTGACATCCTTACTCACCACTTTCAAGTTTTTCATACATATATCTTACCCATTCATTTGGAATACGAGATCTCGAGTTTTCGTTCATTTTTTTTACTTTACAAAACTGTTTATTTTTCAGAATTTTTAAATTTGAAAAAATCCATTCTATATCTGATAAATAATATATTATTTTTCAATCAAAATATTTTGATTATCATCTCAAAAGTGTTCTCAAAACCTAGTTTTTCTTATTTTGGATAATCTTAATATTTATATTATTATAAACTAATTGAACACCATATGTTTTTGTATACTTTTACAAAAAAATTGATAGATTTGTGATACTTTCCCCGACGATAGAATTGAATAGCTTACATTTTGACAGAACTTAATATGGAACAAATCTTTACATGGAAATAACTTGAAGACTGATAGACACTCATATCGAAGCTAAATAATGTATTCTGTGTCTTATAATAAATTAATTTTATTATATTAGAGGATAGGTTTTTATTAATATATCATAAAGACTTCATTTCCATCTTCATCTACCGTAGAAGTTGCCCAAGAAACTTCATGAGCATAATTTGTATCTGCTCCACATTCAACTAGAAGAGCCGCAGCCTCTTTTTCCATAAATGAATTTGCAATATTATAAGTATTAAGTCCACATCTATCTCTGGCATTAACCTGAGCACCATGCGATATAAGAACTTTGATTGAATCAAGATTATTTTTGAAGGCAGCATAATGAAGTGGGGTTTCACCTTGCTGATCTGGTGAGTTAACATTTGCTCCAAGTTTGATAAGAGTTTCTATAATTTCGGTCATATTATTTAGTGCAGCCAAGTGAAGGGCAGTTCTACCACATTTATCAACTGTATCCACTTTTTCACGATGTGTAATTAGAAGATCTATTATATCTCTACTATCAGACTTGTTTTTAGCTGCATAATGAAGAGGAGCTAATCCGACTTTACTCTTTGTTGTGATTCTTATTTTAGTAACTTTAGATGATTCTACCAAAAATTTGCAGATGTCGAAATTGTTATAATAAGCTGCAAAATGAAGAAGATTCCTTTTATCACGTCCTGTTTTAGAGAAATCGATACCTTCGTTTTTAATAATATCTAAAGATTGTGGAAATGCTGCACACCAAGGAACAATTGAATTCTTATCTTTATCAAACATCACAAGCATTGCTTTTATGTTTTGTGATTCGATTATAGCATGAATTATTCCTTCAGATGGTTCAAATTTAGTAATATATCGTTGGAACATGTAATCAAGGAATTTATTGTTATGCGATGAAACAATGAAGAAGAAACTATCAATGTCAAATTGCGAAGTCTTAAGACATTCATTGATGATATCAGTATTATTTCCTATAAAGGAGAAATCCGAGCATCTCTTAGTGATTTTGTTTCCTAAGGAAAGAAGGAAAGTGAAGATATTAACAGATCCAAAATAAGCTGCTGCTTCAATTGGAGAAAGTTCCCATAAATTATGGATGTCGATTTTTATTTTATCAATTGACTTCTGGGAAATATAATCTCTGAATTTATCAATTTGATCATACATAATTATGTATTCAAGTTCATTCTCTTTTGGAAAGAATTCTGAATGAAATACAATTTGATAAACTTTGTTAGAATTCTTCTCAAATTCGATTATCTTACTATTATAGAAAGTGTTAAGACAATCATACCTAAGTTTTGTAATAGAATGCGAAGAAAAGATTTGATTGAGTAATTTTGAGTATAGTTCTGTAGCACGATAATTAAATTTCATTGCTTGGAGAATGCAAGCAATAAGATCAAATGTATGCATTTTGTATTTCGAATTTAAATTTGTTGTTATTGAGTTTAAAAGATCTTCGATTGATTCAGTCGATTTAGCATGAAATAGTTTTTCGAGTGTTTCAATAAACTCGCTGTTGTAAACAGAAATTCATCAAAAGTGACACCTCAGAAAAGCTAAAATATTGAATTTTTGGAACTTTTGATAGAGCACGTTTTTAAATATTAATTAAAGTAAATGTATATTTTGTAAAGATTCTTTTTAATAAAAAAATAAAATTTTGAAGAAGAACACAAAATCTTCTGAAAAATAATATCACATAAACTCATATTATTTTCTAATATATAACTATTTTATATAAAAATCAAATTCAATGATCTTAAAAGCGAAGGATAAACCTCAAAATTTACGAATATAATGAGTGTGAATATAATGCTTATCTATCATAAAACCATATGAAATATCAAATTTTGCTTTACGCCTAATTTTTGACGCCTTTGGGCGTCAAAAATTTTCTCACTGGGTTTTCGTCTATCAATCCCAGCTCATTATATACGCAACCAATCAAAAATCTGATATGGGAGTCCAAGGCTAACTTTTTGTTGTCTACCTAATAAAAGAGGAAGCAGCATTAGTGAGAATAATCGCAAATATTCAATTTAAATTATCTTTTTATTCTTAATTTAAAGTGCCAAAAAGAATAAAAAACCTATTCTAAGGCATGTTGTTATGTAAATGAGACTAGACATCATATTTTATGTTATGAAAAAAAATATTTAGAATTTTAGAACAAAATAAATAGAAAAAATAGCATAACTTATGGATGTGCGTATATTAAATTTAATAAATTAAGAGAAATTATTTTTGGCGCCAAAATTATTCGTTAACTCTCAAATTTTTCTGAGTCAATAAGCCGCCAAAAAAGTGTCATTTCTTTATAGGAAAGGAAACCTATTTGACGAACAATCCGGACACTAGTGCCTCAGCGAATTTCCCCAAACCCACCAATCCCCTCCCTGCTGTTGTGCACCATAGATGGAAAGTAAGTCATCAATAGTCTCTTTAGTTAGTATACATATCTCGTGTACTGAGGCACTGCGTTCCTCCGTACGCAATACTTGTGAATTTGACACTTTACAAAACCGTTAACGTAAATTTTACAACACAAACGACAACACCAACTTAACCTTAAATATTTATAAAGCCGCCAACCACTTCACCTTACTACTGTAAAAATAAACGTTCTCACTTACAAAAGTATTGCAACTCTTCCCATTGCTGTGCTTCACACAATAGTTCATATTCTTCAGTATCGCTGCTGTCGCTCCAATCGTCAGAGTCAAAGTCACTGTCAAAATAAATGTTAGTAAGTTTTGACAAAGCTAATGAAACACGTTTACCGTTTGTATCGTATGCTTGTATAAACTTTCCATTCTTCATTCCTTCATAAACGCTCAAACTAACTTTACCCTTTCTCCCTCGTATCTGATAGAATGTATTTTCACGAGGAACGAAGAACAAATTCTTGAACTCATGACCGTTGTAGTTTGTTATCTCAATAGTTTTCGTCATTTAACATCAAATAAAAATTTCAGTAAAATATAAAATAAACTTAAAAATTAATGATATCACCACCCTCACACGTTATGAAAACATCCATTAAATTTAGGTGAAGTGGTGAGATGTCACCTCTTTTTTCACTGTTTTTTCACCCTCATGAATTCATTGCTTTATAACTCTCTTCCTTTCTCCAACTCTTCTAACTTCTTCTTAAGTTCAGCAATGTTGTCCTCATGAAGTTTAATCTTCCTTAATATACCTTCTCTATCTAATGGTTGCTTTATCTTTCTAAACTGAACTCTACCATCCTTCATAGTATGAACGTAAAAACCTTCTGGAACGCTCCTGATTTAATGTATTCTACCAAAAACTTTTGTTTCATTGCTTCAGTGACTTTAGTCGTCATTTCAATCAAAAATAAAATTTTAATATTAAATAAAAATAACGTTATTTTTTCAGTAAGGAAACGCAGGAGTTTTACGATTTATTTGAGGAGTAGGTTCTGGTTTAAATGTTGGAGTCGGTTTAGGAGTTGACTTTTGAACAGGAGTTTGTACTTTCATAGGTTCAGGAGTCATTGAAGGTGTTGTTTTGTGATGGTGTCGGAGTTTGTTTAACTTCAGCTACTTCAGTATTATTTACAACATTTGCTTTATTTCTTTTCAACATCAATAACTGCTCCTGCTGTAGCTAGCAAACCTAGTGGGAGACCATATTTTATATAAGGACTTGACCAAATGCTATTTTTGACAGGAGCTGGTGGAACACCTAACCTTGTGAGACTGCTCTTTGCCATTGTGCAGCTCGTAAAAATATTCAATAGGTGCTCCATAATCGTTTGGTAAAGTTTGTTTCATAGATGGTGAAGGTTCACGAGAGCTTGATGAAGAACTCATTTATAAGCTTTAAAAATAAACGTTCATCCTTTATTCCTCACTGTCGTCCGTGGCTAAGTTATAGTCATCTAATCTTATTATTGGGATTCCATTAGCACGCACCTGAATGGCAAAGCAACAATCCCTCATAAATCCAATAAGTGGCTTTGGTACGTTTTCAGTTGCTAGTTCAATAGGTCCTTTAACAGACAATTTGTATGTTATTGGAGCAGTAGATGTTTGACCTTGTTGGAAGCAAAAGTCCACTTCTGTTGGAAAACCACATAAGAAATGTGTGTTGTCATAGCTATCCCATTTATGTTCCACACTACCATCATCCACCAATGACCTCATAACATCTTCATTAAATCCTATCATATCATGTTTTGTTTTGCAAGCGTTCGCAACCATTTCATAAAATACAGGTCCATATGATTTTTCAGGTTCTGCAGGCATATTTCCATAAGCTCCCATGGAAAGCTGAAGATATTTAAACTTAGGGTTCTCAAAATTAACATAATAGTTGTCTTTCTTTCTAAATAGTGCCCAAATACTTTAACATTAATAGGCGTATAAGCTGCTGTAAATGTTGCACTTGAACTATCTGTATTTTTTGAGAATGAACCGTCCATAGAGAATCCAATCCATAACTTTAACAGGAAAACATAAAGCCTCGTTTGTATAATGTTCTACAAGTTCTGTATAAATGTTAGGGTCTAAAGAGAATGACTTTGGATGAATGAAACATTCATTAAAATCCATCTTTGTTCGAAATAGTTGCTGGTTTACAGTTGTAATAGTAACTGTTCCACTAGCTTCTACTGCCTTCGTTATCATAGTGAATGGTTCATTCCATGGAACAAATTTATTTGTCGGTGGATTTGAATCTGAAGCAAATGCAACTTTAAGAGTTGGATTGAAACAATGATATCATTTACAGATATAGATGTGCATTGTAAGGCGTCGCTACTGAACTTTACTTTAAGCTGAATGTTTCCTGCAAAAGCTGGAATAAATCGAATAGCTTCTAATGGAAGGAATCTTCTAACAGGAATTCTTAAACGAAGCTTAAAATCAAATGATTTTCCTGCTGTAATTGGACCACTAACAATTTGTCCTGTTCTGCATGTTCCCGAATGACTCCATACATCTTCATGTCGAGTCTTTGAGAAAACATCTACTTTCTTTATTTGTTCGGTAGTTTGTGAGTTTGAAGTTATATATGCTTCTTCTCTTGCGTTGTCTTGAGAATATACGATACGACCATTTGCAAGGATTTGATATCCAGCAACTGCATAGAAAGCGTCATCGAAACCAATCCAAAATCCTGGTGGGTTTTGTTTTATTGGAACCTGAATCAATTTCTTTATCTACAATAAATTGACCTTCCATTTTATACGTAATGAATGTATTGTAAAGGTCCAACATATTTTCACCAGGAGTGAGAGATTGAATGTTACCATGTGTTATCTTTAGCAGTTCCAGGTTGTGATGGAATCTTTGCGTCAGAATATTTTCTATTAGTGTCACCAATTTGAACTGCATTGTCTATGATATCGAAATATGAGCGAATCTGATGAATATGCTCTGCTGGAGTAAATTCGTTTAGCTGTTCGTTCTGCATGTATTTACTTCAGATAAAAATATCTATTTACTTCATTATTCTCACTCTTCTCTTGGCATTCGTGGTGGAAGTTGTTTCTTGACATTTTCAATGAACTGTACATTCTCTTTTGTCTCAACTTCTTTCACTGGCGGGTCAGGGTTCTTTGACTCGTTTGCTTTTCAATGAAATTCACGAACTTTGCATAAGCTCTTGGTTCGTTATTGAAAGAACATCTGGCTTCTTTCTTCTTGTTCTATTGACTTTTCAGTTTGAACAGAAGGTTTTATATATGGGCTTCGTGGGCTTCGCCCTTGCCATGCACCTTAATGTTGTCGCTCTCTGCATTCGCTAATGGAACCTTTCTTTTTCTTACATATATTTTACCATCTTTACTCTGACTTACATAATAGAAAGGATGTTGTATTCCTCTGGCGTCATTTAATATAATAGACTCTCGTTCTGATTTTGACAAGCTCATTTTACATCGGTTAAAGTTTTAATTTAGTTTTTTATCTGCAGTCAAATGACTCAGACAAGCCCTACGGACAAGACCAAGGGGTCATAGATGTTGAAGCATTGAAGAAAGAAATTCGTGAGCAAATTTTATCCGAACTGAAGAACAAAAACAAGAACAAAAGCCAGAGAGACCAAAGAGAAAACTTAGTGAAAACAACTTGCTGCATTAGCTGCTGGAAGACAAAAGAACCACGTTTGCTGGCAAAGAAAGCTAGAGAAGAAGCTGAAGCAAAAGCTAAAGAAGCTGAAGCAAAGAAAGAGTAAATGGTTTATTTTACCGAACTAAATGTATAGACAATACCTTTATCTGTTGCGTTCAGTAGTGAAAACCCTGACGTCAAAATAAAGGGAACAGAGTAACGTTTAAGTTTCCAACAGACTGGATTGTGAACATAAATGAAGAGAAGTACATTGGCATAACATCTATGTATATAACACGTGCTTTCAGAAAGGTTGACTTTATACTTCAAGTCGAGATAGAAAATGACGAACAGTCTTTAAGCGCCCAAAACATTCACATATACAAATACTTTAAAGACGATACAACATTGTTGCAATGTATGATTTCATTTAATGAGATGTTCGAGAAAAAGTTCAACATTGAAGTACAAACTTTACAGCCTTTACGTGAGTTTCTTGCACAACTGAAAGAAGAAGGTAGTCAGCCACAACTTATAGACTTTCATTATGAATTTAATGAAAATGAAGATGGAACTCATGACTGTCAATTCATTGTATTCTCACCATTCAATGAAGTCGCTAAAGAGAAAAAAAATCCATTACGTATAAGGTTTCAAATCTCCGAACCAAGTGATGATTTTAAGAATGTTTTCAATTATGATGCAATGCTTCCGAGGAAAAATGAATTTTCAAAGATTGTAACACCTGGCATTTGGGATAGAAAGCAAGCTATATTATATTCAAACTTAAGTAAAGGAGTTGAAAATGAGTTCATTGGTCATACAAGAACTTCACCACTTCCTAACCCTAAATACTATAAATTAACTGGCTTCAATCGTGAGTTTTTGGATAGACATGTTCTCCACTCATGACCATAACTGCCCAGTGTTCTTGCCTCCAGACCATAAGGACTGTCTCTACATTGAAACACAACTCTTAAACTCTACCATCGCAGTATTGTAAAATCTACGCTAGCTTTATTTTTATCACGAATGACCTCATTCATGACCTCATTCATGACCTCATTCATGACCTCATTGCTGACAAAAATAAATGACCTCAGAACTTCAACTTACGAATAAAGCTTGTTTTAGTCGTTATTGAAAAGTTGAACTTTTCAGCAAAGCAAGGTTGACATGACTTACATAAGTCGAATGCAATCTCTTGACCATCATAAAGTGCTTTGTAAAGTTTCATTAAACTGAACTCAGAGTCTTTGTCATATGTTCCAACAGGTATGTGAATGTTCTTATCTTCATTGTAATAGCATTGTATAGCTTCAGGAAACATTTCATTAGCGGTTAAAGCAATAACATCTTGCTTCACGCCTTTCATTCTGCAGTGAAGCAACTTCATTTAAATCATTCGTGAGTAAGTCTATGTAGGTCTTCTTTCCACAGAAAATACTTTTATAAGCTAAACTTTGTTTTCCAGGTGTTATTTCTGCAAAGTCGCTATGAAATTGACCAAGGTTCTTTCCTATAAGTTCGCGACCATATCTCTTCTTAAACTCTGCTGCAAGCTTTGGGATGTCTTCATTATATAAGTGCATACTGTCGGTATCCTGTAAAGATTTGAAGTCCCATGTCCTCTGCAGTACAGAATACTTCATTCATAATACGTTTTGACATAGACAGAATATTAACACCAAGTGGACAGAAGTTAAAGTGTCTGCAAATGCTTTTCGTTAGCTTGAAAATAGTTTTATCTGAACCATCCAAACCTTCGACTTCACTATATGGTTGTAATTTCTTATAGCATATCTTATAGCATCTTTGTCATTTACTATGGTTATTTTTTGACTCAATAGGAGATAGAATAGTTTTGCCATAAATGCTGTTCAGAATGAGTTTTATAATTTCTTGTAAGGGGTTTCCTTCTTTCTTATACTTTAACCTTAACTCAAACAACTTCTTTACTTCATCTCTTATTCTCATATCTCTGTTTCCATCGTAATAGTATCCTTGCAACACTTCACATTTGACACATTGATATTTTATGAGGTCTTGTAATGTTAATATGGTCAACATACATGAGACAGCAAGTGTTTGAACTTCTTGGAACGTTAAGTTCTGGATTTAGTTCAGGGTCGCAAACTATTAAATGAAAGTGTCTGGTATACCAATCTCTGTTATCTTAATGAGAACAAAGAAGCCAGACATAACTTTTCACCAATGGGTTCCTTTTGTGCATCATCGAATAAATGTCTCATGAGATACTCTGTGCTTAGCATCTCACCCTTCATACTTTTGGAATTCCTTCTAAAGTATAACAATCTTGCTATAACGCTGAGGATATAATGAAACAGTGTCGAAGTCAGCAATGAGTTTTTTTTCTCTTTTGTTTCATGTTATCTGACAAACATACATCTTCCACCTTGAATGCATCTCGAAATAAATTCTCTTGGTTATTTGGAGAGGTCATAAAGATTTCCATTCGGGAAGTATACTCTGTTCTCAAACAATTTGTTAGCAATAGAACAAATACTAACGTAGTCATAAACGTTTAAATCAAACTCTTTCAATAAGTCATTGCGGAACTTTAACAAAAACTTCTCTTAAAATTCTTACATCTTGTTTGCAGTAAACGTGCTATATTTTCTAAGTCGAAGTGGAGAGAAGATGCCGATAAAAAGTCCGTCTAAGAAATTTCACTGTTTCATGAGTTTTAGTCGACCCCGAAGGAAAGTCGGTCTCGCTTGTTTCTTACTGGTTTTCAGAAAAAGTCGTTCTCGCTGTGCTTCACTTAGTTCTTGTGTGCTTTGGTTTTTGACCAGTCTGTAGGTGAGTTAGTGTCTGGAGCAAAACAGCTGGTCAAAATACTTTGCATTTGTACATATCGTCTTTGACCGAACGAATGAGTACGGATTGTTTGTTAAACTTATGTACTCGTATTCTTCATTTATGTTCATGGACTATACTGTTGTTGTGTTCTCTGATGTTGTATTACTGTCTTTACATACAATAAAAAAAATAAATAAAAATAAAATTAGCGTTATTTTTTCTTGAGATAAACACTATTTCTTCACAACATTAATTTTATCCTGTATGAATGACTTTAAAAAAGATTATTGACTGACTTCGAATACATCTCATTGACGCCACTGACAGACCCTCAAAACTGTGTTGAAAGTTCTTTAAGCTTTAAGATTGAAGGTACGACGCATTTTGTCTTCACTTACGTATTGAAAGAATATGACCGTTATCATACGAAGTGAATCAAACACTAATAAAATTTGTAGATAAAAAATTGGTTAACAATGAATATTTTAAACGTGAAGACCCAAACACTGCTGGAGATGATGAAGAATACAGACAAGTATTGAAAAAAATAACGCAAGATTAGATGCAATAGAAAAGATTTTAATGAATGTCTTACAAACACGTATGAATATCTTATGCGGTGGGAAGCAGATGGAAATAAATTTTACGTCAAATATGCAATTTATAAATCTTATGTCGACAGGCTACGTAGCACAGTGGTCTAAGGTGGTGTTATGGAGGGTCAGAGTCTGTGGTTCGAACCGCGACAGCGCCGTATTTTCTTATTTTCTTTGTTTGTCTTTGTTTGTCGTGAATAAAAAGTGTCATAAAAGTGCTCTATCTTCCACGGGAATAAATAAAAAATTTACTTTATTTTTCTTATTTCTTCTTTATTTCTTTGTTCCGTGGAAGAAGGGTTTTGCTGTTTTTTCTCAGCCGAAATCAATGATTTTTCATTTTTGGAATCCTTAGCGAATGAGAATCTTTTCTCTCGTGGAAGCTTTGACAAAAATATAATTTAGGTGAAGAGTGAGATCTCACCTGTTTTTTTCACCCCAGTTTTTTTTCACCCCATTTTTTCCACTTGAACTTTTTATAACATTCGGTCATAACTTTATCAATTTCTTTAAATCACGATTTAAAACTCATTGACTTCATCTTCAACCGTGTCATCTGTAATAAGATAATTTTCTTTAGTTTCATGTCACATCCCGAACAGCACAAAGGATATAAATCATATTCATTTCTTCCGTTAAACATATTTTTTTTCTCTTTCATCGTTAAATAATTATTGAAAATATAATACAGCGGTGTAAAAGTTATGTACTGTGTTAAATGTTGAAGCTTCACCTATTTTTAGATTTTAGGATTCTTTTAGTAAGTAAATTGTTATGTTCTTCTCTTTTCCTTTCGTTCATTGTCGAATCTGTCGAACCACATATACTGTATTTCATCGAATTTACGACTATAGAATTCGTCATTTCCCTGGTTAATGAAGGGGTAATCATTATTAATTTTTTCATATAATTTGTCCATATGATTTTCATCGACGTTTCCGGAAAGCATTTAATTAAAGCAAAAATTTTAGGTGAAGAGGTGAGAATCTCACCTCTTTTTTCACCCCAGTTTTTCACAAGCGTTTACATGAATTGTACGATGTATATTTGAAATCCTAAACAATTTCGTAGCTTCTATTTCTTCTGTCAGTATGTCAAAAGTTTTTAACAATACCGAAGGTTCTTTATACTTCTTCTTTGACGTCAGATAGAAGGAAATCTTCTGCTGTTGGATAGTTTTTGTTCAGAAATTCTAACATGTCATTTTATCTTCTACTGGGCTTTTCTTGCTTCTTTCTTTAAGTCTGCATAGTCGTTTCTCATTCTTTCTATCTCTTTGACTGAGTAGTTATATTTCCTAATTGCTGCCTTACATTTTGAACATTGCGGGTTCATTTTTGCGTTATACATTGAAATAAAACCAGCTAAACAACTAAGGCGTCAATGGTTTTCTTTCATCTCAAACATAGCGGGTCTTATTTGTTCGTTCCATACTTTGCCTCTTCTATCTTTATCTCTTATTTCCCAACACATTTTGCAACTAATGAAACAAAGTTATCGTAAGTCTTAAATTCTTCAGATTTATATATGTCAGAAACATTCTTATATACCATGTCGCCATCTTTGTCCATAACTTTATGGTTGCTAAAGACCAAGGAATTCATAATTTACTTTACGTATGAACTTCTTTATTTCTACTGATTCAGTTGGTTTCACTTCAATTTCGTCGAATTCAGGAATAGTGAGTTTTTGTTGTTGGTTTTCAGGCAATATTTGGGTAAATGTGTCATTAATGTCCTGCATTTCATAAAGATATTCTTCATTTTCTTCCTCTTCGCACTACAGTCTAATTACTTGTTTAAATTCTTGCTTTATCTTCTGGATTCTTGTTTCAAAAGTATATGAAGAAGGAATGAAGTTTTTCATCTCTACTAACATTGACGTAGGATTCATGACTAACGAGTTTGGTGCTGTTGTTGTGGACAGAGTCCCGCCGTTCGCGGCTTGAATTGTTGTTGCCGATTGTTGAAATCATATCTTTTATACAAAATAAAAAAATAAAAAAATACTAAACTTTATTTTTTATTTCGGGAAATTCATGAAAATTCACGAGACCGCAAAGGGTCTGAGCCGCTAAGCGGCGAGGGTGAAACAGGTGAGATCTCACCTCTTCACCTAAATTATATTTTTTGGTGAATTCAATAAAAATAAATGGTCATTTTACTCACAATATTTTTTACAAAACGACCCCAAACTTTTAACTTCTTTTCTGCAGCTTCAAATGCTATCTTAGCGAGTTCATATTCTCTAAATTCTCTCTTTAAATCTTCTTGTTCCCATTGGTCTAGTTCGTATGGAGAATCTCTATAACCATAATATATCTCTCACGTTCATGTTCTAATTGTTTTTCACACATTTTTCCAACTTCTTCTTCGAACAAAGGTTTAGCATTCTCCACTGTATCTTCGAGGTTCTTCTTCATCTAACTTCTCATGAACTTTCTTTCTATGGAGTCCATAATATCTTTGACATAAAATGCATACTTTACAGAGCACCATTCAGCAACAAAATGAACGAGGTCAGCATGTATGTAAATACCTTTTGAATTCATTCATAACGCCCTTAGTAAGCTCATAAAATGCTTTGTTTTGAGGTTGAGCCATTTTGGCTCGACCGTATTCTTTCAACCAAAACTCAAGAATTTCCTGCATTTTAGCACTATTGAGAAATCTGTTTAATGGTTTAACTTTCCTGCTTCTCTTGCCATCTTTGTTGCATTAATGTAACCATCCTTGTCTCTACGTAAGACTTCAATACCGTTATAAGTGCCTTTTGTGAATGTTTCACCATTAGATTTGTTCGGTGAATGTTTTTGCTTCGACTGACATTTCTGTTCTTACATACAAAATAAAAAAAATAAAAAAAAATAAACTAACTTTATTTTTTGGTCTTTTGTGAAAATTCATGAAAATTCACGGGGTGAAAAAAGAGGTGAAAACAGGTGAGATCTCACTCTTCACCTAAACATTATTTTTGTCTGATTTACATCTAATGAAAAAGTTTAGAAGAATTTTCTTATCTTTCTGGCATATTTTTGTCTTTCCAGTACTCCCGCTCTAATGGTCCCAGATGTGTTGGCTTCGACTCTCTCAAGTTCTTAGATGGTATACATCTTCAACGCCTCCTTCATATCTTACTTTATAAGTGTCATCGTTTGTGTTTATAAGCCAAGTATTTTAATAACCACTCCTCGCTTTTGTCGTCAATGGTTTCAGCAAGTTTGCCATTACTACTTTCGACTAATTTATGTCGAGGATAAAACGCAATAGAGTCGTCGGCAGCTTTTATAAGATATCCATTACCTTGCGTAGAGTCTACGATATAATAATTCGACTTAACCTTAACGTTTCTTTGTCAACGGTTTGTCGTCAAGAAACTACACGAACTTTTGTTCCAGGAATGAGGGTAAATTGTGTTGAATTCTGATATTTTGTGTTTGGCTTCGTTTCTTTGTATATACTTTTCTTCTTGTTGTTGTGTCATTGAATTTGGTGTATGTTCTGTTGTAGAATGTGTTGAGGAATTATATACTTCGAGAAAATGTTTCATTGTTTCTTCGGTAAAGTCTCGCTCTTGGTTTAAATCTCTGAGAGTCCTTATGAAGCGGTTTATGATGCCGAGTATGTTATGGTTATGGTCTTCAGTAGTGTAGTGAGTTATGTTATGCTTAATGAGAAATTCTGTGATTTCATTGCTGAGGTATGCACTGTCTTGGTCTGATGTTAAAGTACTTGGCTATGTCTGCTACAAACTTTTGTAAAACTCTTAACACTTCACGAGTTCCTTTATTTTTCATTGGATATGCATATGCTTTACGAGTGTTAACATTTATGAAGATGAGGAATGGTTTATGTCTCCTTTTCTGCTTTGAATGAGGAGTCAAATTGGTATGCGTCAGGAGTGTTGGAGTAAATTGGTAAAAAGTAGTCGTAAGGGTTTATTTTTGTTTGATGTACAACATTTTGTCAAAAGAACC